>NW_024429266.1:43121479-43662127 GCF_017639785.1 Mesocricetus auratus
AATAGAACAAAGGACCATTCCTGGGTTAAGGAAGAAATTAAGATGAAATGAAAGACTTCCTAGAAATCAGCTAGAATGAAGACACAACATAGCCAAACTTATGGGACACTTTGAAAGCAGTACTAACAGAAAAGTATATAGAACTAAGGGCCCACATGAAGAAACTGGAAAATAGTCATATAAGAGTTAAAAGCACAACTGAAGGCTCTAGAACAAAAAGAAGCAAACTCACCCCAGAGGAGTAGGCACCAGGAAATAATCAAATTGAGGGTTGAAATCAATAACTTAGAAAGAAAGAAAGCAATGCAAAAAATCAATGAAACAATGATTTGGTTCTTTGAGAAAAATCAACAAGATTGACCAACTTTTATCCAAACTAACCAAAAGTCAGAGTGAAAGAGAGAGCATACTAGTTAACAAAATCAGAAATGAAAGGGGGACATAACAACTGACACTGAGAAAGTCCAGAAAATCATCAGGTCATACTTTGAGAACATGTATTCCACAAAATTGTCTGGATAGATATCACTTACCTAAATTAAATCAAGGAAACATAGGCAATTTAAATAGACTTATAACCCCTAGTGAATTAGAATAAGTCATCAAATCTTCCAAGCAAAAAAATCCCAGGCCCAGAGAGTTTCAGTGAGAATTCTACCAGAAATTCAAAGAAGAGCTAACACCAATACTCCTCAAAGTGTTCCACACAATAGAAGCAGAGTGTTATTGCCAAACTGTTTTTGCAAGACTACAATTACCTTGGTACACAAGCCACGCAAAGACACGGCTAAGAGATCTACAGACCAATATCCTTCATGAGCATTGATGTAAAACTACTCAACAAAATAATGTCAAATTGAATCTAATAACACATCAGAAATATCATACAGTGATAAAGTAGGCTTCATCCTAGGGATCCAGGGATGGTTCAACATAGGAAAATCCATCATTGTAATCCACCATACAAACTACCTGCAAAAGGAAAACCACATGTTCATCTCACTGGATGCTGAAAAAGACTTTGACATAATCTAGCACCCCTTCATGATAAATGTCTCAGAGAGATAAAGGATAACAGAACCTACCTAAACATAATAAAAGCAATACATCAAACCAACAGCCAACATCAATGTAAATGGAAAGGAACTCAATGTGATTTTTCTAGAATCAGGAAGAAGACAAGGCTATCCCCTCTCTCCATATTTCTTCAATATTGCACTCTAAACTCTAGTTAACACAGGAGGACAACAAAAGGAGATTAATGGGATACAAATTGGAAAGGGAGAATTCAACCTTTTATTATTTACGGATGATATGATAGTTTTTATAAGTGACACAAAAGAATTCTACCAGGAAATACATACAGCTGATAACACCTTCAGCAAAGTGGCAGGATACAAGATTAACTAAAGAAATCAGGACCCATACTATTTCAATATGATAAATGGACTGACAAATAAATCAGAGGAGCATCCCCCTTTATAATAACCACAATCACCACAAAATATTTTGGGATAATGCTATCCAAACAAGTGAGAGACCTGTATAGCAAGATCTCCTATGTTCTTGGATAGCTAGGATCGACATAGTCAAAATGGCAATTTTCCCAAAAGCAATCTATAGGCTCAATGCAATCCCCATTAAAATCCTGGCATAAATCTTCGCAGACCTTGAAAGAGCAATTCTCAAATCTATATGGAAAAACAAAAAACACAGGATACCCCCAAACAACCCTGTACAAGTCCAGGAGGCATCACTATCCCTGGATTCAAGCTATATTATAGAGCTACAGTCCTAAAATCTGTTTGGTATTAACACAAATATAGACAGGTAGACCAATGTAATTGAATTGAATAGACTTATATAAAGCCACATACCTATAAACAACTGGTTTTTTACAAAAAAGCTAAAGTTATACAATGCAAAAATGAAAGTAACTTCAACATATGGTACTGGCATAACTTGGTGCTGATATGTAGAAGATTGCAGACAGATCCATGTCTACTACCATGCACAAAACTTAAGTCCAAATGAATTAAACACCTAAACATGAATCCAGCCACACTGAACCTTTTAGAAGAGAAAGTGGGAGATACCATTGAGCTAATTGGTACAGGAGATTGCTTCCTGAACATAACACCAGTAGCACAGACACTGAGATCAACAATTAATAAATGTTACCTCCTGAAACTGAAAAGCTTCTGTAAGGAAAAGGACACACTCTACCAAACAGCAGCCCACAGAATGGAAAAGATATTCACAAACCCCACATCTGACAGAGGACTGATTTCCAAAATATACAATGAACTCAAAAACTTAGGCACCAAAACACCAAACAATCCAATTAAAAAGTGGGGTACATAACTAAATAGGGAATTTTTAATAGAGGAATCAAAAATGGCTGAAAAACACTAAAGAAAGTGCCCAACATCCTTAGCTATCAGGAAAATGTAACTCAGAACAACTCTTACACTGGCCAGAATGGCTAAAATCAAAAGAGTCACAGACAGTTTGTGCTGGAAAGGATGTGGAGAAAGGGAAACACTCCCAATTGCTGGTGGAAGTGCAAACTTGTGCAGCCAATTTTAAAATCAATATGGAGGTTTCTAAGAAAAATGGGAATCAGATAACCCAAGATCCAGCAATTCCACTCTTGGGCATATACCTAAAGAATGCATATTCTTATAACATGGACAGCTGTTCAACTATGTTCATAGGAGCATTGTTTGTAATTGCCAAAACCTAGAAGCAACCAAGATGCCTCCAACTGAAGAATGGATACAGAAAATGTGGTACATTTACAAAATGGAGTACTATTAAGCGGGGGTGGGGGGAGGGATTCAATGGAATCTTGAAATTCGCAGACAGATGAATGGAACTGGAAAGAAAACATGCTGAGTAAAGTAACGCAAGAAAGACATGGTATGTAATCATTCATTCATGGATATTAGGCATAGAGTAAAGTACTGCCAGTCTATAGTCCACATCACCAGAGAAACTAGAAAATAAGGAGGACCCTATGAGTGAAACACATGGACCCCTGAAGAAGTGGAAAGGGACAAGAACCCCTGAACATATTCAGAGCAATTGGGTGGAGGGTCGTGGGAGGGCTTTAGGAAAAAGATAAGGGAAGAAGAGCAGGGGGAGGAGAATAAGAGGGATCAGGAAGACTGAGACAGTGGTGGAAAAGTCAAGAGCAAGAAAAGAGATACCTTAACAGAGGGAGCCAGTATATGTTTAAAGAGAAATCTGGCACTATGTATCTACAAGTATGAACCCCGACTATGAATCCAGTCAGTAGTGGAGAGGCTACCTTTGATACTCTTCCCCTATCCTGAGATTGATGACTTCCTTAAATGTCATTGTAGAACCTTCATCCTGTAGCTGATTGAAGCAGAAGCAGACACCCGCAGTTAAGCACTGAACCATACCTCCAGAATCCAGTTGTAGAAATGGAGGAGTGATGAGCAAAGGAACCAAGACCATCAGGCTGGAGAAACCCACAAAAATGGTTGACCTGACCTAGTGAGAGCACAGAGACACAAGTTCATACAGATGAGGAATCAGCATTGAACAAAATCAAGCCCTCTGAATGTAGATGCCAGCTAGGAGCTATGGGACCTCTAACAGTGGAACCAGTGTCTATCCCTAGTGCACAAATAGACTTTGGTTGCCCATTCCCTATGGAGGGATACTATTGCAGCCCAGATACACATAAGAGGCCCTAGGCTCTCCCCTTAAATTATATAATAGTTTGATGATTCCCCCATGGAAGGCCTCATTATCCTTGGCGAGTGGGTGGGTGGTGGGTGGGACATGGAAAGATAGGAGGGGAAGGGAATGGAGTATGGATATACAAAATAAGATTGTTTCTAATGTAAATAAATAGAAGCAAAATAAATAAATATAACAAAAACTATTTTTCACCAACACAACCCATTAATTATGTATTAATCTGTTAAAGAACAGTAAATGAATACAAAGTTGTATGGATGCAAAAAAATTATTTATGTTAAGTGATATACACCTAAAAGATTCCTCTGTATTTTGAAAACACTAATCATAGTGAGAAAAAAAAGAAATCAGTAATGAAGCTACAATAAAAATTATGCAGATATTTGGAAAGGTAAAGAAAATCTTTTTAAGCAGTCAGTACTCTAAAGTGGAAATTTCTAGAGAGGTTATAAATTACTTAGAAGAAGATACCGTGGTGTAAACTCATACTTCCATCAGGTCTGGCAGGCACAGTAGACCATAAGCTCAAGCACACCAGAAATTGTATAGTCAAAATATGTGTCCATTAGCCAAAATAGGGGAAAAATAAAATAAAACAAAAATATAAGTACATTTACTTGTATAAAAACAAAGTTGCAGAATATCACAATATGTGGAAGTCTGCTTATTGAATAAATGTGTTGTCCAAAGTCTTTATGCTGTGGAAATTTCTGAGTAATGCAAGTTTTCATATTAATAAAAGGATGAAATTTATACAAAATGAGCATACAGAAGGAAATGATAAAGATAATAACAGTAAAACATAGCTATGTAAATTTATGTTATATGTACTTATATATATATATATCTTCTTGGTCATAAATAATAACAAATCTTGCCAACTTCATCAAGGCTGAAATTATATCTCATGAAAATTTTAGTATTAGAAAAGAAGCAGGAGGTACAATAAGTGCTTCAGATAAAAATGTATGATGAAAAGATTGGTAAAATAATTGTATATATATTAATTTAACTAATTAATGTATAGGAAATATTTTATCCCCCCAAAAAAACAACCTTGTCTTATTGGACATGTCTAGAGATATTTTGAGAGTCATTCATATCAATTCCACATTATTTCTTTCAATTTGGAAAAGGACGTTGTACCTCCAAATAGGTATTTTGGAGACAGTATGGCAAAATTCATAAATCAAAAATGAAACTACTAGCCTATGTCTCATAAAAGCAAATACACAGGATTTTAACCAATTATTGGTTATTAAACTCAGTGCACATACATACATACATACATACACACACATCTAGAATTAACCCTTATGACTTATAGGAAAAATAATTTAAAATGGGCCATATGTTTTATTGCAAATTGCAACTCTTCACTGTCTTTCTGTCTTGACTGAGGTCGTAAAACCCTTCCAGCTAAAACAGGAATTTGGTCTCTTTTGCATAATGACTCTGCACTCTACCTATTAATAACAGTGGCTTACCATCTGAGAATAAATAGTACAAGAGTATTTAATGGAGCTGTTAATTTCCTTGATCTTAACTTAGATTGAAGATTACTTGCTTTTGAATTCCTGCCTTACATGAAGTGGGTTTAATAAGGAGACATAGAAAGAGAGCCTAACTCTTAACAACAGAAGGATAAAATGAGATTTTTTAAATTTAAGTTAAAAACAAACTTATTTTATATACCAACCCAGTTCCCTCTCCCTCCCCTCCTCCCATTCCCCTGAGCATCTCCCCATCCCACCCCCATCTACTCTTCAGAGAGGGTGAGGCCTTCCAGAGGTGGAACTATCAATTGGGGCAGGACCTAGCCAACCCCCCACCCCACCTCTGCCCCTGAATCTAGGCTGAGAGAATATCTCACCTTGGTGAAAGGGCTCCAAAATCTTGTTCATGCACTGTGAGTTAAACACTGATCTCCAGAAGCTCCATAGAATCCAGAAGCTTCCCAAATCACACCCAAGTTCAGGGGGTCTGGTTTGGGTCTATGCTGGTTTCCCAGCTATCAGTCTGTAGTCAGTGAGCAGCCACTTGCTCAGGTAAGCTGTTTCTGTGTGTTTCTCCAGCATGGTCGTGACCCCTTTACTTCTCACTCCTCTCTGTCTACAACTGGATTCCGGGAGGTCAGCTTAGTGCTTAGCTATGAATCTCTACTTTTGCTTCTATCAGCTACTGGATGAAGGCTCTATGGAGGCATTTAAGGTAGCAATCAATGTCAGGATAGGGGAAAGGCATTGAATGTAGCCTTTCCACTATTGCTTAATTGCTTAGATTCTAAGTTGGAAGTCATCATTGTGAATTCCTGTGACTCCTGAGAAGGGGATAGGGACACGATCTCCTGAGTAAATTAGGAGCATGGGGGAAAGGGGAAAGGAGTTAGGAGAAAGAGAATGGGATGCTGAAAAGAATATGAGGGATCAGGAAAGACAAGTTGGGGGAAGAACAGAGAAGAGAACAAGGAAAGTGAAACCTTGGTAGAGGGAGCCTTTATGGTCTCAACGATAAAGTGAGATTCTTTAGGTCTAATCTTTGCTCTTTCAATTTTCAAACCATATCACATCACCACGTTTGATGAAGGAGAAGTTTGCTAGAGTAATTTTTTCTCCACTTAATGCATTTATCTATGTGAGGGGTGACTAATACTGTGTAAGAATGAGAATCCAAATTCATATTTGTCTTTGAGTTGACTGCTTCGGATTTGGTATGAAAGAACCTCATTAGTTCAGGTCTCATGTATAATTTCTGGTGGCTAAAAAAAAAGCCAGCAGAAAACAATTTAGTCCCTAGTTACACCACCTACTTTTATGTCTGGCAGTAGGTGAATTAAGATCAGCAAACTCAGAGTGAATAAATCTTTTAATAAATAATCATTTTTCTTAGTTCTCCAATTGCTGTTAACATGGTAATTAAAATGATCACTTATTGATTTATTCCAGTGTTCTTTAATTCATGCAAACTATACAAAAGGATGTCTATATTTAAGTCCTTAACTTTTATGTCTGTTTTTTTATGATTTTATTCAGAAGCAAGAAAGGAATGATGTGTAATTAAATGACACTCCACTTTTTGCACATATTAATTTGTTTGATCTTAATAATAGCACAGTGAAGGTAGTGAAGCAGTTTTGTTATTCCTAAGTATAGATAAGAAAATTAGCCTTAGAAGTCATTAGTCCATCTATTGAAGATGTCTGAACTGGCTAGCAGATGGAAGCATGGGTATTGCATAAAGTTCTTTGAAGCTGAAATCTTGAGTCATTAGCTGATGCTTAAAACGTTTTATTAAATATTCTAATGACTGCATTTGAAGAAACTTAGCCCCCCCCCAGGAGAGAGTAAGAAAGAGAATATGTCAGCCTTCACAAAAAATGTACATACCAGGAAATGAGGGTATAGATTTGTATCATTGTTTTGGGAAAAACTACATTGTTCTTTTAAGCATGATGATCAGAATCATCCATGGTTTCTTGAGAACAGAAGGTGGTTTTGGAGTCAGCTCTGCTCAAGTTAACACTCAGATTATATATAACTGTTTTGAATGGACTCCTCATGCATGTAAATGATGACCTGACATTAATCCTGAACAAAATAAAATTAGGACAGTAATAATCTTTATAAATCAGGACATCACTTACTCATATGGAGTATCATTTGCTTAATCTAAAATATTTACATTTTTCATATGGTTTTGACAAAATTTAATATCAGATACTCTCTGTTATACTTTCAAAGTTCAATATATCATTGAATCTGTCAGTCTTTGAAGATCACATTTTCATGAGAGATGGGCTATTAGATCTACACTTGTCTGATTTCTAGTATTTCCATGTGTATATGGTGGTGAAATAAGATGTAAAATATTATTATGTAAATTATAGTGATTAAATGTTCGCATTTATTTTTATAAAAATAATTTTAGATTATTGCTGAATCAAAGTATATCTTTATATCAGCTTCTTTATCTGTCTATAACTATATATAGAGAGAGACAGATGGGAGAGAGAGAGAGAGAGAGAGAGAGAGAGAGAGAGAGAGAGAGAGAGAGAGAGAGGTCACAGATGAGAACAATGAATATTCTCCCAATGAATTAGCTTCAGCATTTCCGTGGTCTCTTTCATGGCTTTAAAATAAATCTCCATGCATTAGAGACCACTGATGTTTTTGCACATTTTAAAAACGTTTTTCATTTATAAATTAGAAACTATCGTATTTTATATATCAATCCCAGTTCCCTTTCATCCCATCCTCCCATGCCTACCAACAACTCCCATCTGATTCCTTTCTGTTTCATAGAAAGGGTGAGGCATTCCATGGGGTATCATCAAAGACTGTCAAATCATTTAAGGCAGGGACTAGGCCCTCTCCCACGTGTCTAGGCTGAGAAAGTATCCCTCTATGGGGAATGGACTCCCAGTGTCCATTTGTATACTAGGGATAAATACTGTTCCCCTACCAGAGGCCTGATAGTCTGTTCAGGTATCCTATGTGATACCAATATTCAGGAGGCCATGTTCTCTTCTATGATGGTTTCTGAGCTGTCAGTCTGATATTCTAAACAATAATGGAGAGGTTATCGTAAATGCCCTTCCCCTATAATGAGATTGATGACTACCTTATATGCCATCATAGAGCCTTCATCGGGTAGCTGAAGAAAGCAGAAGCAGAGACCCACTACTCCAAGGCAAATTCCTGGAATTCAGCTTTGTACATTTTTAAATCTTTAAAAATTGTGTTCTTTTTATTTTTAATAGAAAAATACTGATATATAGATGGCATATGTTTAACTGCTATTGGTTTTCAGTCTTTTGTAAAACCCAAGTATTTTGCTTCTATAATGCAGCATAAGAAATATAATTTTCATCTTTTTCAAAATATCAGGAAACTTTTTTTAGAACAACATGTAAATAGAGGTTAGAAATATGTTGTCAGGAGTTACAATGTGCTACATGAGTGCAAGCATGTGAAAAGGTCTTGAAAGGAATTTTAATTCAGATTTCATTTTCATATTTTAAGTCATTATTTTATACTAAATTTTAAAATCTTTATACATCCACTGTCTTCATTTGCAGCAGGGCTAAAACTAATCTGCTTGTTGTCAATACCAACAGGCTACCAATTTGATCTGTCATATATATCTGTATTCAGGAGTTAGTCCTAGACCCTATGTTCTTGAATCATTTATTATCACACACCAGGTTTGAATTTTCCTATAGTCTTGGTCTTAAGATTTATAAGCCAACTGCTGAGCAGAAACAATGCTCCTACCCTGTACCAGGACTGTGCATTTTGTCAGTAGACAGATAGGAATCCTTGATACTGGCTGCCACGTGTCCTCTAGCTATCAACTCTGCATAGAACTAGAGCATTTGGGGAGACATAGTTATTCCTCTTTTACCATTTAGTTCCTGTGTTGTTGAAAGCTTTTATCTCCCTTTCCTAATATTCAGTTTACTAATCTTTTTAGAATGTTCACTATTCTATTTGTCTAGGATAAATCCTCACCGCTCTTTCCTCATGACCTTATGTATTCCTGACATTCTTGAATTCACATATAATGATGATCTTGAACTTTTTAGCTTCCTGCCTCCACCTCCTGAGTTATGGCATTTTAGTCATATTCTTGGTTAGGGCCTGAAACCAGGGAATGTACATGCCAGACAAGTGCCTACACAGTTTTGACACATCCAGAGTATATTTTGCTATCTTAAAATTTTTTATTGATAGTAAAGTATTGTTTTTGTTTTTAATTCATCTTTACTGTATAAAATAATTTTTAATTTTAAATATATTTTGATAATATTCTTGCCATTCGTCAATCCTTTCAGAGCATTTCCCCCTCTTGACTCACCCACCCTCAAGTTCTACCTTGTAATAAATAAGTAAATAAATGAAGACCTCTAAAGCGAAGAAAAATAACAGCCCCTCAAAACTGATGAACTTTAACCAAATAAAAACACACAAAAATATTGGTGGAACCCATTATATGTTGCTAAGCTGTTGAAAAAAGCCATGAGGCCTGTCCTGGAGTGGTTGATATACCCAAGTGGAGAAAACGACTTTTCAAATATTTAACCTTGATCATAGAAGGTAGGTTTTCACGTATCCATCCTTAATTGTTTTCATATATATTTAGAAGAAAAATATTTTAACACAGATTAAAAATCCCTAAATTTTTCTTAATCCTTCAACTGTATGATTAATAAAAACACACAGATAAACATCTACAGCTAATTCCTATTAACCATGTTCATCATCTATGATTCCACACTGTGCATGCCATACTAGCTTTAATGTCATTAATCACTCTATTTTTATGTAAATTATATCAGTACAGCTCCAGCCTCTCATGTCACTTTCAGGCAAGTGAATCATTGTTCATGTTGTGCTCAAAACAAGCAGGATTATCCAAGCACAGTAGAGTTGCATGATGTGTTTCTTGAAGGAGCTTATACTTGGAATATGAAATGTTCTTTAACAGCAACCTGGTCAATGTTACCTTACCTCTTTCATTCTCATCCATAAGAGGGTACATATATCAATTTCTGCTTTCCCATAAATTTAATCATATTCTAAAAAGACCAAGTTTTCCTGATTTTAACTATCATAATTTTATTCTTTAGACTTTCATATATTTTGTATCCATTTCATACAACTCCTTCAACTTTTCTCAGTCAACTCCTTTTCCCCATCTCAATTTTATGTCAATGTATTTATGTATGTATTTATATTTATATATTTGTGTGTATCTGCATATAAATGCATGCATACATCCACACCCACAACCCACAGACACTCCTCCCCCCACACACATACATATGTCCAATTAGTGTAGCTCATTATGAGATTCATGTCTTACTACAATAGTTACTTTAAATAATTTTAACTGTGTATATTTGATGCACTAAAACACAGGGAACTGTATGTGGAACTTTCTGTCCTGCCTAGTCTTGCAGCTAGTTAGTCCCAAATAGGCACACACACAGAGGCTTATATTAATTATAAACTGTTTGACCTGTTGCTCAGGTCTGTTACCAAAAACTCTTATAACTTTAATTAACCCATAATTCTTATTTTTGTTTAACCATGTGACGTGATGCCTTTTCTCAGTCAGGCATTCTTATATTGGCTTCCTCTGCAACTGAATGGTAAATGCGTCTCTGCCTTTCCTCTTCTCAGAATTCTCCTAGTAGGTAGCCCAGCCTATACTTCCTACCTGGCTACTGTCCAGTTCACATATCATGATGATCTTGAACTTGTAAGCTTTCTGTCTCCACATTCTGTGGTGAACAAGTGACAAATCTTTTCAGTGAACATTTTCCCACATCAGGCAACTTACATAAAACTTAAGTTAAGCATACAGGATGAAAGTATACCCTGCTAATGAATTATGATAATTTTCTCATTACTTAATTCATAAAAGTGTATATTAACCATAGGGAAAATGTTTAATTTATTCACATATATAGTCATTTTAGGGTTTCTGATCACTTGGGTAGATTTTGTGTTATTCTTTAATATCAAGAGAGAGTGTGATCTTTGGTGAATTGTAAATATTCCAATGTTAGGATATGTCAATTCTCATGTAATGTATACACAATAGTAAATTCCTTGAGCTTTGCAGGGAGTAAATTTTACATCGTGAAGAAAAATAAATCATACATTTCTTGTGGAAATAATGCTTTACAGAAAATATTTGCAAAACATATATATCATGGAAGTCATCATAAGCAATCATACATAAGAACTGAGGCAGCAGCATAGTTTGATTTTGGAAATATACTAGGAGTAGAATAAGTATAAATTTAAATATGAAAGAGATTCATGTTTTTCTGTGACCCCATCTCAAATGGACCCTTTGCACAAATCACAGCAGTGTCTCCATTAACTAACCTATGTGTCTCTAATGTTAAGAAAGTTACAACAGTACCATTTGGGATTCTATAAACTATGTCCGCTGGAGGCTGCTAGATCACAGATATTCTTTCTTCAGAAGGCATACATTTTCCTAAGCCTTCCACGAGTAGAATAGTAAAATTCAGCAATCCACATGTCAAAGATGTTCAAATTAGCCTGTCTTGTAATCACTATTCCAAGGAATATTCCTTTTTCCTTACTTATCATTATTAATTCCCAATTGTTTTGTTCTTGTTTTGTTTTCTGAAATAGGGTTTCAATATGTGGCCTTGATTATTTTGGAACTTACTATGTATGCCAGGTCACCATAGGCTTTAGTCCTTAAGCCTTAGCCTACCATGAGACAAAAGGCATGAAATTACAGGCATGAGACAAAAGCCAAGTAACCATTTATGTTATTGAAGGTTGAAATGTTAGATTTTTACTACTGTAAACTTCAGGCAATCAAAAAAAATCACATTTTATTAATATTTATATAATGTGTTTGATACATTTATATTTATAAAGATATGAGATGAATTATTCATTTGTTCTGTCAAATATATTTTATTGAAAGTCAGTGGAGGCCAGCAAACCACACAGAGAGACATGGAGGCATAAAAAAGCAGTAAACATTATTGGCTGCCATTCCCAGTCATACCCCTGCACACTCCAATAGAGAGGTGAGTCCAAGGGCCTCTTCTAGCCCACCTCTCTCTGCTTGAGTCCCCTGACCCTCGACTTTCAGACCCTTCTTGCCACCAAACCAAGAAGAGGAACCTGGAGGCAGAATAAAGTAGGCAACCTCACCAGCTACCATTGTGGGCTTGCCATTCAATCCTCGCAGGGGGTGGGAGACAGAAAGAGAAACAGAGGGAAAGAGAGAGAAAGGAGAGGATAGAGCCTTGAACACATACCCACCAGGAGAGGGAGAGACCTCATCTATACCCACTGGAAGAAGAGATGAGAAGACAACAGTGTAAGAACACATTCAACAACAGAAAGACATATATGATACCACCAGAATCTAGGGACTTTACAACAGTGAAGCCTGAACATCACAATGCGGATGAAACAAGAGAATGATCTTAAAAACAACCTTATGAAGCCAGGCGGTGGTGGCGCACGCCTTTAATCCCAGCACTTGGGAGGCAGAGGCAGGCAGATCTCTGTGAGTTCGAGGCTGGGCTGGACCGATAGCCTCCAAAACAATACAGAGAAACCCTGTCTCGGAAAACCAAAAAAAAAAAAAAAAAAAAACAACCTTATGAAAATGATAGAGGACCTCAAAGAGAATATGAGAAAATCCCTGAAATACAGGAAAGAATAAACAAACCAAAAATGCAAGAAATACTCTTAAGGAAAGCCAAGAAAATAATCAATCAAACAGATGAAGGAAACAATTCAAATAGTTCAAGACCTGAAAACTGAAATAGAGACAATAAAGAAAGCACAAACTGAGGGGATGCTGGAAATAGAAAAGCTGAATAAATAATCAGGAACTACAGATGCAAGCATAACAGAGTACAAGAGATGGAAGATAAAATCTCAGGCACTGAAGATAAACTAGAGGAAATAGATTCATCAACTAAAGAAAATCTTAGATATGACAAATCCTTAACACATAATATCCAAGAAACATGGAACACATAAACCAAAGAATACTAGATATAGAAGGTGAAGAAGTCCTTCAAAAAGGTACAGAAAAAACACACACACACACACACAACTGGAGCCTGGCAGCGGTGGTTCATGCCTTTAGCCGGGCGTTGGTGGAGCAAGCCTTTAATCCCAGCACTCTGTAGGCAGAGGCAGGCGGATCTCTGAGTTCGAGGCCAGCCTGGTCTACAGAGCGAGTTCCGGGACAGCCTCCAAAACAATACAGAGAAACCCTGTCTCAAAAAACAAAAACAAAAACAACAACAACAACACACCACCACCACCACCAACAACAACACACACACACACACACACACACACACACACACACACACCTGGCCAAAATACAGAGAACCGACCCCCATGGAGCACACTCCTGCACATAAGGCTCGGGGAACTCTGGGAAAGTCGAGGACGGAAGGCTGTAGCTCCAGAGGACCTGGAAACCTATGAGATGACAGAGAACCTACACCACGGCAGGTCAACAACGTGGCTACCTAAGCAAGACCTGAGCAATGACAAAACCAATAGCCATACTAATGCGGAGGGAGGAAAGGGACTATTAGCCAATATTAGCTGAGAAAGGGAGGATCAGGCTTCCCCGGGGATGAGCCCTCTAATGGCTATCCAATACAAAGTGGTCAGTCCTGGGCTCCACTCCAGAAGTTGTATTTATATATTTGTGTTTAAATGTGTGTGTGTGTGACAACAATAATCATCATCATAATAAATAAATAATGTTTATGATGAAATCATAATAATAATAATAGGAGAAAGAGACCATCTATTTGGGAGGGATTAAGGGGACATAGAAGGAGTTGGAGGAGGAAAAGGAAGGGGAAAAATTATGTGATTATGCTTTAATTAAATTTTTAAAAATTTAAAAGAAGGCATATAAGGATTAAAAAACAAGTCCTGTGTGCTGGAAATCTGAATCAATGTTCCCACAATCCGTCAGTGAGTCCGGCACATCTGTATCCACATGTCTACAATTAATAAAGTGGTCTTCTTACATGTTCCCTCCCCCAAAAAAGGTACAGAAAACATATTAAATAAAATCATAGAAGAAAAGTTTCCCAACCTGAATAAGCACATGCCTATGAAAGTACAAGAAGCTTGCAGAACACCAAATAGACTGGACCAAAAAAAAATCCCCTTGCCACATAATAATCAAGACACCAAACATACAGAATAAAGAAAGAATACTAACAGCAGCAAAGGAAATAGGCCAAGTAATATATAAAAGTTGACCTACCAGAATTACACCTAAATTCTCCATGGAAACACTCAAAGCCAGAAGATCCTTGATAGATGTTCCACAAACACTGAGAGACCACAGATTTCAGCCCAGACTATTATAACCAGCAAAACTCTCAATCAGTATAGATGGAGAAAAAAAGATGTCCTATGACAAAACAAGATTTACATAACACATATCTATAAATTCAGCCCTGCAGAAAGTTCTGGAAGGAAAACTCCAACCCAAGGAAGTTAACTACACTTGCAATAACAAAGGAAATAGATAATTTAACTTTAACAAAAGCCACAAATATGGGAAAAACTCACATACAATTCTACCACTGAAAAACAACCCAAAACAAGCAAGAATCAACAAACATATCCCTTAATATCAGTGGAATTAACTCTCCTATAAAACAACACAGGTTTATAGAATGGGTACAAAGAGAGAATCCATCCTGCTTCTGCATACAAGAGACAAACCCCAACTTGAAGGTCGGTCGTTACATCAGAGTAAAGGGTTGGAAAAAGATTTTCCAATTAAATGGAACTAAGAAGCAAGCAGGTATAGATATTATATCTAACAAATTAAACTTCAAAGTAAAATTAACCAAAAGAGATGAAGAAGGACTTTTTATATTCGTCACAGGAAAAATTCATCAGGATGAAGTCTTTATTCTGAACATCTATGCCCCAAATACAAAGGCACCAACATTCATGAAAGAAACATTAGTAAAACTCAAATCACATATTAAACCCCACAAATTTATAGTAGGACACTTCAGCATCCCACTCTCACCACTGGACAGAACCACCAGACAGAAACTTAACAAAGAAACAAAGGAACTAACAGAAGTTATGACCCAATTTGTTTTTATAGATATCTATAGAATATTCCATCCAAACAAAAGAATATACCTTCTTCTCAGCACCACATGGAGCATTCCATAAAATTGACCACATATTTGGCAATAAAGCAAACCTCAACAGTTACAAAAAAAATTGAAATAATCCCGGTATCTTACCAAATCACCATGGCTTAAAATTAGAATTCAACAACAACACAAATTTCAGAAAACCAACATACCCATGTGTTGTTTCCCTTTTGGCCAACAGTGCTTTATTCATTAACCAAAGAGAGACATATTTACAAAATGACATCTCCATCATCTCCTCTTTTCTGTCTAAATAAAATGAAAGATTTTAACATTAACATAGTTAAACTATATATAACAGGAGAGTTATCAAGTAAGAACCATAGTTATATTATATAGTCCATTAACATTTAGTAAGATTTAAAGAAAGTACCATCTCTATCCTCTGTTTGTGAATCTAAAGTTTTATATGTAGCTTACCATTAATCCTAACTAAAGAAAACTGTAACCATATCTATGTTAAACTCCATCAAAGACCACAGAAGTAATATGTAAACTATAGAATTGACAGAAAAATATTGCTACCTTGACAGTCACCCGAAGTTCCTTTGTAACATTTGGGCATCCAACTTCAGCACATAGGCCACAGAGTGTCTGGAAGACTTCTCAGCAAAGTAGGAAATTATATATTGTTTGCCTGTATTGGCAGTTTGTCAGTCATTTTTCTGTGCCCTGCAGAATGTTTAGCAGAGTCTTCCATGAAGCATGAACCCTATAGAACTGTCCAAGTTGAGCAATCACTTTTCTGTGGGTCCTGTATGTCCAGTTTATACAGCTACAGTCAAACAATCCACGCAAGAGCACTTTCTTGCCCAAATGGCTAATCTTGCCATGTTGAAATCAAACTCCATAACGAATTTCTTTGATGGCCATCTTCTTCTCAGATGTAATTGGTCTGCTAAGAGCAGACATTTTTCATTGTCAAGAAAAACCCTAAACCATTTTAAATGCCATTTCTTAAGGTCTTTGAAACGTTTAAAGACTATCTATCTCAAATATATCTAGAATCATCAGGTCATACTTTGAAAAACCTCTGCTCCATAAAATTCAAAAATTTAAAGGAAATGGATGATTTTCTGGATACATATAACTTGCCAAAATTAAACCAAGAATAGATAAACAATTAAAGTACACTGATAATTCCTAAAAAATTAGAAGCAGCCATCAAAAACCTTCCAAAAAAAAACCAGTCCAGGGCCAGATTGGTTCAGTGCAGAATTGTACCAGAAATTCAAAAAATATCTAATACCAATATTCTTCAAAATGTTCCACAAAATAGAAGCAAATGGTTCACTGCCAAATTCTTTTTACAGAGCTACTATTCCCTTAGTAACCAAAACACACAAACACACAACCAACATAGGGAACTACAGACCAGTCTCACTAATCAACATTGATGCAAAAATATTCAATAAAATACTGGAAAATAAAATCCAAGTACACATGAGAAAAATCATATACCATGTTCAAGTAGCATTCAACCCAGGGATGCAGGGATGGTTCAACATATGAAAAATCATCAATGTAATCCACCATTTAAACAAACTGAAAAAGAAAAACCACATAATCATATAACTAGATTATGAAAAAGACTTGGAAAAATTCTAGCACTCCTTCATGATAAAGATCTTTGAGAGATCAGGGATAGCAGGAACATACCTAATATATAATAAAGGCAATACACAACAGAATGACAGCCAATCATAATAAATGAAGAGAAATTCAAGGTGATTCCTCTAAAATCAGGAAAAAGATAAGATTGTCCACTCTCAATATATCTCTTCAATATTTTTCTTGAAGTACTTGCTAGAGCAATATGAAAACAAAAGATCAAGAGAATACAAATTGGAAAGGAAGAAGTAAAACTTTGCCTATTTCCAGATGATGTGAAGGTCTACATATGTGACCCAAAGAGTTCTACTTGACATCTCCTACAGCTGATGAACACCTTCAGCAATGTGGCATGATGCAACATTAACTGAAAAAAATCAGTAGCCCTAATATATACAGACAATAAATATGCTGAGAAAAAAATCAGAGAAATATCACGCTTTACAATAGCCACAAAACAACATTAAATATCTAACCAAACAAGTGAAAGACCTGTATTACAAGAGCATTTAGTCTTTAAAGAAAGAATTTACAGATGACACAAGAAAGTGGAAAGATACACTAGAAGAAACCATCCTGAGTGAGGTAACCCAGTCACAAAAGAGAAACATGGCATATACTCTCTCATATATGGATTTTAGACATAGATCTGGGGAGTGCCAGCCTACAATCCTATGGCCAGAGAGTCTGGGAAACAGAATCTTCATTTAGTGGCTAATCGAAGAAGAGGCAGACTCCCTTGGTTAAGTACTGAGCTGAACTCAAGAAAGCAAGTAACAGAGAGGGAGGACTGATGATCAAAGGGATTAAGTCTGGGCTGGTTTAACCCCCAGAAACAGCTGACCAGACAAAGGTTAACTCTTGAATCCCAGGCATCAGCCTGGGAATCCAGCATGGGACTGATCAAGACCCCCTGAATCTGGGTGTCAGTGAGGAGGCCTAGGGAATCTATTGAGCCTTGGGCAGCAGATCAGTACCCATCCCAAGTATACACATGGATTTTGGACTCCCATAGAACAATGTGAGGTGCACTCTCACCCTGAACTCTTGGGGAAGGGTCTAGGCCCTGCCCTATATGAAATGACAGACTATGGACACCCCCATGGAGGGCCACACCCTCCCTGGGGGAATGAGGGGATAACGGGGGGGGGTTGGGGGGAGGGCACGGGAGGAGGGGAGGGAAAGGCAGAGGGACCTGGAACTGACTTGTGAAGCAACCTTGTTTCTTATCAAAATTTAACCTGGAAAATAAAATAAAAAAAAAGAAAGTGGAAAGATCTCCCATGCTCTTGGATATGTAGGATCAATATAGTAAAAATGGCAATCTTACCAAAAGCAATCTAAAGATTCAATGCAATCCCTTTCAATATTCCAGCACGATTCTTCACAGACATTGAAAGGACTATTCTCAACTTCATATGGAAAACTAAAAGACACAGGAGAGCCAAAACCACCCTGCATAATAAAGGAACTTCAGGAGGCATCACCATCCCTGACTTCAAGCTTTACTATAAAACTATTGCTAAGAAAACAGCTTGGTATTGGCACAAAAGCAGACAGGCAGACCAATGGAATTCAACTGAAACACTGATATTAACCCACACACCTGTGAAAACTTGATATTTGACAAACAAACTAATACTATACAATGTAAAAAAGAAAGCATCTTTAAAAAATGATGCTAGCATAACTGGATGCTGGCATGTAGAAGACTGCAGATAGGTCCATATATATCACCATGCACAAAACTCAAGTCTAAGTGGATCAAATACCTCAACATAAACCCAGTCACACTGAAACTCTTAGAAGAGAAAGTGGGAGGTAACCTTGAACGAATTGGTACAGAAGACAGCTTCCTGAACATAATACCAGTAGCACAGACACTGAGATAGACAATTAATAAATGGGACCTCCTGAAACTGACAAGCTTCTATAAGTCAAAGGACACAGTAAACTAGACAAAATGGCAGCCCCCAGAATGCAAAAAGATATTCACCAACCCCACATCTGACAGAGGGCTGATCTTCAATATTTATAAAGAAAATAAAAATCTCTTCTCCAAAACACCAAATAATCCAATTAAGCAGTGGAGTACAGAACTAACTAAAGAATTCTTAATAGAGGAGTCTAAAATGTCTGATACACAAATCAGAAAGTGGTCAACATCCTTAGCCATCAGGGAAACGCAAATCAAAAAAACTCTGAGATACCATCTCACTCCTGTCAGAATGGCTAAATGAAAAACACCAATGAGACTTTATGCTGGAAAGGATGTGTAGAAAGGGGAACACTCCTCCACTGCTGGTTGGAGTGCCAACTCATACTGCCACTTTGGAGATCAGTATGGATATTCCTTAGAAAATGCAAATCAGTCTACCACAAGATCCAACAATTCCACTCTTAGGCATATACCCAAAAAATGCACATTAGTACAATAAAGACATCTGTTTAACTATGTTCGTAGCAGCATTATTTGTAACAGCCAGAACCTGGAGGCAACCTAGATGCCCCTCAACTGAAGAGTGCATAGAGAAAATGTGGTACATTTAATGGAATCTTGAAATTAGAAGAAACCATCCTGAGTGAGGTAAACCTGGTCCCAAAAAGACAAACATGGTATGTACTCACTTATATATAGATTTCATACATGGATTGGGATTGCAAGCCTACAATCCCACTGTCAGATAATTTGGGAAACAGGGAGGACCCTAAGAGAGATATGCATGGTAACCCCAGATAAGGGGGATGCAAAGGGATCTCCTGAGGGAGTTGGGAGCATAGGGGGAGGGGAGAGTGAGGTGGGAGAAATAGGAGGACATGTGGGAGCAGGAAGGTTGAGTCAGAGGAAGAATAGAGGAAAGCAGGATGAGAAATACCATAATAGAGTGAGCCATTATAGGTTTGAAGAGAGATCTGGCACTAGTGAGATTTTCAGAGATCTGCAAGGATGACTTTAACTGGCAATTTAAGCAATATTGGAGAGGCTACCTTAAATGCCCTCCTCCTACAATGAGATTGATGACTACATTATATGTCATCCTAGAGCCTACATCCTGTGGCTGATGGAAGCAGAGGCAGACATCCGCAGCTAAACACTTAACTGACCTCCTAGAACCCAGTTGCAGAAAGGGAGGAGTGATTAGCCAAGGAGTCGGACCCTGCTGGTGAAACACACAAAATCAGCTGACATGAACAAGGTAGATCTCATGAATCCTAACTGGTGACTGAGAAGCCAGCATGGGACTGATCAAGACCCCATGAAAGTGGTGTCAGTGTGAAGGCCTCGGTAATGTATGGGGCCTTGGGTAGAAGATCAGTATTTGTAACAGGCATACAAAGGGCCTTTGGGAGCCCATTCCACAGGAAGGGATGCTCTCTCAGCCTGGACACATGGGAGACAGCCGGCCCTGGGATATGAGAGACTTTGAAGTTCCCCATGATAGTCTTCACTCTCCCTGGGGAGCAGAAGGGTAAAGGGGTTGGGTGTTGGTGGGGATAAGGGAAAGCAGGGAGGAGGAGAGAAAGAGGGACCTGGAATTGACATTTCAAGCAAGTTTGTTCCTAATTTAAATAAATAATTGTCCAAAAAAGTCAATGTAATTTATAGATTAATAGTAACTTTAATTATGAAAAGTACTAAATATAACTCTATATGATATTTATAAGAATACTGGGTCAAGAAAGTGTCTTTTGTCATAATTTCACAGCTATTGTTTAATGTGCATCTATAATTTATTTATACAAAGAAATTAAATAAATAAGAAAAAACAAGTTTGATATTAACCAGTTATACATCTGTGCAAACTGACTTACCATTAAGGAGGCATTTCATACAAGGGATCAGAGTCAATCTGTGAGATTCTTGTACAATTAGATAAGTCCCTTGACTTTAAATCAGAATGCAATAATCATCATTTTCTTTTGAGAGATAAACAATGACATTTGTTGAAAATGACATATGAGTTGTAGTAGCTTGAAAACATCTTCATTCTAAGATACTCAAGGATGGATGAGTAAATAAGGGAACAATCTGTCTGAAGACTTAAGCCCTGTGGATCACCTTTTATACCAGGTGACATCGTGGGTTTAATTGACAATGAATACTATGTAGGTAGGATGATATGACAAAGAAGAAAGTAATCTGATTAGCCTTATGGGTTTATTACACAGACTTCTGAGCACTGCATTGTCATTTGAAGAAGAATGGAAACTGAAAGTCTCTGCTGAATATCCCTATTATTAAAGCTCCAACTGAACATGTTCTGTACCCCCCCAATATTACCTACCTAGGATAAGTGATATTTTACATTGCCAGAGAGGAGACAGGTTGCGATGAAGGGGTACTGGTTCACAATCAACACAGATATTTTTACATTGAAATGCGTATCTCTTACTATTTTATCGATATGTGTTCACAGGTTTTGGAGTGTATCATTAGCTGAATCAAAGCCTTATAATAACTTCAAGTTAGATCAGTTGTTTTGATAATAGCTTTTAGGTGAAAAACACAAGAAGACAATCTAACCTTTTAGAAATACAGATAGTTAACTGAGGAAATCTTTAAGGTAGGGGAATAATAACAATGCTGCCTAATTATTACTGGTGGATGTGGTTTTCTTACCAGGATTGGTTGGTGACCAACTGTGATGATCAATTCTTTATACCTATTTATGTTCTCAATCTCCTTCTATAAGAAACTATTGATGTGTTGGTATACTCCCTAAAGATTAAATGTATAGCTATTTTCATATACAAAAGTTTAGATGTATAAGTCTTTTAAGATTTCTTATAAGATTAACTTTTGAGATAAGTAATAAAATTATTGACCCTTTCTTTGTAACTGCAAAATGCACCCTACCAGTAAAAGACTTGACTGAGAAGAATATCTTGCTTATCTACGTGGCTAATCTATAACAAGTTACTTGAGTTTGAATGTATTGAATGTATGTGGGTTCTTGGAATAATTTGTTTTTCACTTGTAATAAGTTAAAATGTTTAATCATGTAAGGGATATGGAAAACATGCTTATTTCTTTTACTTGTATTAATTCCATATGAAAAAGAAAATGTAACCACCTTGTAATTTTTTTCATTGCCTGAAAGATTTTGGTGGGGTATATAGGCTGTAAGGGAAAAATAGAGATAGAGCATGAGAAAGCAAAAATGAGTTGGAAGGAAAGCATTAAGAATGAGAGAAGTATAAGGAAAATATTAAGAGTAAAGATAGAAGAAAAACATCAAGAAGGAAAATAATGAATAAAGAATACAAATGAATAAAGAAAAGTTCTGAACGAAACCATCAAGAGTGTGAGACTGGGTGAAACACAAAATATGACATCTACCTCCATTTCTTCATTCTCATTCTTTCAATATCCCTGTAACATGACCACATTCCCACATTACCTCACCAGTCTCTTTTTATAACCCACTAATTCCAGTTAATGTTGTCAATCTGTGCATATATATGGGACCATCTACTGGAGCACAGTAATCCTACAAGCATCCATATGCTCTAAAAAGAATGACTCTGACTTTCCAGCCACTAACATGCCAATAACTGATCAGTAGGAGCTGAGTCCTGGAGATTATCATCCCATCTATGCTACGATTTGACTACAATGATCTTGTGTAAGCCTTGACCAGATAACTATTGCTACCATGAGTTCATGAATACAATAGCCAAAACATATACATAGTTTTTCCATTATCAGGGAGTCTTCACATTTTATAAAGTATGATCATGCCATAGAAAGGATGTTTTATCCAGCTGCAGTCTTTCACTAGAAGCTACTTTATCTATACCAACTTGAATTTTTCATGTCATGTGCACACCATGTTTATTGTATGCATCCATGGGTTCTTACTATCAAGTTCTGTTGGGAAACCAAGAGCAGTAGCAACAGCTTGTATTGTCTTGCAGGTCCCCATATTCAGATCATTTTACCTGGAAAAGAGGTTCTGTAAGGTATATACATAGCAGGATAAGAACTTCTGGCACCCTTTTGATATTTTCCATGAGAAGAAATCTAATGAAACATTTTTTTTCCTCATTTGTTTTACTTCCTTATTTCTTTGCGGTAAAGAGAAGCAGAAAGCACTGAGTGGAGATACAATCCTGTGTTGCTGACCTCTTATTTCCCCCATCACCTATACATTTAGATCCAAGAATTTGGGAAGAAATTGATGAAGTAGTATTCTTTTACTAGTTATATAATTTTACAGATAAAATACTGAGGGAGAAGTGGTTTAGTGACCTAAATGATGTCATAAAATAAAGAAACTTTCTTTTCTGAATAGTGGTAATTAATATATTGTTAAGTCAGAAACAAGAGTTTTATGAGGCATCAAAATTTATCTGTTATGTCTTTGGTTTTAATGCTTAAAACTGGAATTGCACCTATCACACAAATCAAAATGTTAAAGATTGTAGCCTTTTGTGTAGCAGTTAGGTTCAAACAACCTGATTTGTCTCCCAGGCCTAGCTCACCTTATGGAAAGCCTAAAAAATAATGAGGCTACATTAACAAGTTATAGCTTCATCACAAATCTTAAAGACAAACTGCCATCTTAAGATATCTCTTTAAGCCAGGCGGTGGTGGCGCACGCCTTTAATCCCAGCACTCTGGAGGCAGAGGCAGGCGGATCTCTGTGAGTTCGAGGCTGGGCTGGACCGATAGCCTCCAAAACAATACAAAGAAACCCTGTCATGTAAAACCAAAAAGAAAAAAAAAGATATCTCTTTAAAAAATGTAGAAGTCATTCAATTTTCAAATTATTGTTAAAGACAAAAATAACTTTCAGTTTCCACAGGTTATATATATTCACATGTATTTTACATATATGAAAAAAGTATATTCATTTACTAAGATGTATGTGTAATTACATGAATACAAATGTATGAATTCATATAAACAAAATCTTAGATTCACTTTTTGCAAATATATGCAAATTATTCTGAAGTAAGTTATATAACTTTATATATAAACTATCAAATAATTATTCATAGAGATGTTATTTTAAATGAAAATTTCCATGAACCATGAAAGGACAAAAATATTAAAAATATAACCATAATAACTCATCTGCTAATTGAAAGATACAATCAATATAATGAAAATGCAATGGACAATGATTTTAGGAGAACTTGTTTTAAATGCATATGTTTAATTGTGCACACAATACAGAACTTTTAGAATCAAACAATAGAAACATGTTTGTATTCGAATCTTACATTTATAGTTACAAGATTTTGCTGTATTTTCTTCTGTAATTTTGTATTCTTTTAAATTTTATGTTATTTTGAAATGTTGAATGCCTATAAAAAACCTATGCTAATTTATAGTTTATTTAATAAAATGAATGTTCTTGCAAACATGTAGTTTTATAAATAAGAGATTAGTGCTAGCTCTCAGAAGACCTCCATGGCTCTTTTCCTACTCATTCCAGGACTCAAATATCTATGCTAATGATTATCTTTATTTTTAATTTTCTTTTATATTTCTTACTTACTTTAACAAGGTGTATAATTTCCAAGTTACATTTTCTGAATATTATGTGAGATTAACTCTTAATTATAAATATTTTTCATACTTATTGGATGATTACTTGAATGACATAAAATTTATGCTAAATTTTATCATGTGTGTTATCTGATGAGTTACTGATTTATACTATTTCTTTTGCTGTAGATTTCAAAAGAAATGTAGTTTTTACACTTTTCCATGCTTTTTCCTTTCATTGTGCTCTTTTAGTCAATAAGGCTTCCACTAGCACATTTGCCTAAAATATGCTTTCTTGTTGAATTATAGACATCCTGGGTTGCCATTTAACTTTCACTGACTACTGTTGGACAGAATATTCACATTCCTGTCCCTGGTTGTCCTTCATAAAATAGCAGACTTCCCAGTGATATCAACATAATACTGCAAAACAAGTTACAGTGAGGATAAGCACAAATCCTGATATCAAGTCTTGACATAGCAACCCAGTAAGAGGAAAAGGATTTCAAGGGTGTGAAAATTAGACAACTCCACTGCCATTTTTAAGAGTTCCATAGGAACACTAGGCTACACAATCATAACATATAAACAGAAAACCTACCATAGACACATAAAGGCTCTGAGATTGTCCCCTTCTGTTTCTATGAACCTTTGCATGCCCTTATTTGATTATTTGTGTCGTTTTCTTGGGGTATTCTCCAACTCTCTGAGGCCTGTAATCTTTCCTCCCCTTCCATAGAATTCCCAGTTCTGCCTAATGTTTGGCTATGAATTTCTTCATATGTACACATTAATTGCTAGATAAAGCCTCCCTGATGACAACTGAATGAGGCACCAATCGTTGAGTATAGTGGAATATCATTAGAAAACATTTTGTTGATTTAAAAATATTTAGCAGCTTCATTTGGTTCTACTCTAGGTCTCTTGGCTATTTGTCATCTGGTTCGGGGCTATCCCAGAATTATCTGGCATGGGCTTCCTCTAGTATCATGTATGTTTCAATTTGAACTAGTCATTTGATGGCCACTCCCACAAGTTCTTTGCCATCATTACCCCAGCATATCTAGCTGGCCAAGCAAAGTAAACATTGAAAGTTTATTGGCTGCCTTTATGTCCCAGTCCCACCACTGAAAATCTTGCCTAGATACAGAAGATGGATTGTTCAGGCTCACTATCATTCACTACTGGAAGTCTTTGCTAGGTTCACCCTTGGTAGATTCTAGGAAATTTCCACTACACTAGGTCTCCACAATGCTTCCCAAATGTGCTGCAATTCCAGTCCTCTCTTCCTGTACTCTCTCCACACCCAGGCTTGAACCCTCTTTCTCCCATCCCCACCCACCCCAAGGACACTGGCAAAATCTATTGACGTAATTCCCAAAGAGATGTATGCATTCCCCCTTTAACCCTCCTTGTTACTTAGCCTCTCTGGATTTCTGGGTTGTATTTTGATTATACTTTAATTTACAGCTAATGTCCACTTACAGGTGAGCACACACCATGTTTGGTTTTATGCTTCTGTATAACCTCACTAAGGATAATTATTTCTAGTTCCATCCACTTGCCTGAAAATTTCTTGATGTCATTGTTATTATCAGCTGAGTAATGATACTCCATTGTGTAAATATATACCACACATTCTTTTTTTTTATCAGTTGTTTGGTTGAAGGACATCCTGGTTGTTCCCAGGTTCTGGCTATTAAGAGTAAAGCTATTATAAACATAGTTGAGCAAGGGTCCTGGAGTAAAATTGAGTGCCATTTGAGTATATATTCTAGTGATACCGGAGACACAATATCACACCAAACTCTCTTATCCTCTGTATCCTAACCTCTTCTGCCCCCAATATCTGTTGATCTTTGGAGAGTATCTGTGTGGCTGAAAATACAAGGGAGCCTCTGTCTGATACCATAGAATAGGGAATGGTCATCACAAGATGGAAAGATCATATCTACCCTGACAAATGATTATGAGAATATTATTTAACTCTCAATGCCATATATTATGTATAGAATATTTTATTTGAAATGACTATTCCAAAACTCTGCTTGTCCTAATTTTTATTTTTCATTAAACAGTAGGAAGACAATTTTCCAATTTTGTCTCTTAGGATCAGAATTCTTTGAGATGATGATAGAACTTGAGGACAAGCAAAGAATTCTGTTACAAAAATAGACAACAACATTGCCAGATACTAACTGTTCAAGTATCTCTAAATAAATAAGAACAAATTATGAATACCCTAGTATTTTGAGACAGTAGCAGGAATGGACTGAAAATTCTACAATAAGGTACAAATTAAATAAAACAATACCCATGTTATAAATTAGAACAAAGAGAATATGGTGATACATCCAATGACTACCATGACAATGTCTACTCATTTTGCTGAAACATTGTAAATAACCATTTACTTATTGGACTATGAGTTCAAATGTATGCATAAGTGATCACATGGAAGCTGAATAATGTATATATATATAATCAGTTCCAATTACTCATTTCCAGTATTGTTCCCTAATCTATTGTTTCAATAATTGTGGTAGTGCTTAGTCATGCTCACTTATACGCCACAAACACTAAGTGAAAATTCCAAAAATTAGCAATCTATTGGTTTTAAATTCCAATGCATCCTGAAAATATGTGCTAAAGTTTTATCATTATTTTATTCTGGGTAATAAATAATCTAAAATAGGTAATTTTTGTGCCTTTCACAGAATGCCTGGCAGCAGAAGTTCAAAGGAAAACCTTATTTTGACTTATGACTTCAGAGGCCTACAGCCCAGTACCAGTAAAGCACGACAGAGGGGCTCCATCCAGGGAAGTGGACCCTGTAGCAGAAGCTTGTACTTTGTTGACAGATTAGGAAACAAAGAAAGCAAGCAGAATCAGACCTGTGTATAACAATGTAAAACCTATACACCCTAGTGACCTACTTACACCATAAAGAGACAATTGCACAGGATGAATGATCTTCCACACAGTGTTCCAAGCTGAAAAGTTGGTGTTCAAAACATGAATTAGTGGGTGACTTTTCATATTCAGAGGATGCCATGTACTTCCAGAAAATCTGAACCACACTCTTTCCACATGCTTTTTACATAATAGCCACTTCAGTTCTTGAACAGAGAGCTATAGTAGCATGCTGTTGGACATCTAGTAAACTGCACTTTACTTAGTAATTTCTCTAATTTATAAGGAAGTGATTCTCACAGTAAATGTATACTAAACTGCTGCCGTAGAATATTTCTTTATTCTTATAAAATTACCAAAACTATGAAATCAATAAGTAAATGATGCATTTATTTTGAGATTGTTAATGTCTATTGTAAGTTATTAAAATTAAATGTGACTACTTTAGAACTTGATAAAGCATATGATGAGTTTGTTAGTACTTGCAGTTTCAGTCATGTACTAGATGTTGGAATGTTTTATTTTAGGAAAGAGGAGGCTACAATATTAATTTTATACCCATTTTAACAGTTTTCATGTTCTGAAAAGATTTGTGAAATCCTTAAAACACTTTTGTCTTCTCTTCCCAGTTAGCAGTAAGCTTGATCAATAGAGAATAGTAAGAATACTGAAAGGGTAATTATTTCCAGTTCTGGTGTCTTCACTCTGTGTGGTTCCTGGAGAGTACACAGCTTTCTCCAGAATCTGGCTCCCAAGGATCCCCAGTTTTCAATACCAAGCTCCAAATGTGCACAGAAGCCTGAAGGACTAAGCCAGCAGTTGTTCTTGGCATCTCATCAGCCTAGGTTGCGTTTGTGACTGCCTGTGCTTTGTGCAGTGCTAACATTTTCTCCATGCCAACACCTGATGTTTGTATGATCAGCACGATAAAGTCAGCAACTCTCTTCCACAACTTTCCTGAGAAGGTCTATAAGAAAGTGTTTCTAAAGAGACATTAACTTATAACAGCATCTTAACATCTTAAAAGTTAAGATTTCAAGAGTGCAATGGGATAATTTCCTAGTTCACTCAGCACAACATTGTAATCACGTGAGATATAGTGATCTGGGAAGAAATTTCACTGGACCTCTTCTCTTTAAAACTGCTCCTGTAATTAATATTCATTTGATATTTTCTTCTTCCCCATACTCATCAATTCTTGTTTATTACAATTTCTTATAATGGTATACACACAAACACACAAAACAACTAAAATACTTCCCACTGGGCTCAAACTAATAGATGACTTTTCTTTTCTGCTGTGAGTAGTGCATTATTTAACACACCATTTGTTTTTTTTTGTCTATTTGTTTTATTGATTTTACATATATGACTAAATTTCTATTCATATGTAATTTTTTTCTTTTACTAAAGATAGACTTTTGACTGTATTCTTATTAAGCCCATGTCAGCTCCTCTAAGGATTTTCCAACATGTTCTACGTTTCCTGTTTCTCATTAGAAAACAAAGAATTATCTAAATTGTATGAATAAAATAAAATAAAATCAAACAAACTGGAATAGGGAAAAAAGACAAATGGAAGAATAAAAGTCAAAGAAAAAGCATGAGATACATATGGACACTGCTTACTGTAGATTTATTTAGAATTTATTATAAAGATCTCCATACTACCTATTATTAATTTTATTATCCATACTATATCATGTTTCTTATTTTTAAGCTTGGAGGTAGGGTGGTGGTAAAAGGGAAGAGATGGGGGATAAGAACATGAGAGACTTGGATGGTCGAGTTAGGGGAGGCATGGTGTGAGATAGCAAGGACAGAAATATTTTCATAGATGGAACCATTATGGGACTAGAGAGAAACCTGATGCTAGGGAAATTCCCAGAAATCCACAAGTATGACCCAAGCTAAGACCCCTACCCATAGTAGAAAAGGTACCTGCACTGGCCTTCCCTTGTAATCAGATTGGTGACTAACCTAATTATCATTATAGATCTTTCATGCAGTTACTGATGGAAGCAGATGTAGAGATCCACAGCCAAGAACCTGACAGAAATTCAAAGTCCAGTAGAAGAGAGACAGGAGGGATTATATGAGCAAAAGGTTCAAGATCATGACAGGAAACCGACAGAGATAGTTGATCGAAACTTGCAGGAATGTGTGAATTCTAGGACATTGTGTTTTTAATGGAATTTTCTTCATAAATTTCTGAGTATTTTCCTAAAAGATAGTCAGGGAACCAGGTATTGTTTTCATCAGTTCAGCCATCTTTTATATTTTGCTTCTTTCTCTTCCATGTATGTTATTTTTGTGTCATTTCTGTTCCCTCCTCTATGAATTCATTATTGTTTGTCTTTTTCTGCAACTAGAGTTCTTGTCTCTATTTCTACAAGGTGTTCAAAAGTCAGCAGGCCATCACTCCTCAACATAAGATATGAACTTCTTCAACAATATCTTATGACCTCCTACATGGATATAGTCGATTTATGAAAGAGAGGGAAAACTCTAATTGCTAATTTTACTCTGTAGTCTTCCAAGAGGAATATAACTCATGATGAAGAAAATCCTTAATGTGTGCCTTTGAAATGTTTTCCAATGAATGCTAGTCTTCAGTTTCCATCCTGAATAAGTTAATGTCTGAAATGTAGAGATAATAACTGAATAACAAAACTGAGAATTAGCCTACTACCTCTCCTTTCATTATAGACATCTCGGTGTGTGTACACACATATATACATAAATGCAGAAATTGGTACATTATAACCTCTTGCCATCTAATTAAACATTAATAGTATCCTTTAGAAACAACTATACAAATGAAACCTAAAAGTGACAGTGTTATGATATTCCAATACAGATTCATTTGTTCTGATTAATAATTTTCACTAATTTGGATTTTGTGTTTTATTGGTACCTGATTCATTCAGAGGCATACTAGAATAACAAAAAAGAGATGTGTTTTATGATTTCAGAGGAAATGCTATATGATTTTGTTAGCTTTATATTTTTTCTAAAATAAACTATACTATTTCTCTGCCAGACTATTTTTTAAATGTGGAAACATGTGGATAATTTATCCAACAGAAGAATTAGATACTAAAGGAACCACAGAGAATGTTTATCTTCTTACTGTATGAGAAAATATGGTGGCAGAGGTGTGTACATGGATTCAGTATTGAATCCAGACTCTTGGCAAGCAACTACTGATCTACTATTAACATCTGTTTCCTAGCACAGTTTCAATATTTCTTGGCTAGGGCAGCACCATGCAGACCTATTTTCCATGCAAAGAGTTCAAAGAAAAACATCAGCATTAATATTAGATTTCAAGAATAAAATTTAAATACTTTCCTTGGGAAACCTGAAATCATTGCAGCTGAGATGCAGGTTTTCCTTTCCTTTGAGGCTCTGGTGTTTGTAGAAAGCCTTCTTAAATATATTTATTAACTGGTATAAATTTGAAAATTTCAAATATTTAAAGCAAGAAAAATATGAAGCAATAGTTAAAAATCCGTACAGTGAATACTTAGAATATGTTTCTACATTGTATTAAGGACTTGATCACCAAATTTAAGAAAAGTGTCTTACTAAAAATAGTTATTTGTTATGTTATTTAAGTGAAAAAGCCTTAAATTTAATCTCTTTGGTAAATGTGGACACATTTTAATGCCAAAGATTATTTCTTTTTTCAATTCCAATGGAGTTTCATTGCATGCTATACCTCCTCTAGAGTATCAGGTCTATGGTTACTTAGTGTATTAAATAATTCAAAACTAAAAAGTCCCTATTTGTTATTCTTTTTTGCTGAGGTGAGAATGAAAGTTGGAATATAGTATAGGTCATGAGATGTTACTTGTACATTTTAGTCAGATGATAAATTTGGTTAGACAGTAAAATCAGATGAAGGTTTTTTTTCTGAAAAGGATCCTAATCTTTCTTCTGTTTGATTCATGTCTGATGATAGAAAGGAACAAGAATTCAGGTTGTCCCACCAGGTCCTGTAACCTCTCTTAAGAGAATCATATGTGGGGGTGCTTCTGAGAAAGAGAGCCAGGATGGGGAAGCGACATGGCAAGAGAGGAGTTTGGAGTAGGAAAAAGGATCCTATGAGACATAGGTAAGAAGAGAGTGGCGTTAGGGAGTGGCAGGTCAAAATAAAAAAAAATCTAGATTTGGAGCAAACTGGAGAATGAAGACTGTAGGTTAGCAGCTGGGAAGTTGAGGGAGATAAGGGGATTGGTAGGCTAAAGGCATCCCCTGCTTTCAGAAATGAAGTGACAAAAATCAAAGACAAAAGCTGAGGAATTCCTAGGGTTCTGGAGTTAGTCTCGGTCTAGGTCTATATATTGGTATGACCAGTGATTGTATGGTAGATACTCTTAGGTACTTGGGCAAAGCCTTATGATTACACAAATCTACAAGATGACACTGACAGTAGCTTTCTTTAAAGCCTGAAAAATCAGAAAGCAACCAAACGTCTTTCAGTGGATGAATAGATACACAACCTGTGATTATAACTGGACACTGCAGTGATATTCGCCAATAGAAGGAGATTGACTACTGTATCTGAAAATAAATGCATGGCCTTTTAAGTGAACAGGATCAATGAAAGAACCCACTCAGTAAACCCCATTTACAGTATGTTTTTCAGTTACATAGTTTCCAGGGTAAAAGCAAAACTGTGTAAATAGTAAAACCTCTAGTAGCTAAAAACCTGGCAAGAACAGTTATGAGTAAAGGAACAAGGGAAGTTTTCCAACACAGAGAAATGACATTATATACACTGTAATGATGGGTAATTGTTATTTTTTTCTAAGTCAAAGTGCTGGATAGTTTTGGGTCAACTTGACATAAGTTATAGTCATTTAAGAAGAGGGAACTTTAATTGAGAAAAATGCCTTCAAAATAAACAGCTCTTGGCAAGTCTGTAGAGCATTTTCCTAATTGCTGATAAATGTGGAAGTGCTCCAGCCATTTGCAAGTGGAGACACTCCTGGGATGTGGTCCTACTTTATGTACAGAACCTGACTGAGGAAATTACGAAGATCCAGCTGGTAAATATCACCCTTTAATGGCCTCTGCTTCGTCACAGAAATGGTACCTTTAACTAAGACAGCCATCTGTTATGTAACACAAAGAAATAAATTAAGGTGATTCCTATGGATTTCAGGTGATATTTACACTCCAAACCTAAAGGAGGATCTTAATAATAAGCTGCATATGCATGTGTACTGTTAATGTACAAACAGAGTCTCTGAATGTTCTTAATTAGTTTTGTTTTTTTTCATTTCTTCCTTCCTTTCTTTTCTTTACTTATTCATTTTGTATTGTTTTTGATGATGGTGATGATTTAATTATGCAGAAATACTAGAAGGAATGAATGTGACAAGACAGGACAAAAGAAGAAAAGCAAGAATGAGAGGAGGAAGGGTAACAAAAGAGCACCATATGCCAAAAGGAATTATGCCCTAGGTCCTGGAATGAAGAATCTGGAAGCTTGCTACATTCCATAGCATAGCACTAATACCACGGAGGACAGAGCGATGGGAGTCACCTTCCTTTTATTACATTCGTAATGATATGATGATTTAAATTTTTGTCAAAATGGTCTATATTACAAGTCTCCCAATAATTGCAAATTGAGACAATCCTCTGTAACTCTTTGAATAAGAATTTTACATTAAGTATAAATCATAACTCAACAATTTACTGTACAGTATCCTCTTAAGGTATGAAATTTAAAAAAGAAATGAGAACATCTCTCCTTGTTATTTGTAGTATTTTATCCTTAATAATTTTAAGAACTTTAATATCTGCAGATGTATTTCACATAGTGGGTGTGACATGCTTAAAATGCTTTTTACTAAACTTTTATTCAAGGATGGAGGTATTAGTATATAAACAAGGAAGGTTTTACACTTCGTAAACTGTTAATACTAACACTGAAGTTGGAACACAGAAAATATTGAAGCATTTTATACCTAAATTTTGTAATAGTCTAAAGATAAATTCTGATTTATAAAATGCTGAACATATATGAAGCATATATGAAATACCGAATGAAAGTAAAAACTCCAGAATTCTTTGACCAACATCATATTTATAAAAGCTGCATTTGTCAGATTATGTGTGTTTTTTATGTTTTGTGGATGAATTACATTAATGTGTATTTTACAAGCAATGCATATTCAAGAGTAGGGAATAGGATAGTGTTGTCTGTAGTTTCAAAAGGAGAGGATTAAGGTGATAAGAAAAGATTAGGTTATGCCTATAAAACTATGTTTTGTTTTATGAGCACGGGTGTTTTGGATGCATGCATGACTATGTACCACGTCTGTGTATGGTTCCTTCACAAGACACAAGAGAGCATCAGATCCCAGGGAATTACAATTGATGGTTTTGAGCTATGTATATGGATGCCAGGAATCAAACTGGAGACCTCTGCACTAAATAATGACAGATAACTTTATTCAAATACATTGGAATATAAGTTTATTAGGAAGATATGGAATATAAGACTCTATAACTTTCATAAGCAAATAAAACAATCATTTCTTTTTTAAAAAATTTATTATTTATTTCTAAGTTTAAATTTAGATTAGAAACAAGGTTGCTTCACAAGTCAGTTCCAGGTCCCACGCCATTTCCCTCCCCTCCTCCTGTGCCCTAACCCCACCCCACCCCCAATGTCCCCTCATTTCCCCAGGAAGGGTGAGGCAATCTGTGGGGGTGTCCACAGTCTGTCATTTTATCCAGGGCAGGGCCCAGACCCTCCCCCAAGAGTTCAGGGTGAGAGTGCATCTCACATTGTTGGATGGGCCCCCAAAGTCCATTTGTACACTCAGGATAAATACTGATCTACTGCCCAAGGCTCAATAGATTACCTAGGCCTCTTCACTGAAACCAACATTCAGGGGGTCTTGATCAGTCCCATGCTGGATTCTCAGGCATCAGCCTGGGATTCAAGAGTTAACCCTTGTCGGGTCAGCTGTTTCTGGGGGTTAAGCCAGCCCAGACTTAATCTCTTTGGTCATCAGTCCTCCCTCTCTGTTATTGGCTTTCTTGAGTTCAGCTCAGTGCTTAGCCATGGGAGTCTGTCTCTTCTTCCATCAGCCACTGAATGAAGGTTCTGTTTCCTAGACTCTCTGGCCATGGGATTGTAGGCTAGCCCTCCCCAGATCTATGTATAAAATCCATATATGAGAGAGTACATACCATGTTTCTCTTTTTGTGACTGGGTTACCTCACTCAGGATGGTTTCTTCTAGTGTCATCAATTTGCCTGCAAATCCTAGGATTTGATTGTTTCTTTCTGCTGAATAGTACTCCATTATGTAAATGTACCACATATTCTCTATCCACTCTTCGGTTGAGGGGCATCTAGGTTTCTTCCAAGTTCTGGCTATTACAAATAATGCTGCTATGAACATAGTGGAACAGACATCCTTGTTGTATGAATGGGTATCATTTGGATATATGCCCAAGAGTGGAGTTGCTGGGTCTTGTGGTAGGTTTATTCCCATTTTTCTGAGGAATCTCCATACTGATTTCCAAAGTGGCTGAACAAGTTGGCACTCCCACCAGTAATGGAGGAGTGTTCCCCTTTCACCACATCCTCTCCAGCATAAATTGTGGGTGTTTTTGATTTTAGCCATTCTGACAGGAGTAAGATGGTATCTCAGAGTTGTTTTGATTTGCATTTCCCGGATGGCTAAGGATGTTGAGCACTTTCTCCAGTGCCTTTCAGCCATTTTAGACTCCTCTATTGAAAATTCTCTATTTACTTTTGCAGCCCAATTTTTAATTGGATCCTTTGGTGTTTTGGAGATTTACTTCTTGACTACGTTGTAAATTTTGGAGATCAACCCTCTATCAGATGTAGGGTTAGTGAATATTTTTCCCATTCTGTGGGCTGCCTTTTTATCTTGCTGACTGTGTCCTTTTCCTTACAGAAGCTTCTCAGTTTCAGGAGGTCCCATTTATTAATTGTTGATCTCACTGTCTGTGCTACTGGTGTTATGTTCAGGAAGCTGTCTCCTGTACCAATTCATTCAAGGATGCCACCCATTCTCTCTTCTAAGAAGTTCAGTGTAACTGGATTTATGTTGAGGTCTTTGATCCATTTGGACTTAAATTTTGTGCATGGCGATAAACATGGATTAATCCGCATTCTTCTACATGCCAGCCTCCAGTTATGCCAGCACCATTTGTTGAAGATACTTTCTTTATTCCATTGTATATTTTTAGCATCTTTGTCAAAGATCAGATGTTCATACATGTGTTAGTTAATATCAGGGTTTTCAATTTGATTCCATTTCTTTAATCTTGTCAGATGGAACCATCCTGAGTAAGGTAACTCATTATCAAAAGGACAAACATGAGCCTTCATGCAGGGGTTGATGGAAGCAGAGGCAGACACACACAATTAAACCCTGAACTCAACTGGAACCCAGTTGCAGACAGGGAGTAGTGATGAGCAATGGGTTCAATACGAGGCTGATAAAACCCAATAAAGCTGAACTAGGGGGAGCTCATTGACCCCAGAATGTTGACTGAGAGGTGAGCATGGGGCTGTTCATGACTCCCTAAATTTGGGTGTCAGTGAGGAGGCCTTGGCAATCTGTGGGGCCTTGGGTAGTAGATCAGTATTTATCCCTGTCGTACCAAAGGACTTTTGGAGCCCATTCCACATGGAGGGATGCTTCCCTATTCTGGATACATGGGGAGGGCCTAGGCCCTGCCCAGGGTGAAATAACATACTTTGGAGATCCCCCATGCAGAGACTCACCCTCTTTGGGGAGCAGAGTGGGCATTGGATAGGTGATTGGGGGGCTGGTAGGAGGCAGGAGAGGAGGGGAAGGAGAGGGAGCTGGGATTGACAAATGAAGCAAACTTCTTTCTAATTCAAATAAAAAGATTTTTAAAAGTAATTGTAGCTAGTAATTTTTAGAGGCGTATCATATGTTGTATTGACAATGTAATGAACTAAAGTTACTGGCTCAAAACTGGGTTTTATTTTTTTCTTTTATCTATAGATAATTTCAAAATATTTACTAGGAGTATATCTAGTAGGACCTAAACAATTGATCAAGATATAATAATTATGACTATAAATTTAATAATTGCCTTTCAGGATGTTACATAGGAAAAATCATGTATTTGCAAGAATCAAATAATTAAGATTTGTAATATTAATTTTAAAATGAGACAGAAGTTGTGAGAATGAGATTAGAGAATGTGATGAAAGAATTAAAATGGCTTTTTGTCAAGTAAATATGTGGAGAGATACAACAGGGAGCTATGTAGTAGTGTATGTGGTGTGTGTGTGTGTGTGTGTGTTTGTGTGTGTGTGTGTGTGCATGTGTGTGTTGACACAAAGGAACTAAAATTAAGAGAACAAGTGGAACACATAGTGTTTGGAAAAAGCACCACATTATAGGTAAAAATTATATACACCATACATAATACTTTTAAGCTTCATGATAGGAACCACATTGTCATCAAACAAGTTTTTTTTTCTGACAGAATCATTTCCCAGCATCAGAAGAAGAATTTGTGGAAGAGAAAAATGAGGATAAATGTAAGACTGAGTTGTAAATATGGGTGTTATGTCTGCAAATCCAAGAATTTCTTAATATGATCATCCCTCTTTAAGCAGAGTCTACCAAAACAAAATAATTAATTAATTAAAAGCAGTCTTTTTGTGGCATATGTCCTTTAATATAAAACGTTGAATGAGTCGTGACTTGTCTATCACTTTAAGATTTGAATGTAACAAACTTCAACTACAAAACCAATCAGAATTGTACAACTATTCCCACTTTTGCTTTTCTTTTTCACATTTCTTCTCACTTACCAATTTCCTTACTGTCTTCTTCCATATGAAACCTGCAAGCTTACACACATGTACACAAAAGCAAGTGTGTGAGCATGCAGGTAGTTTGTCTTTTAATAAAATGATGTCTATAAGCCATAGCTGAGGTGTATTCATATATAATTAATATCTTTATGATATTGTCTTTATTACTTTATTTTATGTACTACCACTCTTATTATTCTATTTTGAGGTCTATGTAAATTTTATGTACAGTATGATGTAGATATCAATGTATATTTGAAGAATATAATTGAAATTACAACCTGGCCGGGTGGTGGTGGCGCACGCCTTTAATCCCAGCACTCGGGAGGCAGAGACAGGCAGATCTCTGTGAGTTCGAGGCCAGGATGGACCGACAGCCTCCAAATCAATATAGAGAAACCCTGTCTCGTAAAACCAAAAAAAATAATTAAAGAGAGATCTCAAACAGTGGTTATCAGTTGGAGATAGCTGGATTAAGCTTGAGGGTTGTGTCTACTATTCCTCTCAGCACTGGAACCCCATCTGTCACAGACCCATTTAGGTCCTGTGCTTGCTGCAACAGTCTCTGTGAGGACATATGTACCTCTGTTCTGCTGTTTTTAAGGCCTTGTTTTCTTGATATCTGCATCACCTCTGGCCATTACAATCTTTCCACCTCCTCTTAGGAAGAGTTCCCTGGGCCCTTGCTGGAGGGATTTGTTGGAGACTTCTCATTTAGGGTGGAGTGTTCCAAGGTGTCTCACTGTCTGCACATTTTCTGGCTTTAAGTCTCTGTACTTGTTCTTTTGTACAGTAGGGGGAAAGTTCTCTGATGATGACTGACTAAGGCACTGATCTATAAATATAGCAGAACGGCATTAGTAATCGTTTTATGATTAGGTTAATTTCACTAAACAATAATATTTGGTTTTCCCCTACTTTCCTGGTCTATCTGATCTCAGCTTATTGGCCATCCAAGTTGTGTCAGGGATGGGTTCCATCTCATGGAGTGGGTCTCAAATCCAATCAGATACAGGTGCAATACTCTCACAAGCTCTGTGCAACGATTGCAATAATGCACCTTTCAGGCAGATCATTGTTGTAGATCAATGACTTTATAGTTGGGTTTGGGATTACCTTTCAAATTGGTACTGCGCTGAGTGCCATCAAGTACCATGAACATGAAATCTTAGGTGTGAGGGCTCTAGTTAGGCATCAACATTTCTCTGTGTTCAATGAGTTTGGAAACAAAAACTCAAGCATAACTTCTTAGCATTTGGAACAGAAACTTCAGGTTATGAGAAAAAAATAAAATTCAGCACCTCCATGCTGCAGCAGGGAAATTGAGAAGAGAAGTAAAAGACTACTACATCTTAATCTGACATATGGTGGTGGTGGTTGTGGTGGTGTTGGGGAATATTTGTGCTACCTAAAATATTGAGGAAATTTATACTTAGAAAAGACATTCAAAAGAACAGAAAAGGAAGAAATACACTTTGCTGAAGGGGAAATATCTATGTTACATGGCTTTGAACCATAAACTAATTCACTAAGTAAAAGAATCATGGGAAAGCAAAGTAAGTTGTTCCATAAATACTAAAATTATTCTGAATATCCCTTCAGCATGGATGATGAGCTCATCTTCCTATGTTGGACATCAATCAAGGTGATAAAAGCAGCTTAACTGGAATGTTAGTGCCATCTCAGTTCACTTTTATACAACCAGGAGATTGTTATTTTTCCAATGTAATTACTAACATGACTTTAATAAAAAGCTATTTTTTCTTACCAAAACATAAATTAATAAACACAGAACAACAGACTCCCAAAGTACTCTACTTATATATTAGAAATCTTACATTTGTTAAAACACAAAAATACTGTCAAAAGTGTTATTTGCTCTCCAATGATATGTGCATATTTTAAGTATGATCTCCTAACTTAAAATAGAATGTAAGTATATAGATGCTTTTAGGAAACTGTTTCAGCATAAATTATACAAAAATTAAGTTAATAACCATGGTGCAGGCAGCGTTAGTTGAACAGTAAATTATGGGACTGAACTATTTTTCTGATGATTTCATCAAATCACTTTGTATATATTTTTGTAATTATTTCTTGAGATTACTATATTGCCTTTCATTGGGTTTTTAATCATTGCATGTATAAAGTTTTTTTAGTATGCTATTTTACAATCTGTTTAATTAAAAAAAAGACTTCAGATCATTTCAAAAGAAATTATAATAATTGCTGAGGGAAAAGTGTGTTTTCTGAAATTTATAATTATGAGTTACAGTTGTCTATTCATTTCTTATCTGAAAGAGGGAAAACTTGAAAGGCAAGAGGTTGTGATGCAATAACCATTTGTCACACTATGTAAAACTTCCCACATGTCAATAAAGGGAGAAATACAGAAAGAATGAATGAAAGAAAAAGAAAGCACTACGGCAGCCCAGCATTACCTGGTGTCAAATCAATCATTGAAGAATCTAAGAGAGAATGATGAGTTAATACACTACTATAGTCATGGACAATTAAGACATTAGATTCAGTAATCTGCATTCTTTTCTCTATGTCTATATTTCTATATCTGGGATGTTCTATTTTCTCCCAATATAAAATAAAATTTTTCCCATTTAGAAGTTTTCATGTAAGCAAAATCAAGTTCCAGAGATGAGCAGTTATTTCAAGGATGCAGGTTAATTTATCACATGATCATACAGGGAGTTTGATATTCAATATCATTTTGAAGAGAGATTGTCTAAATTGCTTACTCACTTTCTTCATCATACCTCCCTCATAATTTATTAAAAGGTCTCCTGGGAAGCTATCATCTAGACAACAAAAAACAAATAATATAAATGCAGATTTTGAGAAGAAGCATAACAAATTAAAAATATAGTGAGAAATTTTGAAATGAACTTACTACAAAAATAACCTAAGTGCTAGTGAACCAGTGTAGGACCAAACCAAGTCCCCTGAACATGGATATCAGTTAGGAGGCCTGGGCAGTCTATGGGGTCTCTGGCAGTGGAACCAGTATTTATTCATAGTGTAGGAATGGACTTTAGAAGCCCGTTCCCCATGGAGAGATACTCTCTCACCTTGATACATGAGGTAGCACCTAAGTCCTGCCTCAAATGATGTGACAGACTTTGATGATCCTCCATGGAAGGCCTCATCCTCCCTAGGGAATGGACTGGGAATAGGATGGGGAAATTGGTGGAGGGGATGGAAGGATGGGAGGGAAAGGGAACTGGGATTGATGTGTAAAATAAGATTGTTTCTAATGTAAATAAAAATAAAAATAATAATAAAAATATCTAATCATTATTATGTAGTTTCCTAATAAAATGTCTTTATACTAATTTTGCTCAAAGTTTATCTCTTCCTAACTGAATTTTAGCTTCAAGAGTTATGAGTTTGGGTTCAAGAATTAGCATGCATTATCAGAGAAGATGACAGCAGCCAATGACTTACACTGATGTTATTCATTCTTAATTATTACCATGTATCTACATTGATCTGCCTTATTCATCTTTTTTTTTACATTTAAGAAAAAGTCCATACCCAGTTTTAACTTAAATATACTATTAAGGGTAAAGTTTTACTTTAGAACTATAAAATAACCCATTATTAATTAAACAACAACAATTTTGATTTATGGCTATAGCAAGATAATAATCTCAATATCTATTATATATTGGTTGTAATATTTAACTATTCTAATTGATTGTATAATATTTAACAAACTTGTCTTCTGAATTGTTTGACTAATTGTGCTATTCTATAATAACATAACATTATTTTTGATAAAGTACAAGCTTCACCTATATTTCCATAAAATGAATTATTTAATTAAAGTATCTTCCAATAAGTACTGATTCTTTCCTCATTTTAATATTTTACTGCCATTTAAAAAATAAATATATAGTGTTTTGAGGTTAATTTAAGATTCTATTTATTATATGTATGTGGGTCTTTTGCCAGCATGTATTTATGCATGTATGTATGTTCCTTGTGCCCATGGAGGGCAGGAGAAGTAATCTTATCACTTCCAACTCCGCATACAGATGGTTGGAAGCTATCAGGTATGTTCTGGTTATCAATCCTGAATCTTCTGGAAAAGCTGCAAGTGCAATCAAGTGCTGAGCCATCTCTCTAGCCCCATAGACCTTCTATCTTACACAGTATTGTTTCTACAATGCTTCCCTATCTAGCTAACAGCAACTGGATGCATCTCGTGTAGCAGGCTGACTCTGAAGACAACGGAGGTGTCCTTCTGTGCTGCTTGTGATTACCACCTCCAAATGAATACACCACGGACCTTTTGCTGTGTATGGTACTACCAGATAATGTTCTTCTTTATACAGTGCACAGACTTCCTGGTGTAGATGAGTGCAACGTGAAGAAGATCTTCTTCTCCTTATTAAATATGTAGGGATGTAGGGCCTAAGAAAGGCTCGGGTGCAAGGCCCAGTGTAAGCTCCTGAGCCTGGCTATAGTTTGGCTACCTGTCTCTAAACTGTAACCTCCATGTGAGGGTGACTCAGCCAGACCTGATGCAAGATTGCCTCCTGCCTAGGTTCCTGTCTGCTTGGTGGAATACTACTGGCCCTTAATCCTCATGTCACCTTACCCTATCCTATGTTTCCCATCAGTTTCTGCCTCAGCCATATAGTTTCTGCCTGTTGGAATAAATCGAGATCCAGCTTCAACAGACTCCTGACTCAGACTGTGCTTTTTCTCCCCTGTAACTAACAGGGGAAGGTCTGAGTCATCGACACTCACCATCCTGCTCAGCCCCAGGGAAGAGACATGATGGACTGGCCCTTACCCTGCTCTATCTGCAGGAAGGATTCTGCATAGAGATCCTGCAAGACCACCTTCATAAATGATCATCAAGGCCAGGGTCATACATTGTAAAGAGAAGCCTTCCCGCCAGGCTGGTTCCAGAGCTGCATCAGTCTGAAATAAACACACAGGAGGCTGTAATAATTATAAAGCTGTTGGCCTTGCTAGTTTCTTACTAGCTAACTATGACTTAAGTATTTATACCAATTCAGCAGGAAGTAAATTTGAGAATTCCATGTCCCTTCTCCCTATTATTAATATTAGAGGATAGTTTACAACTGTTAGTGTTAATTTGCAATCCTAGGGTTGGGATTGGAAGGAGGTGTTCAGGCATCCCTTTCAGATGAATTCAGAATTTAGGTGGAATGGATATGTTTAGCTTAGGATAAGTAGATTATAACTTAATTATCACCCTCTGTGTATATATGTTGTATATGTTTGAGTTTGTATCAAATTTAAATCTTCTATTTAGACTAAAAGGGGAATTGTAGGAGTGAACCCCGCAAAGATATCTTCCCAGGAGGGTGGGGACAAGTAAATTAGCACAGGTAGATATAAAAGGAAGTGAAAGGAAAAGGACCCTCTCTTTCTCTTGGAAGCCAGCCACGCTTCTAACTCCTAGCTTGTGTGACTCTCTGGTAAATAAATATATTGTATATCATATAACATCGGCTATCTCAATAATACATGATATCCTTATTGTAGCAGTAGTTGGTCAGTGAAGTCCACAATACTCAGAACATGTGTGCCATTGTGGAACACAGTGTTGGTGCCTATCCTTGGGGCATCACAAGATCTGTAACTGAAGGTGTGTTGGCAAGTTTGGTGAAAAGAATAAATAATTACATTAAGACAAAATTTAAATTATTTGAAAATATATCAGCAATAGACACCTCTATATAGGATCTGCAAAGATCAAATTTGGGTGAGTGTGGATAATACTTCCCAAGGAACATTAACACAACGTTGTTGCTAGCCACTATAATATATTCAAGTGTGTTATTTTTAATGTAGTGGTGACAAGCACTTTCTAGAGAAAAGTCACATTATGGAGAGTGAGGATCATAATTGCAATCCTGTTTATTTCTTGAGAAGCATTTGGCTTTTTAGTATCAATGAATGAAACATAAACATGAAAATGGGAAATGACAGCATGGTTTTTAATCTGTCAGTGTTTTTTCTCTGTTAAGGTTTATATATCAATGATTTTTCTCTAAAAACAATATCCAAATAGAAGTGTATAACTCATTTGTTTTAAGCAAAAGTTTGACATTCTGAACATTTAATACAAATTGAAAATCATTTAAATTCTATTTTATTGTATGTTATTTTAAATGTGGAAGATATTAACATAGATTATAATACTGAAATTATATTTATAAGAGAAACACATTTATGAATGTTAGATGTACTGTTAGATTTGTTTTAAAAAGTCTACCTTGTTGTTCAGTTTTCAATAATCTTTCTGAGGTTAAATATTCTAGGAAAGTGGAAAATATCAACATAAAGTGGCATGCTCAGGAAGTAAATGAGAAAGTGTGAAACTTGATGAGTGTAAAAACAGTGTAGACTATATGATTGTAAAAGAATCATGACCCTTTAATATATTATTTTGCTCTGCACAAAATGATCAAATGTTAGCTCATCCTTAAAGCCAAATAATGGTTGTGGAAAGTTGCCCATACATAATGTATTAAAGATTTGAACTAGTGCAGTGAGTATTTGCAGGTACTTTTTTTGACTGAGAATAATTTCACTTGTACAATACCATCTAAAACAGAATATAAGCAGGCCAAGGAAGATTATATAACTTCCCCAGAGACTCTCAATAAATACAATTAGCTACTACTTTACTCTTATTTAAATTGATAACTGAAATGTTCAATCTAGGCAATAATATCATTTTATAAAAACATAGGGAATGAATATTGCAATAAATCCTTATTGATAAAGACAAATTTATTTTAAAGCTTAATAAATTTTTATCAACTCCAATTTCACAAAATGCAGCAGGAACCAAACACACTATTTAAATACATGGTAGGATTGACTTAAGTAACCTAAAACATATGGTAATAGTTCAATGCAACAATGCATTTCTAAAAAGTTAACATAATCTTAGCTCTCTTCCTGTAATTTTATTGTGGTGGTAATTTTGTAGAACGTTAATTACCTGGAATCATCTTTGTTTGCCATAACACTGTTACACGTTCCAAATTATATAATGAAGAGTGTATATGGGATTAATTTCCCAATACAAGTGTTTTGTGCACATAAATGTATTATCTTCTTATTAAGCAACAATCTTAATCATAGAAGCATTATATCAAATTCATGATGCATGTGAAGATCACAGTTTTGGAGGACAAATTGGTATTAATATTTGAAAAATCATCTTTAAAATTAATATGCAACTATGTCTCCAGTTCTTGGTGTTTTCTCTAGGGCTCAAATACCTGATCTGATTTTACTGCACATATTAATCTGTTTTTACTTTATTGGATTTAGTCATGTTCTATGTGCACATATTTACATATGCAAATTTATAAGGCTAACTCATTGTTTACACTATAATTTTATAAGGGTGTTTTGTAGTTAAAAAGGAAGTATAGAATTTGATATTGAAGAGCAGGAGAATGAGATTCTACAGGATGGGTTGAACAGCTCCTATCAAGAAATTTCACCATCTTTGGAAATTACTTCACCTAGATTATTTGTGAGGAGAAATTCTTGCTTCTTGAGTTATCCAAACCTGTGTCACATGGATGAGTTTTACTTTACAGATACTAAAATGTGTGTTGAATTATTTTTCAATTTCTTTGATTCCTTTCTGATCAAGACGTAATGTCTTTGTTTGAATAAATATAGTAAGTTGTATTCAACATTTGGCAAGATAATTATGATTTTTTTAGCATTGTCCTTGTGGTAGATAATAATAAACATTTAAGAATTGGAAGTTACCTTGGTGACTGGCTTTTCAACTCTTATCAGGGAAATTTTCTTCAGCAATTTGTTTCTTTTTCCTTAGAAAGGACAGATTAATGTATTCCTACCTATAAAAGTTTCATGTTATTAAACTTGACAAAAACTTCTTGCCTGCTCTCTGATGAAAAAATAATAAAAAACTTTGTTTAAACAGGAAATTTTATTTAAATGAGATAATTTTTATTATAATTTTGTTATTTACCATAAGATGTTCCTGAATAATCATAGAAAGCACTTAGGTTTTTTCAGTCAGAGGAAAATATATATATATATACAATTCTAAGAATAAGTTTGCATTAGGGCTGGTGAGAAGGTTGCATTTGAAGAAGCACTGATTGAGTAAGACAGAGGACCTGCGTCATAGAATTTTCAGTACATGAAAAGCACACCTTTATCTGCATTATCCTCAACAAAAACAAATATTTTTTGAAATATTTGAGAATGGACATATGTAATTTCTAAATTTATTTTATGTGTTTATCATTTTCTTTAGTGACCTATGTGTTTCAACTGTTAAAGGACTTGCAATATTACATCTTTTCATCACTTAAAATTTGTTGAAGTAGATTTTTGACAGTGGCTTCATGTTACTTCTATTATTTGTTTTCATTACTTATTGAGCATTTAGCTTTAAATTGTGACACTGAACTTAAATGTATAATCTATACAGGTTTATTTATAAAGCACAGGATTATAATTAATTGGAAAAGTTTTGTTTCTAATATTTTTCTTTATATCTCCTTTATGAAACCACAAATTCTTTTAATAATGTTTTGGGAACAACCTGTTGTGGTTTTTAATCTGACAAACATGAGTATATAATTTCTTTAAATCAAAGTTAACACTTAGCATATAATCCTATTTTTGTATTTCAGAAACATGTAATTATACCTGTGAATGGAAGTTTTAACGAAGTTTATCATAATTAAAATGAACTAATTGAATCAAAGCATTAAAGATGGAAGAGATTGTGTAATCTTTATTTTATGTAAATGGGTCTATTTGTTAAAAATGACAAGTATTATTCAGTTCACCTATTTTAATATATCCAATAAATAATGTCTGTAGAAGACAATATAAATGAGTAATTACAGTGATAAGTCACAACAGAACCAAGTCACATGTCCCAAAGCAAAAGTGTTAGCAGTCTCTCTGACCATACTGTCTGACACTGGTAAGAGAGGATGATGTAAGTTTACAAATGTCACACTTTCATTACTATTGTAATTGTAAATTACGAAACATTTGCTTGGGAAGTTATGTGTATACTGAATCCCAAAGAGTGGAGTGATTAGTATACTATAATGATATGAGTATGGCACGGTGGGTTGTTTCAGAGTAAAGTTGGAGCGACTTCCCTATGGTAATTGAGGATCCATCAGCTCTTTCCTGTTTGACTTCTTTAAAGATTCTTTTAAATGCTTCTTTCTCGTGTACACACTGATTCATCCAGTGTACAATTATGTTTTTCTTCCTACTTAGTTTACTACATAAATGCATATACATATGCACACACACACGTGTGTGTGTGTGTGTATATAGATATATGTATGTGTTTATGTGGCTATATAAACTGATAATATATATATATAAACTGATAATAAAATATTTGTTAAAAATTATCTGGGTTTACAGTTTTTAGCTAAAAAAGATATAATTTATAGCATTTTTGTAGTAATGTGTTAAGCTTTATCAAGTATACATACCATCCATTCTAAGGCTAGAAGATGTGTTGCTCAAAGCTATCATGCATCCCTTGGAAAATGATGACTGAATGTTTAGTTTTCATGAATCCGTGTTTGCTGAAACAGCACCAACTTCATATTCAAAGCAGAGTGAAATATTGAATGTTTGTATCAGATAAAATTTGTATCTATATTTTAAGAATAAGTTTCTCAAAATCTGTGGTTAACTCTAAAAGTGAAATTTTTCTGCAAATAAGTATTTAATGGATTTATTATCACACATTACCAATATTTTACTACAGTTTGTGAAAATAAGTTAAATTATTTTGCAAGTAATTTTTCTGTACTCAGGTTTGGGCAAAAGCTAATCAGTATCCCAATTATAACTGTAACAAAAAATTATTCCAGGAAATCCCATGATGGACATTCTCCTATAATTATTTTGTGGCTAAATGGGTTTTCCTTCCTCACCCTGAATTGAATAGTCACTTATTAATGAGATGTTTGTAGTGATTAAAGGAAAGTGTTAAAAAAATCTTTTGAAGATAGTTAAATTAGGGTTTTCTTTCCCCCCCATGATAGATCTTTATAGATCTTTATGATAATTGGAATTTTTTCTATTGAATGTCACTTTGTGGTTAGAGAAGTTATTTTTCTCTTGTATAGTACCTTTCAAACTCAAGGATATAATGAAACAGTACAGTGATAACATGTATTCATGCAGTTTACAGGTAATAAATCCATTCGGCCTGATACACTTTTAACTATTTAGTGTATATGATGTGAAGAATTGCCAGAAGTGCATACAATTTTTTATTCGGCCATTTACAGTTATTTCTGATGTCTCATTTTCATGTATTTATATTTACAGCCATTCCAAATTATTTCAGAGCATTCTTAATTTCAAGTATACAGTGACCTCACTGGAGATGATTGAACTGGAATATAAAATATAAATACTGGATCTAATGTTTGACTTTATCTGAAACCAAATATAACGCTTACCTCTATTAATATGTATATTAGTAAAATATCTTAAAGATCTAATGAGCAACAACAAAAGTAATACACTGAAATCCTTTCTACATGCTACAATGTAAATACATGATGTGGAAACTTTAATAGTTGTTATTTCAATGCTTTGAAAAAAAGTATATGACGGATATACCTTAAAGGATCACACACTTTTTTTAACTCAAGTTTCAGAAATTTAAGGCAATTGCCTAGTTGGCACTGTGGCCCTGAGCAGAATATTGCATTAGGACGAGGCTGTGGTGGAAGCAGCTTTACATCATGGGTGACGTCAGCAAATGAGAACTGGATGGATCCAGGGGTCAGACTATAAGCGTCTTTCCCAACCCTAGTGATCTCCTTCTATTCAGAATTTACCTCCTACATTTTCCACAGCCTCTCTTACCACTGAAGTACACTGAACAAGAAGCATTTCAGATCTGAGCAAGTAGGAAACATTTCATATACAAAGAAAAACAGCAGCAATACAAAAAATAAATAAAACCCACATCTGATTGTCCAAGAAGTTTATTGGAGGAGAAAAAGGTTTTGTTTGTTTTTGGTTTTTTATGTGACTCAGTCACTCATACATTACAATTCAGTTATCTTTGCTAGAGCACCTAAAATCACATTAAGTTTCAAATGTTGCTCTAGTATTGACAAAATTGTTAAGTCAAAATACCCATTTGCTGTATTGGAGACATAGTAATAACTACTCTGTAATCATTTAATCATTGCATTATAATCACTGAAAGCATTCTAAAATCACTAACAGACAATTTATGAGCAATGCCTTGATCAGATTGTGTTATGTGTATCTCATCTTGATTTCTCCAGAAGAAACTAATATCACAATTAGAATGCCCTCACATTGTTTCACATTGGGAAACTCACTTGGTAAGGGCATGTCTGCTAATACTAAGTATGATCTGGAAGAGATGGTAAATCAATGATCACTTTGCATCAAATTTTTTCTCTGTAAAATCAGAGCTTTACACAGAAATATTTCACATATATGTCAATGCTCTACCAATTATGGAACAGCTCTGGAAATAGGATGGGGGAGACTAATTGTTTTTCAGTTTTTTTGTTTGCACGTCTCAGTTTTATTAACCATGATACATTTTGATACTGTCAACAATTGCTAATTAAATGTTCTTAATTTTTTAATTCCCAGAAATTTCATAGGGAATGATCACAAAATTAGTCTGTACAGAGAAAAGCACAATGATGTCAAAGATGTTTTCATTTAAGTTTGCTTACATAGAATGATATATCTATGTTTAAAACCATTTGGCCCTTATTTTTGTAATACACCTATTTGCCTCCAAATCATATACATATAAATAAGCTATAATTTTTCTCTGAAACAATTCCATAGCTTTTGCCAGAATTTTTTCACCTGTAAAACTTTCACCTTCATCTCTCACACACAGACTAAATATGAATATTGAAATCCTTAGAGAGTCTTATGACATATTCTGCATAACCATGTGACAAAAATTATGGTCTTGGTTAAATTCAGCTTATGGCCTAATTTTTAAGAGCCATAAAGTTGACTATGCCTGATAAAAGACATGCAAAGATTTCTAATTTTGGTCAGACCAGAATTCTCACCACGTTTCATATTAATGAAAATAAATGCATGAACAAATTTCAAAAAAAATGTTTAATCAATATGTCATGCTTTGGATGCCTCAAAATGTCAAAAGCTTTGCCTTCATCATCAGTACTGGCTAAAAAGTATTTTCATAGAGATTTCCAATATAACTGCACAGTGATCGGTTCTATTTTCTTTGTAATTTTTTAAAAATTACTTCATACATCGATATTGAGTGTTTTCTTCATATGAAGTCCATCTGCCTTCCTATTCTCAAATGCACTATCTTTTCTTTATTATTGTAACATGTATATACATTTCATATATGTATGAATGTATTTATATGCGTACTTATGTATATAGATTATTCAGTTACTTTATCTTTGCTAGTTTATGTCTAGGGTCACTTGAAACTGAACAGGCCATGTTAAGACTGGACAGTGCTAGGTTGGAGTTCATCACTGGAGGAAACTGACTTCCCTCTCATAGCAACAATTCTTTATCATTCAGTAATTAATTAATCTGCTTGCTTGTCAGGTGCTTATTTTTTTCTGTACAAATTCATGTATTCTCATGCTATAAATGACTATGATTGTCACTTGAATATCTCATATTTCCATAATTAAGGAACCACCTATAAGAATCAGTTACAACACAGAAACTTAAGTGACATGCAATCCTTCTGTGAAATACCCTCTTAAGACTTTCCCTGCATAGTAAGATGTCCTGAGAAAACCTCAGGAAACTTGCATCTTCTAACAGAATCTATATGTCATTATTTGTCTATTTTCTTTTTGAAATTTTGCATTTTTCATGGTAACTCTCCATTTTTGCAAAACTTTCAGATATACAACCTTGAATTTGGGTTCTATGACTGAATGTATGTATGAATGTACAGTTCTTTCAGTTGATCATCATATTCTTTACTAATTATAGTATTATTCATTTTTCTCAAATATTTCCTTAAGCTGATATGATCCTTATATATGCTACAAAAATCTCTCAGTGTAACTGTCTAGATACTCTTCTTTCCCTTTGGATCACTCTGCAACTTAGAACTATCTGACATACTACATATTTCGCTAATGTGCCATATAACACTTCATGCACTAAGTAGAATATAAATTCCAGGAAACTAGATGTTTCACTATAATGCATAGCATATACTAGCAGTATTTGTTACAAGACTATTATATTTATTTCTAGAGCTGCAATACTCATCTGAGTCAAATAATGTATTATAGTTAAAGAGTATCTCATGATAATGTATTCTCCTGGACATGAATAGTAATTTCTAAAATAACAAAATCTTCAAAAAATTCAATTGCAGAATGTCCTCTATATTCTTATGTAATGTGCTTGTAAACAAATATAAACAAAAATACTGTGATATTTTAAAACTTAATAGTTTTTAATATTATTAATTCCATTAGATTTTGTGTTACAGGTTTGTAATCCAACTACTGTTTGGGTTAAGGAGAAAACATTTAATATGAGGCAGCTTGGAGTACAGAAGGGGTTTCTGTCAGATTGAGCTACAGGCAAGAAATCACCCCTCAAAACAACACAATAGAAAACAATAAACAAATATTTTAAGGCAATAAGAACAGCATAATGAGGAATATGGCACCTTAGGCTTTTTCTGCATAACATTTCCAAAATTGATTAGAAAGAAATATTTGTTTCAAATAGTAAAGTCTTTAAGTAATAGCATTTGCTAACATATTTGTATATATTTATGACAACCAAAAGTCTTGCAGAATATCACATATGAATGTGTAAAAAAAGTATTGATTAACAGCAAAACTGAAACATTGGAAAATCTTGCATAAGCCTGTATTTAGGAAACATCTTGTCATAACAACTTCAAGCAATCAATGTTCATAGATTTAAAGTCATTGGATAACACACAGACTCAAAGTAGTTTGACATAAAACTGAAGTCAAACAAAACTTAAGAAGGCTTATATATGTGAGGGTGTGCTAGTGATAAAGTCATATATCGACAATCTCCATGCAAAGGTTACCTAGGAGAGAGGCATTTTACTGCTGGCTTGTCAATCACAAGTAATCAGTCACAACTGTTGCAGAAGAATAAAGAGCAGTAGTTACTCACATGTAAAACAGGAATTCTTATTTTCAAAATGAGTTTTTTCATAACATATTCAGGTCTCTATTTTTCAATATAGCATGTGTATATGTATACATATCCATGTGTCTACTTACATATGTGTCTGCATTCAGACATATAGAAGTTCGTTTGAAGGCCACATGCCAACATTAGGGCAGTTTCCAAGTCACATTACAGATTATTTTCTGAGACTGGTTCTCTCACTAAGCTTGAAGGTCAACAATTTGGCAAGACTTGCTGAGCAGCATCACCACAGAGTCTTTCTGTGTTGAACTTCCCAGTGCTGGGGTTACAGTATACATTCTCATGCCTACTTGCTTACAGAGATGATTGGCATCTGAACACAAATACTCTTGGGCAACTATTTGAATCATCTTACAAGCCCCTCAGATATTTTAAAAGATATTGTCATTACTTGTTGTTTTGAGCAAGGATTTTGGAGATGATGTGAAATTGGCTGAATTTCCAGTTGTCAAGTCACTATTGACCTGTCAGCGTCACACTAGCTAAGTTTTACTTAAGCTATTACAGCCTTTTTATTTAACTGTAATTAACACTCTATTGGCTCTATTATATTATCAGTGTCAATAGAAGTTACTAGAAACAAAGAACAAGCAATGTCTCCAGTATTTGTCAACTAGGCTACAGCCCCTTGGTGAACCATTATTGAACTCTTTTTAAGTATTATTTCTAGTGGATATCATAATAAGTCTGAGAAAAACTGAAACAAGAAGTAACAACAAGGCAACATAAGAGAGGAGAAATACAAGAGAATAATACTGAAGCATGGTGTTTTCAGTGTTGGATACTATAAACTTCAAAATCTCTCATCCAAAAACCATTTTTATGTAGGAAACACTCAACATTCTATTTATGTTGTACTTGAGGTTTTCTTTAAATGCTTAAAGAAAGTTATGACAGCTTAATACATATTTAACATAGTGAACAACTAGAAATAACTATAAAAATAAACATGTTAGTAAGAAATATTATATTCAGCTTGTACTTAAACTAAATAATTGAAATACATAAACCGTTTGGCCATAAATGATAGGGTTTTGCTGTTACATACACAGAATAAAATCAAATTAGAATTCTCATACATAATGGCTAATATTATGTTCTGAGTATGATAATTAAGAAATTCCCTGAAAGAGTGGGGTTTTTTTTTGGGTGGATGGCTGATGTGGGGCATTTCAGGGTCTTGTGAATGCTTGGCACAGAGGAAACTCCCAGGAGTCTATGGGGGTGGATCCTAGTAATAGTGGATAAGTAGCCTAAACTTGCTATCTCCCTTGACCAGCCTGGCCCAAGACTCAGGGATCTGTGTGAATAAGAAGGCAGAAAGATTGTAAAAGATGGTGTGTATGTTTTCCTGATGAAATAGGGTTGGTGTACATATGAACTCACAGAATGCACAAGACCTGTACAAGTCAAACCAGAAAATAGGTCAGCATTGAGAAGGTGAAGCATGCACAAAGTGCCAAACCTAACAAAACAGGAAATTTTTATTTTCTTCAAGAGAGTGACACAAGAATATCAGCCACACTCCAAAACAACTCCCATGCTCAGGAGTCTTTGGCAAACATGAATTGGATTGCATGTTGCTTTAGATTTTTTGTTTAACGTTGATTTGTTTTCCATTCCTCTGTTTTTAGGGGAGAAAACAAACACAAAACTGGGTGCACAGAGAAAAGGGGGGAGGAACTGACAGAAGTTATAAGGATAAAAGAACATATGATAAAAATATAAGGAATAAAAGTTTCAATAAATACATAATCTGAAAATAAAAACAAATGTTTTTGAGATATAAAAAAGAGTGACCTCGAGTGATCTAAAGGTATAACATCAATTGGCAAGCTAAGCAATAGTGGAGGGACCACCTCGAATGCCCATTCCTGATAATGAACTTGATGTCTATAACCATCCGGGAGCCTTCATCCTGTGACTGATGGAAGCAGAGGCAAACACACAACTAAGCACTGAACTGAACCCATGGAACCCAGTGACAGAGAGAGAGGAGTGATGAGCAAATTGGCAAAGAATGGGCTGGCAAAACCAGCAGAGACAGCTGATCTGAACAGGGGAGTGCTCTTGGACCCCAGACCGACAGTGGGGAGGCCAGCATGGGACTGATCTGGACCCCCCAAATGTGAGTGTCAGTGAGAAGGCCTGGGCAACCTATGGGGCCCTGAGCTGTGGATCAGTGTCTATCCCTGGTATACAAACTGTCTTCATGTGCCTATGGCACAATCAGAGATGCTCTCTCAGCCTGGACTCTTAGGGGAGTGCCTTGACCCTACCAAGAGTAAAATGACAGACTCTAGATATCCCCTATGTGGAAGGATTTGGCACATAGTGGAAGGGTGGGAGGGAGGGGGGGAAGGGGAGTGCGGGAGGAGGGGAGGGAGAGGGAACTGGGATTGACATGTAAAACAAGCTATTTAAAATTAAAATAAAAAATGATAAAAAAATGTATGAAATTTATATATAAGTTTTAACATTTCACCTGATATCTATGGTTAGAAATATTCACAATTATAAGAATTATGACATTTATCTTGGCAGAACAGAAACAGGTTATTGACTGTAGCATAATGACAAATGCATCTTGGAGGCGGAAAGACAAAAACAAATTCAATGTGCTTTGTGCAGTCTGGAAATATTTCATGTTTCCATGAAAAACAACCCTGAAATTTAGAGAAATATGTACACTCAACTCTTCAGAAGTCTTCACTTTTGTGTCTTCATGATATTTTGATTATTCATAGGCTGTAATGGGAAAACGTCTAATATTTTATAATAAAAGAAGCATCTATGACCTAGTTGACGAAACGTCAATGTTTCAACTAACACAAAACTTATTTCTGATTTATTTGATGTAGGAAAGAGATAAAGAGAAGTTTAAAAGATAGTGGTGATGCAGTAACAATTTGTGTTATAGACAACAGAGGGATTCACTGGAAGAATTAATTTTTCTTTGTGTAACTTGCTCTCCTGGAACTTACTTTGTAGAGCATGTTGGCCTCAAATTGACAGAGATCTACCTGCCTCTGCTCTCAGTTTCTGGAATTGTTTGAAAGATTTTATAAGTAAAATATGTTTTAATTATTTGAAGAAATTTAAAACCAATTGTTATTACACAATTTAGAGATAAATGTAGCAAACTTGTTCAGAAATTTCCTCAATAATTTTACATAAGGATGAAAATACAGACATTGTTATGCATTTAAACAATATTGCAATTACACATCCTATGCTTTTTGCAACAGTTGTGTTTTATTCTGAGCAGTTTGTTAGTATCTTTCCATAGCAGTAAATATTTGTCAATGTCATAAAGCTTTTGTTATTTATTAATTTACTTAATATATTTTTATGCATGGGATTTAGAAAAATGAAGTTTTAAAATATATATACCTCACTGAATTTCTAGTTGATTTTTTCCTTCATCTAGTTATTGTCTTTAATATGTCTAAGTACATTAAATAAAATGTTATTATGCAGATTGTACATATAAAAGTTTAAGTAATGGGACTGACCAGCATCATCAAGCTGTGTCCACATCAATTATTTGTTCATATAGTTAAATGTGTCCCTAATATTTTATGTTTTGTTTTGAAATTTATTCATTTTCATGGTAATCTGACGGAAATGCTCTCCTTAAAGAGATTTTCAATGTGAAAATTAAGTTTCTGAGAACGGGTTGCTTCTCATTAGCTTTGGTACAAATTGTAAATCCCTTCAGGTTTCAGAATTTCAGTTTCTTATGTGGGAAATGAGATCCATGCAATAAATACTGATCTATTATAAACCAAAAAAGAAATATAGAAACAGTTTTACCACACAAAGAGACATAACACCCTACCCAATCACCTGTAGACCATAGGAAAATGCATTCATCACTTAGGAAATAGCCTCCTCAGTAATAGTGTGAAAACGTAAAGTTAAAGCATTTTTGACTGTGGAAGCTTTATCATAATAAAATGGCTTAATTTCCCTGAGCATGAAATATACTCTCCAAGGAGCCTACCTATTAATGACATGCTATGATTAATTAATTGGTTCTGGGAACTATTATACCACATTAGTCACTTTCATATTAGTGTTCCCAAGAGTGGCAAATAAATAAGACAGTGATTTTGCTTCTGCATGTCCAGTGATTTCCTGCCAAGAGATGCAGTTTTTCACTGTACACTCTCAGCCAAGCAGTTCAAGAATGTTTGATAGAAAATCATCCATTCTATCCAGAAAGTTTTCCCCTCGTATCTTTTCTTTTGTGTGTGTGTGTGTGTGTGTGTGTGTGTGTGTGTGTGTGTGTGTGTGATGTAGGCACATATTTCCTTTGGAAGCCTGACAATGGATTACAACTGGGTTACTTTGAGGGCTACCTATGTTAACACTGTGGCCAATCAATGATAAGGTGCCAAACGGTTGTCTTCCTCAATACCATTTCCAACCTTGTGGTAATCTGTCCAATCTTAAATGATTCTCTATTTTTTTTCTATTTAGCTCAAGGTTGTTAATCTAAACATGTGTTTACAACTCATAGCACAATTTCACTTTTTCATTGTTGCATTAGAAATGTGAATGGTGTTTTTTATTTTCTTGCATGAATAAGCATCAGTTAAAAATAGACACTTATTTTTACAAGGTTATAATTAGTGAGTCCTACATTTGTTGACATGCCATCATTGGAGTTCACACATCAGTGATTCAGAGGAATCTTTGAGAATATTGATTAGCCACTAATTATTTAGGTACTTACATGTGTTGAAATATTTTCTTACATAACAAAACACAGCTTAATATCAAAGTGTTTAATTAATGAAATATATTCTTGTTTAAAATAAATTCATTTCAAAAATATTGAATCAAATTTTCATATAATCCATATAAAATATATAACTATAATGAGATGATTGTGCATCAGAGATACTAACTTTGGAAAGTTCACATATTCATTAAATTATGGCCTGAATTTTCAGACATCGAGTTTAATATTATTTTCTCTGCTGCATAGGTCCTATTCATTGAAAAGGCCTTCAAGGATATGCAGCAAGAGAAGATCCTTTATGTTCATTCCTCCATCAGAAACACACCTTTGATAAAAATCCTCTATTAAGACAAAACTAGATGTTTAACCCGCTTTTAAAATTAGCCCAAATTTTCATCAATTTGACAGTGAACACGTTGTGGTTGTGCATTCATTCACTCTCTTTGCACCTTTCAGGAGGACAGAATGGTGGTAAGCACAGGCATTAATATTTACAGCAACTAATGCAACTTCCTTCCTGTGTAATAAAATGAGAGTCATTTGAGCTGTCTCCTCTTATAATTTTCTTTTTGAAGTTATATAATATAATTATATCTATCACTTCTCTTTCCCCTCTCTAAGTCCTTCTATAGACAGACTTCTTGTGTACCTTCAAGATTGTTTCCTCCTTTATCGCTAATTACTATTGAGTATGTGTGTGTGTGTGTGTGTGTGTGTGTGTGTGTACATTTATATTCCTAAGTATGAACAGTTCCATCTGGATAATGTTGCTCGTCTGTGTGTTTTCAGGGATGACCATTTGGCTCTGGACAGTCAGTTCTGCTCTTCCCCATGCTCTTCTCTGAGGAAGACCACCTCATCTGCTTGCATTGCTCCCTCAGTTGCTTATAGAACTTTGTGTTGGGTCAAGGCATTGTGGGATTTCCCTAGTCCACCTTGGCGTGTCTATTGGTGTCATACTTGTTCAATGCATAGCAAGCCAGTCATATTGGTGAGACTCTAACTGTAGCTTCTTACAATCTTTAATTCCCTCTTTTTTCCAAGCGTTCTTGGGCAGAATTATTGTGTTTCAAGATAATAATGTATTTTATATAACATAAATGATCAGCATTTTTATTACTTATAATTCTATGTTTGGACTATTTCATTTATGTCTTTCACATTCAGTAGTACTATTACAAATATCAGATTTCTTTCTTATTTTATATGTAATATTGATTAAATAAATAATTAGTGAATTTTAAGTCAACATTTCCTATGCAAGGATTGACTCCAATTACCTAAAATTCCTTTGACCTTCTGTTCCTCCTCTCTAGGATGGAGAGTCCTGGTATTACAGGTGCTGGTCATCACTTTCAGTGTCTGTAGCACTCTGTGTCAAACCAAAGGTAACTTGCACAATATGGAAAATACTATCCCTTCTTGGTAAAAAACACTTCAGGTTTAATGACAAATTTTTAAAAAGTTTGTCGTTTTAAATGTGTGTTTAGTGATTTCTTACTTGTATACAATACATTAGCTCATTTTTACCTCCTAACCTCACCTCTCTTCCCAATTCTCCTGTGAAGATTTCTTAGATTATTGTCTTCATGTATTTGTTTTCTTACCCACTAGGAGTATATACATGGACATCTATGTTATCATGAATTGGCATTGGTTCATCGGCTCATAATGGACTCAACTATGAATATAGATGTAAAGACGGTAACTACCCCCCACCAATTCATTAGTCAATATTTCAGCAGGAAAGATCTCCATGAACTTCTTCTGGATCTGTGATTACTAATAACCTAGCATTCTTGTATAGGTCAAGGGACACTACCAAAGAAGCTGTGGGTTGACCAGGTTTGTTGTTACAATATTTAGTTATTTTAATTAATTATACTCTAAAATGTAGTCTTCTGTCAGATGAATAGCTACACAATTTTTCTCCATTCTCTTTATAATGCCTTCCCCCAATTAAAAGCATAGTTTACTAGACAGAAATTTTAAAAATCTTTTGAGTGTTATTTTTTCAATTGTGTCTCAAGAAAGAGAGAAGAGAGCTTCCACCGAATTCTATATGTGGGTATATTATTTTGTTCTTTTTACTGAAGAGGGACTGATCCACAGCACAACTAATTCTGACAAGGATATTTAAAACAAGCAATATCTGTGATTTGTTAAAATTGAAATTCTAAGATACATTCAAGATATTATAGATAATACACACACACTCACATGCACATGGTACTTTAAGAAACGAGGAAATGCCTTAAAGAAATAGAAGAAAAAACAAACAAAAAAATCCATGAAATGGGGGAAAAAATTCAAGAAATAAACAAATCTCTCAAAGAATCTAAAGAGCACCAAGAAAAAACAACCAAGAAAATTAAGGAAACAGCTCAAACAGTTGAAGGATTGAAAGCTGAAATAGAAACGATAAAGAAAACACAGAATGAAGGGATGCTGGAAATAGAAAAGCTCGGTAAACGGTCTGGAATTACAGATGCAAGCATCACCAATAGAATACAAGAGATAGAAGAGAGAATCTCAGGTGTTGAACACTCATTAGAGAACATAGCATCGTCAACCAAAGAAAATCTCAAAACCAACAAATCCTTAACACAAAATATTCAGGAAATATGGGACACCGTGAAGAAGCCAAACCTGAGAATAATAGGTATAGAAGAAGGTGAAGAACTTCAACTTGAAGGTACAGAAAACATATTCAACAAAATCATAGAAGAAAACTTCCCTAACCTAAAGAAAGACATGCCTATGAAAGTACAAGAATCTTAGAGAACACCAAATAGGCTTGACCAGAAAAAGAAGTCACCTCGCCATATAATAATCAAAACATCAAACCTACAGAGCAAAGAGAAAATATTAAGAGCAGCTAAAGAAAAAGGCCAAGTAACATAAAAAGGCAGACCTATCCGAATTACACCTGACTTCTCAATGGAAACGATGAAAGCCAGAAGGTCCTGGTCAGATGTCCTACAAACGCTAAGGGAACAAGGATGCCAGCCCAGACTACTATATCCAGCAAAGCTCTCAATTACCATAGATGGAGAAAACAAAATATTCCATGACAAAGCCAGATTTAAACAATACGTATCCATGAATCCAGCTCTACAGAAAATGCTAGAAGGAAAACCTAGAGCCAAGGAAGATAACTACATTCACAAAGACACAGGCAATATAGAATCATACTTTACAAAACACTAAAAGAAAAAGGGAGGAGAAACTACACAAAATAACTTCACTAACAATAAATAAGCGCAAACAAGGATCACCAATCAATGGTCATTAATATCCCTCAATGTCAATGGCCTCAACTTACCTATAAAAAGACACAGACTAGCAGAATGGATACGAAGACAGAACCCTTCCTTCTGCTGCATACAAGAAACACATCTCAACACCAAAGACAGACGCTATCTCAGAGTAAAGGGCTGGGAAAAGATCTTCCAATCAAACGGCCACAAGAAACAAGTGGGCGTAGCAATCCTAATATCTAACAAATTAGGCTTCAAATTAAAATCAATCAAAAGAGATGAAGAAGGGCACTTCATATTCATCAAAGGAAAAATACATCAAGATGAAGTCTCGATTTTAAATATCTACGCCCCAAATACAAAGGCACCTACATTCGTGAAAGAAACATTACTAAAGCTCAAAATGCACAGAAAATCTCACACACTAATAGTAGGAGACTTCAACACTCCGCTCTCACCGCTAGATAGGACCTCCAGACAGAAACTTAACAAAGAAACAAAAGAATTAATAGAAGTTATGACCCAACTGGGTTTAACAGACATCTATAGAACATTCCACCCAAATACAAAGGGATATACCTTCTTCTCGGCACCACATGGAACCTTCTCTAAAATTGACCACATAATAGGAAACATAGCAAATCTCCACAGATACAAAAAAATTGGAATAACCCCTGCATCTTATCAGACCACCATGCATTAACATTAGAATTCAACAATAACACAAATCGCAGAAACCCTACAAACTCATGGAGATTGAACAATACACAATTGCACCATCCCTGGGTAAAGGAACAAATAAAAAAAGAAATTAAAGACTTCCTCGATTTCAATGAGAATGAAGACACAACATACACAAACTTATGGAACACTTTGAAAGCAGTGCTGAGAGGAAAGTTTATAGCACTAAGTGCCCACATGAAAAAACTGGAGAACAGTCATACTAGAGAATTAATAGCACAGCTGAATGTTCTAGAACAAAAGAAGCAAACTCCCCAGGAGGAGCAGACGCCAGGAAATAATCAAATTGAGGGCTGAAATCAATCAAGTAGAAACCAGGAAAACATTGAGAAGAATCAATGAAACAAAGAGTTGGTTCTTTGAGAAAATCAACAAAATAGACAAACCTCTGTCCAAACTAACCAAAAGACAGAGAGAGAACATGCTAATTAACAAAATCAGGGATGAGAAAGGGGACATAACAACGGACTCTGAGGAAATCAAGAGAATCATCAGGGCATACTTTGAAAATCTGTACTCCACAAAATTTGAAAATTTAAAGGAAATGGACAATTTCCTGGATAGATATCACTTGCCAAAACTAAATCAAGAACAGATAAATAATCTAAACAGACCTATAACCCCTAATGAAATAGAAGCAGTCATCAAAAGTCTCCCAAACAAAAAAAGCCCAGGCCCAGATGGCTTCAGTGCAGAATTCTACCAGAAATTCAAAAAAGAGCTCATTCCAATACTCGTCAAAGTATTCCACACTATAGAAGCAGGAGGCTCACTGCCAAACTCTTTCTACGAGGCTACAATTACCTTGATACCCAAGCCACACAAAGACACAACTAAGAAAGAGAACTATAGACCAATTTCCCTCATGAACATTGATGCAAAAATACTCAATAAAATACTTGCAAACCGGATTCAAGAACACATCAGAAAAATCATCCACCATGATCAAGTAGGCTTCATTCCAGGAATGCATGGATGGTTCAACATTAGAAAATCTATCAATGTAATCCACCATATTAACAATCTGCGAAAGAAAAACCACATTATCCTCTCACTAGATGCTGAAAAAGCCTTTGACAAAATCCAGCACCCCTTCATGATAAAGTCCTAGAGAGATCAGGGATAACAGGAACGTACCTGAATATAATAAAAGCAATATACAGTAAAGCAACAGCTAACAGCAAACTAAATGGAAAGAATCTCAAAGCAATTCCTCTAAAATCAGGAACAAGACAAGGCTGTCCACTCTCTCCATATCTCTTCAATATTTTACTTGAAGTTCTAGCTACAGCAATAAGACAACAAAAGGAGATAAAGGGGATACAAATAGGAAAAGAAGAAGTCAAACTTTCATTATTTGCAGATGATATGATAGCTTACATAAGTGACCCAAAAAACTCCGCAAGGTTACTCCTAGAGCTGATAAACACCTTCAGCAATGTGGCAGGATACAAGGTAAACTCAAAAAAATCAGTGGCCCTATTATATACAGATGATGAAGTGACTGAGAAAGAAATCAGAGAAACATCACCTTTTACAATAGCCAAAAACAGCATCAAATATCTGGGGATAATGTTAACCAAGGAAGTGAAAGACCTGCATATCAAGAACTTTGTGTCTTTGAAGAAAGAAATCAAAGAAGATACCAGAAAATGGAAAGATCTCCCATGCTCTTGGATTGGTAGGATCAACATAATAAAAATGGCAATCTTGCCAAAAGCAGTCTATAGATTCAATGCAATCCCTATCAAAATTCCATCACAATTCTTCAAGGACCTGGAAAGAACATTAATCAACTTTATATGGAAAAACAAAAGGCCCAGGATAGCCAAAACATCCCTATACAATAAAGGAACTTCAGGAGGCATCACCATACCTGACTTCAAGCTCTATTATAGAGCTATAGTCCTGAAAACAGCTTGGTATTGGCACAAAAATAGGCAGGTAGACCAATGGAACCGAATCGAAAGCCCTAATTTTAACCCACACACCTATGAACACCTGATTTTTGACAAAGAAGCTAAAACTGTACAGTGGAAAAAAGAAAGCATCTTCAACAAATGGTGCTGGCATAACTGGGTACTGGTATGCAGAAGACTGCAGATAGATCCATGTTTATCGCCTTGTACAACACTTAAGTCCAAAAGGATCAAAGATCTCAACATACATCCAGCCACACTGAAACTTTTAGAAGAGAAAGTGGGAGATACTCTTCAACGAGTTGGTACAGGAGATCACTTCCTAAACATAACACCAGTGGCACAGGCACTGAGATCAACAATTAACAAATGGGACCTTCTGAAACTAAAAAGCTTCTGTAAGGCAAAGGACACAATCAAAAAGACAAAAAGGCAGGCCACAGAATGGGAAAAGATATTCACTAACCCTACATCTGACAGAGGGCTAATCTCCAAAATTTACAAAGAACTCAAGAAACAAGTCTCCAAAACACCAAAGGATCCACTTGAAAGGTGAGGTACAGAGCTAAATAGAGAATTCTCAGTAGAGGAGGCTAAAATGGCCAAGAGACACTTAAGAAAGTGCTCAACATCCTTAGCCATCAGGGAAATGCAAATCAAAACAACTCTGAGATACCATCTTACTCCTGTCAGAATGGCTAGAATCAAAAACACCGAAGACAATTTATGCTGGAGAGGATGTGGAGAGAGAGGAACACTCCTCCACTGCTGGTGGGAATGCCAACTCATACAGCCTCTTTGGAAATCAGTATGGAGATTCCTCAGGAAAATGGGAATTAATCTACCACTAGACCCAGCAATTCCACTCTTAGGCATTTATCCAAATGAGGCAGGTTCATACAACAAGGGCATCTGCTCCACTATGTTCATAGCAGCATTGTTTGTAATATTCAGAACCTGGAAGCAACCTAGATGCCCCTCAACTGAAGAGTGGATAGAGAAAATGTGGTACATTTACACAATGGAGTATTACTCAGCAGAAAAAAACAATGGAATCTTGAAATTCGCAGGGAAATGGATAGCACTGGAAGAAACCATCCTGAGTGAGGTAACCCAGTCGCAAAAAGACAAACATGGTATGTACTCACTCATATATGGATTTAGATATGGATCAGGATAGTGCCAGTCTGCACTTCCACAGATAGAGATTCTGGGAAACAGGAAAGAACCTAAAAGATATGCATATATGCACAGTACCCAAGAGAAGAGGATGGAGACAAGATCCTCTGAATGGATGAGAACAGGGCGAGGGGGGGTAGTGGGACCTGGGAAGAATAGAGGGGGTAAAGAGGAAGGGAGTTGGTCATGGGGGAACAGGAAGTTGAGGGGGTGGGGGTAGAATAGGGGGAAGAGGGAATCATAGGATCGAAGACAGATCAGGCACCAGAGTGACCTCGAGTGATCTAAAGGTATAACATCAATTGGCAATCTAAGCAATAGTGGAAGGACCACCTCGAATGCCCATTCCTGATAATGAACTTGATGTCTATAACTATCCGGGAGCCTTCATCCTGGGACTGATGGAAGCAGAGGCAAACACACAACTAAGCACTGAACTGAACCCAAGGAACCCAGTGACAGAGAGAGAGGAATGATGAGCAAATTGGCAAAGAATGGGCTGGCAAAACCAGCAGAGACAGCTGATCTGAACAGGGGAGTGCTCTTGGACCCCAGACCGACAGTGGGGAGGCCAGAATGGGACTGATCTGGACCCCCCAAATGTGAGTGTCAGTGAGAAGGCCTGGACAACCTATGGGGCTCTGAGCTGTGGATCAGTGTCTATTCCTGGTATACAATCTGTCTTCATGTGCCTATAGCACAAAGAGAGATGCTCTCTCAGCCTGGACTCTTAGGGGAGGAGTGCCTTGACCCTACCAAGAGTAAAATGATAGACTCTAGACATCCCCTATGTGGAAGGATTTGGCAATAGGGTGGGAGGGAGGGTGGAAGGGGAGTGCGGGAGGAGGGGAGGGAGAGGGAACTGGGATTGACATGTAAAACAAGCTATTTAAAATTAAAAAAAAAAGATGGATGTTATAAACCCTCAAAAAAATTTTTTACGATGTAATTGTAAATACTATGTTTTTCACCTTTTAAAATTATTTTCTATTTGAAAGCATTTAGATTACTTCATGAATTATTCCTTCTGTAAAGACAGTGAGTGTGAAATAGCAGGAGAAGCAAAAATGAAGCATGATCTCTAGAGACCACAAAATTTTGTTTGAGTCTTTTAATAAATGTTTGGTACAAAAAAAAAGAAATATTTTTGTAATTCAATATACAAGGAGGATATTTTGTCCATGAAGTGATGATCATGGCAGTCTTTAAAATGTCTTACGTACCAGACCCTGTTATATGCACATGAAAGTATTTTAATGTAAATAATGTGGTCTTCAAATTTGAAATATCCATGTGGTGATATATTATTTATGATTTATTAAAGTGTGCCTGATGATTCATAAAGCAAAATCTGCTGTAGAACATAGAAGCCAGGCACACACCTTTAATCCCATCACCCAGCAGCTAGGAGGTGGTAGTACATACGTTTAATCCTAGGATTTAGGATTAAAAAATACGATCTAGTGAGTCCAACGCCACCAAGATCTACGCAACATTTATCCAGTCCTAAAGAGAACGAACTCACACAAAGATGATCTTACTGCCCTGGATCTCACACCTTTAATCCCAGTACTAGAGGGTTATAAAAGATAGGTACAGGGTCTTCAGTAGTCAGTGTCAGACATGTATTCTCCAGCTACACTGAGGGCAGAAAATACTCAGTCTCAGGATTCTCCAGTTACACTGAGGAGTGTTTCAGCCTGAGGTTTGGTGGAGTCAGGATTGCCTTTCAGACTGAAGTAAAATAAGAGCTAGTGGCTGGCTGCTTTGATTTTCTGTTTTTCAGCTTGAAGTTTGAACCCAAATATCAGTCTCTGGGTCATTTATTAAATTGTGTTATTCAAATACTACAAGCCATGAGGATATTTCTTCTGCTGAAAGATTTTGTGAGAACCAGAAGAAACAAAATAATGGATAAAAGAGCACAAAGCCTTCACAATTTACTAAATAAAGCAGATATATTGGAACAATAATATATTTTAATAAGGAAATTTCCTTTTTTCCTTTTTATCTAAATTAGAAACAAGCTTGTTTTACATGTCAATCTCAATTTCCTCTCCTTCCCCTTCTCCTCTGCCCCCCCCCACCAACCCTCTATTTCATTCCCTTTCTAATTTCTTTTACAAAGTCTACCCCCTAGACTTCAGTTCATGGCCATTTATAAATACATTTATTTTATATGGGATTTTATATATGGAAGTCCCACTAAGGACTAAACACAGTTTCGGTGCATGTGCAGTTTCTTGCAGAGCTCACCAATCATGAAGAACAATGACAGACGTGCAAAAACTGACCAACACTGTTGACCCTATTGTACGGAATCCAGAGTGACTTGCCCACAACGAAACACTTTCTGCCCTGACATTTCCAACTTCTAGTCAGAATATCCTCCAGTATAACAGTCTTCAATGTGAAATCAGAATGGGACTAAGGAAACTGAAGATAGAGATTCTAGAACTGATGGTGGTTTTGTTGGACATTTTTCTGCCTGCAAAGCCAGGGAACCCTACAGACCTCTAAGGCACTATGAGCGCACAGCCACAGAATGCTGTTCTCAAATAAGCACAGTTAGCCTGCCTTACTAGCACTTTCAAATCTTAAGTTAGATCTGTGACTTACATGCCATGTGAAACTAGGTCTATAAAAACAGGGTCCTGTAAAATCCTTTAAGTGCAGCTTACAAGAAATAGGATTTTCAATAAAAACTCGAATATGCTTTCCTCAAATGCAATGGCCTCAGTCTTCTCATCATGCTTAATAAGTGCTCCCCCCTATGAAATCACAAAGCACAGTATATGTTTTATTTGATTCATCTGATAGTCTTAGCCTAATTACTACAGCTACTCTCTTGTCACCCACTAGTTCAGCCTTAGTGTTTTTACTACAGTAATTTTATTCACTCTCTCTGTTTCCATATACAAATGTAACAAAGTACCACAGAACAGGATGCCATACAGATGTCTACAGGTGTTGTTGCTGATGTGTTACACAAATGTCTGACAGTTGAAGTGATGGGAAGTTTATAAACATTCCTCACACCATGCTTTTCTTTTTGTGACAGGAAGTAGGCACTGGGTGGGGTTGTTGGGGAGGTTGCAGGGGGGGCAAGGAAGTAGGGGAGGGAGACAGCCTGGGATTGACATGTGGAACAAGCTTGTTTCTAATTTAAATAAAAAATAAAAAAATAAAAATTCTTAAAAATTAAAAATTAAGAAAAAAATATTCCTCACACTATCCTTTAACATATCATGTTTCAAATGAACTACACAAATATTGGAATGACCATGAATCTAAGCTAATGTTTGCCATAAAAACCATAAAATTCATGATATGATTAAACTGGCAATAAGTTACGTAATTTCTACTTGGATATAGATTTTGTTTCCCAAGATTTGCATCCAATCAAGATGCCTTGTGTACCACAAAAGTCATTAAACTTTTACATTAATGAGACGATAAAGGAAAACATAATAATAGTTAATAAAAATGATCAACTAAAAACACAAAGGTCATAATACAGGAAAGCAGATGCATTTGGGATATGTTGTAATGACACAAATATCTAAAGATGCATGTCATTCAAGTTAAAGCAAATATCTTGGAAATTCAGACTGCTATCTTCTCACTGCTAAACTGTTACCTCTTTCAAAGCAAAGCATTATTTTCAAGGTGACTTGCAATTAGAGTTGCCACTATAAATATCCACAGGTACACAGAGACTTATAAATTCGTTAAATCCATTGAGTGTGCTCTCCATCTGTAAATTTTTGGGTTAGGAATTTGGAAGGACAAGAGAAAAGTTCACTTATATCTCAAAATACAAATAATCCCCCAATCACTACTGTTCCCTTGCTTTTTTAACAGTCTTTGTGACTTTAATCAAGATTTTATTTATGTTAAAATTAATGTAAGACATTTGTGTCTGGCACTAATTTAACAGTGCATGATTAGTGACCAGGACATCTATGGTAAATGGTTGGAAAGGGTGCATTTTATTTTTAATTTACTAGTTTTGTTTTGTTTGCTTTTCCTTTTTTTTGGGGGGGCGTGTTTCTCTGTCCTGGAACTCTCTCTATAGACAAGAATGGCCTCAAACTCAAGGAGATCTGCCTGTCTCTGCCGCCAGAATCCTGGGAATAAAGGCATGTGCCACCACTATTTACTGGGCTTTACAACAGGCCATAAAGTGAAATTATCATCTCTTGATAAAATTGGTAGTGAATTTCTCAGAATATTTTAAAACTACAATTATATAAATTCCTATACAACATCTGCCACTATTAAATGAAAACCAATTATTGAGTTACTTGTGGCAAACAGTTAATGAAGCACATAGTCAGGAAATTTATCCTGAGGAAAAGAATACAGTTTTGCATAGAAATGGAAATACAATATCATATATTCTTTTTAGATATGGTTACTTTCAGCTCCTTTTCACAAAAATTCATAACACCTAATTAGATGCTTTTGTTTCCATTAGCAACTTCTAAAAAGATGAACTGAACTGTTACTAAGTGTGCTGTGTTTACTACTAATAAAATACACAGTTTATGAAGTGAGAATCATTATGTTATTGTGTCTCTGAGGAAAAAATATTTTAGAAGCATTGGCATAGTAAAATAGAAATATATAATACAAAGATACAAAACAAAGCTGCCTATATACTCTTTTAAAACATTAATATGTATGATATTTCTACCAAGATAAAGGATTATGTTAAATTTTCTGATAGTTATTCTCCTTCTGCACCTGATATTTATAAATATGCTGAAACAGAGGCTACAATATGCAAAGGCCAAAATGAAGTAGAAAGCTAAAGTCAGACAATGTTACAGAATTGTAATGAAGAATTGTAAAGAAGATGTAAAGTAGCTCTACTTAAGACTTACAATTTGAAAATACTGGTATATACACAAAGAAAATTAACTAGTGGATGGGTTACATGTGATAGAATGAACTAATTTCCATTAAATTTATATGATATGTCTTATTTTCCTGGTCTTAAATACTTTATTGGATTCAATGGATTATGGTGTAAAATATGTGAAATGTGTATTTGAGGATAGTTGTGACAACTAAAGAACATAGTACTGAAGAACACTATCTAGACACAAGTGGTAAGGACTAACTGGTAACCATATAATGCTTGACATTTAAGTTTTTTCTGGATATTAGCTTGACAAAACTACAAAAAACAAGTTTTTGCTGCAATTGCATTTAGTGGTTTAAACCATCTGGTCTACGGCCTTGCTTTTCTGAAATGAAAGTTTGTGTATGCATTGATCTGCAGAGTGGAGTGCTAATGGAATATTTAACTGAAAGTCAAATATTTTAGGACATTCCATCTCAGAAATTTATTGAACTAATGATAAAAATATAACAATATATTGCTATACAATTAAGAGTTAAGCAAGCCAAAATAAGTGTATCCTGTTCTCAAACAATTACATGAGAACTTCACAGATATTAAAGTCAAAACATGGAAGTGTGCTAAAGTCTCAGAGTTATGTGCTTGGTTTTAATAAAGAAAAAGACATATTTGAGCACACCCTTTATGACTATATATATGCTGACAAAATCTTCTCAGTTTTTGTGCATGGTCTTGTTTGTAACATATTTCACCATAAAATATAAATAAAAATATAAATGTTTAAAATTATCACCTTTGAAATCATTCAAAATAATTTCATAAATAAAACTCATAAAATTTGCCTCATAAAACAAAATCATTTTAACTCATATATTTAATTATTGTTATCTTGAATATTTAGGTTTGAGCTAAAGTGTATCAACTCCCTGTCTCCAATGAGACTTGTATGTGTATATTGCGTAAGTGTTTGCTGCATGTCTTTTTCTATTATCTCTACATGTTTTAAAATATAAACTCCATGTCATTTATTCTAACTCAATAAATAATTAGACAAGATGTGAGAATACAATACTCAAGAAGTCAAAATCAAGATATGGCTATATTCTATTACATAGTTGCCCATTTAATATTGGTTTACTGAAAATTATTAGACTCTAATTATTCTCAAGAGTAAAAGTCTTGGTGACAGCTTGGAAACTGATTTATATTTGTTTGCATTTCAAGTTATAGGATTTTGTGATATTGGCAGACTTCAAGAACGTATTTTCACCCTTGTTTATATGAGATGAATAAATCACATCAATAAAGCATTTTATTAACTCTTTATAATATGTACAGTAGTCGTTTGTTTTGTCAATAAATTGTTGATTTTTATTTGTCATGTCACTTTTAAGCAGAGCATAAAATGCAGCCACATAAGGGCCTGAGGCATAAAGAAAAGGCTTTTTGTGACAACGTATAAAATGAGGAAGATGAAAATGTTCAAGTAAAGTGGAAATTTAAAATAGCTTCCATGAACACTGTAATTTCATAAAACAAAACACTCATTCTTGTTCTCAGGTGAAACCTGTATTGTGAGCTTTGATTTATATAATATTTATTCTTGAATGATCTGTCTTTACATAATATTTAAATAAATTTATTATTGATGTACTCATTTCATTATATGATGCAAACATACATTCTATGTTCCAAAATCCAACATAATGTAACATATTACAATGTATTTTACTTACTACCTATTTGATCTTGAGATTTGAACTGAAACTTCTGTTTTCCCATTTTCTGTTTTTTAAATGTACTGTCTGAACATTTCTATTATATTACTATTATTGAAATTTTTAACCTTCTTTTTTCTCCTTCTATCTTTAATCTTGTGATTCTAGGTCTCATGTTCAGGATCTCAGTCATGCTAAGTAAGTGTTCTTCCAATAACTTCTATTTAAATCCAATTTTCCTCTACTTTTCCAAGATTTTTTGAAAATATTATCAAATTTATTTATTTACTTGTTTATTCATTTGAATACTTATAATCTTCATGATCTTTCTCTTCATTTTTGTTACATATATGTATTCATATAATTTCTAGATACAACCTGTTCCGTCTATATAATATTATTTGTTTGTACTACTTAAAATCTGGCTGTTTGGTTTGGATAACAAATTGATGCATTATTTCCTAGCAAAGACTGTTTGTCCAACTGTCAGGATGTCTTATTTCTCTGTGTTTCTTTGTGTAGGACTGAAAACCCATGCTCTTCCCGCCATTCACTTTAGCGTGTTTATCCTTGTTGATCTTGTTTAGCTCATTTTTATGCAGTCATGTTGGTAAGACTTTAAAGGTTGTGGCTCTGAAATTCCTGGGATTAAACAGTCTTTCAACAAACACCCTGATCCTCTGGTTCTTTCGGTCTTTCAGCTGACTCTTCTACAAGAAACCATGAGATTTAGATATGGAAGGATTTTTTTTTTGTAGATAGATCCATTGTAAGTAGATTTCACAACTTTTTGGTTGGGGTTTTCTGTAACTATCTGTATGTGTTACCTGTCAGGATAAGCACAAATATTTAGAATGTAACAAGGGGTGAGACTGGTTTAGGACGGGGCGGTTTGAGGCTTCTCCTTTAAGAATCATTTCACCGGCCTTGTTAGCTGGCTAAGTAACCATGACTAGGTATGGCTTCCCTCTTCCTATGTAGGTCTTCAGTCACTTAGAGAGCTGTCAGTTACTACAAAGAAATGCGTGCCGCTACTGCACCATTCGGGTGTTTGTGCCATGACGGTCACCGTTGTGGTTCACAAGCATCATTACTGGGTATGACCGTCGGCTCTAAACATCATTTGGAAGTTTGTATGGAGCTTTCTGGTATCATAAAACCTCAGGGAGAATAAATTGAGGTCAGTTTCAGGGTAGAAATCTCTTGGGACAAACCAAAGACAGCAGCAGTAGTTTGTTATTTTGGGAGTCTCTTGGAAATCCTGACCAACCTCGAATGCCTGGGGTTGGAGTCTTTGCTAGTTTCATTGTTGTTGTTATTACTGTTGAGTTCATGTTGTTGTTTTGGCTTTGTCAGGGAACATTGTCCACCAAAAGGTAAAATTTTCATTTAAACAATGTATGTATTTTCCAACACAAACATATGTATTACATGGAGTTTTTAGGTAGATAGTTAATGAAGTGATTTTTGCAACTTTTTCAAACATCCTCAAAGTAATTGAATCCTTCTACCTCCTTCCTGTGTAATTATATCCATCAGTAGACTGTTTGATGTAAATCATTTGACCATTTTCTGTCATTTCTATAACAAATAATTTTGTCATTTGTCTCCCCAGCTTTGATTCAACAAACTGGAGTATAGCATGTCACTTAGTATGTTATCAATTAAGTACATAAATGTCTCCAGTAATGTAATATCTTCACTATAGGCTTCTGAACTTTACTTGCAAAAAATGGGTATAAATTATTCTGAAATTACAAATAACAGAAGATCACACGGAATTTATTCACACAATGTAGTGTTCTTGTGTAAAGTTATAAAGGGAATATATGCAAAACCCGTATTACACGCTGAGAAAACACCTGTCTTGATCATGCTAATTTTCTTCATACCTAAGAACGTTAGAGTGTACCATAAATCAAAATCAGCAACACTTCATTTGGTAGGAAACATGTCACAAGGAACCTGCAGTGGAACAGAAAACTTTGCTTTGATGTAAGTGATTATTAAAAATAAAGAAAATTGTATAAGTAATATTAAAGCTGAGAGAAAAAAAGTAAAACAAAACTCATGAACCTCAACTTCATTGTCATAACTAGCAGATACAGTTAATACAATTTCTTGCCATCCTAATCCACTGCTTCTGCTATGTTTGTCTAAACTAATAACAACCATTTCAGTCTATCATTCTGCATGGGAAATTACAAGATAAAGGACAAATCATACAGAAGGAAGAGCAGATGAGATGGAAAGCAGACAAATAAAGATCAAATGTACCTACACAGTCATTCACAGAAATAATCTCTAGAGTAGTTCTCATTAGAGATTGAAATTTACCAACTGATGAGAAGAACAATTTCTGAAATAAATTTAGTATTATAAAACTATACTACTTCTATGGAAGCAAGACAGTCCTTATTAAAGTAAAGGAGTTTTTAATTCATGCAAGCACATTGAAAATTTAACTATGATTCTTAGTGTTTCTGTTTTCCTATGTTCATGCAATGGATGAACATGTAAATGAGGGAGGAATAACTGCCACGAAAGCATTGTTTTAAAGTAACACAAAGGGGCAACCACATTTCTTAGCATTATATGGCTTTTCCAGGAGATTTGAGTTGTTTACTAGAACACATAAGGTGACTCAAAGCTTTCTGTAACTCCATTTCCAGGCAGCCCATGCTGTCTTCTGGACTATGTAGGTTCTATACCAATGTACATTTACATATACACAAACAAAACACAAACGAAACATAAAAATATAAAATTTTTGAGCCCCTCCAAGACCCCAACCCCAGCGAGTCCAGCTTCAGGTGAGATTGGGTCTCCAGCGGGACTGCCGGCCCTTCCCCCATCCCCCTTTATATTCCGGGCCGCCCAGCATCCAGAAGACCCGCCCACACAGGAAAGACATCAGCCCCTCCAAGACCCCAACCCCAGCGAGTCCAGATTCAGGTGAGACTGGGTCTCCGGCTGGGACCACCCGCCCATCCCCCATCCCCCTTGATCTTCGGGGCCTCCCAGCATCCAGAAGACCCGCCCACACAAGAAAGACATCAACCCCTCCAAGACCCCAACCCCAGCGAGTCTAGCTTCAGGAAAGACATCAGCCCCTCCAAGACCCCAACCCCAGTGAGTCGAGCTTCAGGAAAGACATCAGCCCTTCCAAGACCCCAACCCCAGCGAGTACAGCTTCAGGAGACCTGCCCACACAACAAAGAAGTCAACAATCTCAAGACCCCAACCCCAGTAAGACCAGCTTCAGGAAAGACATCAGCCCTACCAGGACCCAAACTCCGTGTCAGCATCCCCAGCTTCAGCTGCAGGAAGGAAGGAGACCAGTGGAGACGGAAAGACCACACCAGCACCCACTGAAAGAAGAGATGGGAAGAAGACAGAATAAGAGATCACTCAGCAATAGAAACACCAACATGACCCCACCAGAATCCAGGGATCCAACAGCAGCAAGACCCAAAAAGCACAACATAGACGAAGAAGAGGAGACAGACCTTAAAAATTATTTCATGAAGATGATGGAGACCCTCAAAGAAAAAACAAGGAAATCCCTTAAAGAAATAGAAGAAAAAACAAACAAAAAAATCCATGAAATGGGGGAAAAATTCAAGAAATAAACAAATCTCAAAGAATCTAAAGAGCACCAAGAAAGAACAACCAAAAAAATGAAGGAAACAACTCAAACAGTTGAAGGATTTAAAGCTGAAATAGAAACGATAAAGAAAACACAGATTGAAGGGATGCTGGAAATAGAAAAGCTGGGTAAACGATCAGGAACTACAGATGCAAGTATCACCAACAGAATACAAGAGATAGAAGAGAGAATCTCAGGTGTTGAAGACTCATTAGAGGATATAGAGTCATCAAGCAAAGAAAATCTCAAAACCAACAAATCCTTAACACAAAATATCCAGGAAGTATGGGACACCGTGAAGAAGCCAAACCTGAGAATAATAGGTATAGAAGAAGGTGAAGAAATTCAACTTAAAGGTACAGAAAACATATTCAACAAAAACATAGAAGAAAACTTCCCTAACCTAAAGAAAGATATGCCTATGAAAGTACAAGAATCTTACAGAACACCAAATAGGCTCGACCACAAAAAGAAGTCACCTCGCCATATAATAATCAAAACATCAAACCTACAGAGTAAAGAGAAAATATTAAGGGCAGCTAAAGAAAAAGGCCAAGTAACATACAAAGGCAGACCTATCCGAATTACACCTGACTTCTCAATGGAAACGATGAAAGCCAGAAAATCCTGGACAGATGTCCTACAAACGCTAAGGGAACAAGGATGCCAGCCCAGACTACTATATCCACCAAAGTTCTCAATTACCATAGATGGAGAAAACAAAATATTCCATGACAAAGCCAGATTTAAACAATACGTATCCATGAATCCAGCTCTACAGAAAATGCTAGAAGGAAAACCTAGAGCCAAGGAAGATAACTATATTCACAAAGACACAGGCAATATATAATGACACTTTACAAAACACCAAAAGAAAAAGGGAGGAGATACTACACAAAATAACTTCAATAACAATAAATCAAGCACAAGCAAGGATCACCAATCAATGGTCATTAATATCCCTCAATGTCAACGGCCTTAACTTGCCTATAAAAAGACACAGACTAGCAGAATGGATACGAAGACAGAACCCTTCCTTCTGCTGCATACAAGAAACACATCTCAACATCAAAGACAGACGTTATCACAGAGAAAAGGGTTGGGAAAAGATCTTCCAATCAAATGGTCCCAAGAAACAAGCGGGTGTAGCAATCCTAATATATAACAAATTAGACTTCAAATTAAAATCAATCAAAAGAGATGAAGAAAGATACTTCATATTCATCAAAGGAAAAATACATCAAGACGAAGTCTCGATTTTAAACATCTATGCCCCAAATACAAAGGCACCTACATTCGTGAAAGAAACATTACTAAAGCTCAAAATGCACATAAAATCTCACACACTAATAGTAGGAGACTTCAACACTCCGCTCTCACCACTAGACAGGACCTCCAGACAGAAACTTAACAAAGAAACCAAAGACCTAATAGAAGTTATGACCCAACTGGGTTTAACAGACATTTATAGAACATTCCACCCAAATACAAAGGGATATACCTTCTTCTCGGCACCACATGGAACCTTCTCTAAAATTGACCACATAATAGGAAACATAGCAATCTCCACAGATACAAAAAAATTGGAATAACCCCCTGCCTCTTATCAGACCACCATGCATTAACATTAGAATTCAACAGTAACACAAATCGCAGAAACCCTACAAACTCATGAAGATTGAACAATGCACAATTGCACCATCCCTGGGTAAAGGAACAAATAAAAAAAAGAAATTAAAGACTTCCTCTACTTCAATGAGAATGAAGATACAACATACACAAACTTATGGGACACTTTGAAAGCAGTGCTGAGAGGAAAGTTTATAGCACTAAGTGCCCACATGAAAGAACTGGAGAACAGTCATACTAGAGAATTAATAGCACAGCTGAAAGTTCTAGAACAAAAAAGAAGCAAACTCCCTAAGGAGGAGCAGATGCCAGGAAATAATCAAATTGAGGGCTGAAATCAATCAAGTAGAAACCAGACAAACACTGAGAAGAATCAATGAAACAAAGAGTTGGTTCTTTGAGAAAATCAATAAAATAGATAAACCTCTGTCCAAACTAACCAAAAGACAGAGGGAGAACATGCTAATTAACAAAATCAGGGATGAAAAAGGGGACATAACAACGGACTCTGAGGAAATCAAGAGAATCATCAGGGCATACTTTGAAAATCTGTACTCCACAAAATTTGAAAATTTAAAGGAAATGGACAATTTCCTGGATAGATATCACTTGCCAAAACTAAATCAAGAACAGATAAACAATCTAAACAGACCTATAACCCCTAATGAAATAGAAGCATTCATCAAAAGTCTCCCAAATAAAAAAAGCCCAGGCCCAGATGGCTTCAGTGCAGAATTCTACCAGAAATTCAAAGAAGAGCTAATTCCAATACTCCTCAAAGTATTCCACACAATAGAAGCAGGAGGCTCACTGCCAAACTCTTTCTACGAGGCTACAATTACCTTGATACCCAAGCCACACAAAGACACAACTAAGAAAGAGAACTATAGACCAATTTCCCTCATGAACATTGATGCAAAAATACTCAATAAAATACTCGCAAACCGGATTCAAGAACACATCAGAAAAATCATCCACCATGATCAAGTAGGCTTCATCCCAGGAATGCAGGGATGGTTCAACATTAGAAAATCTATCAATGTAATCCAACATATTAACAATCTGCGAAAGAAAAACCACATTATCCTCTCACTAGATGCTGAAAAAGCCTTTGACAAAATCCAGCACCCCTTCATGATAAAGGTCCTAGAGAGATCAGGGATAACAGGAACGTACCTGAATATAATAAAAGCAATATACAGTAAACCAACAGCTAACATCAAACTAAATGGAGAGAAACTCAAAGCAATTCCTCTAAAATCAGGAACAAGACAAGGCTGTCCACTCTGTCCATATCTCTTCAATATTGTACTTGAAGTTCTAGCTACAGCAATAAGACAACAAAAGGAGATAAAGGGGATACAAATAGGAAAGAAGAAGTCAAACTTTCACTATTTGCAGATGATATGATAGTTTACATAAGTGACCCAAAAAACTCCGCAAGGTTACTCCTAGAGCTGATAAACACCTTCAGCAATGTGGCACAATACAAGGTAAACTCAAAAAAATCAGTGGCCCTATTATATACAGATGATGAAGTGACTGAGAAAGAAATCAGAGAAACACCACCCTTTACAATAGCCAAAAACAGCATCAAATATCTGGGGATAATGTTAACCAAGGAAATTAAAGATCTGTATATCAAGAACTTTGTGTCTTTAAAGAAAGAAATCAAAGAAGATACCAGAAAATGGAAAGATCTCCCATGCTCTTGGATTGGTAGGATCAACATAATAAAAATGGCAATCTTGCCAAAAGCAGTCTACAGATTCAATGCAATCCCTATCAAAATTCCATCACAATTCTTCAAGGACCTGGAAAGAACATTAATCAACATTATATGGAAAAACAAAAGGCCCAGGATAGCTAAAACATCCCTATACAATAAAGGAACTTCAGGAGGTATCACCATACCTGACTTCAAGCTCTATTATAGAGCTATAGTCCTGAAAACAGCTTGGTATTGGCACAAAAATAGGCAGGTAGACCAATGGAACCGAATCGAAAGCCCTAATTTTAACCCACACACCTACGAACACTTGATTTTTGACAAAAAAGCTAAAACTGTACAATGGAAAAAAGAAAGCATCTTCAACAAATGGTGCTGGCATAACTGGGTACTGGTATGCAGAAGACTGCAGATAGATCCATGTTTATCGCCTTGTACAAAACTTAAGTCCAAATGGATCAAAGATCTCAACATAAATCCAGCCACACTGAAACTTTTAGAAGAGAAAGTGGGAGATATTCTTCAACGAGTTGGTACAGGAGACCACTTCCTAAGCATAACACCAGTGGCACAGGCACTGAGATCGACAATTAGCAAATGGGACCTTTTGAAACTAAAAAGCTTCTGTAAGGCAAAGGACACAGTCAAAAAGACAAAATGGCAGGCCACAGAATGGGAAAAGATATTCACTAACCCTACATCTGACAGAGGGCTAATCTCCAAAATTTACAAAGAACTCAAGAAACAAGTCTCCAAAACACCAAAGGATCCACTTGAAAGGTGGGGTACAGAGCTAAATAGAGAATTCTCAGTAGAGGAGGCTAAAATGGCCAAGAGACACTTAAGAAAGTGCTCAACATCCTTAGCCATCAGGGAAATGCAAATCAAAACAACTCTGAGATACCATCTTACTCCTGTCAGAATGGCTAAAATCAAAAACACTGAAGACAATTTATGCTGGAGAGGATGTGGAGAGAGAGGGACACTCCTCCACTGCTGGTGGGAGTGCCGACTCATACAGCCTCTTTGGAAATCAGTATGGAGATTCCTCAGGAAAATGGGAATTAATCTACCACAAGACCCAGCAATTCCACTCTTAGGCATATATCCAAATGAGGCAAGTTCATACAACAAGGGCATCTGCTCCACTATGTTCATAGCAGCATTATTTGTAATAGTCAGAACCTGGAAGCAACCTAGATGCCCCTCAACTGAAGACTGGAAAGAGAAAATGTGGTACATTTACACAATGGAGTATTACTCAACAGAAAATAATAATGGAATCTTGAAATTTGCAGGGAAATGTATAGCACTGGAAGAAACCATCCTGAGTGAGGTAACTCAGTCGCAAAAAGACAAACATGGTATGTACTCACTCATATATGGATTTTAGACATGGATTAGTGTAGTGCCAGTTTGCACTTCCACTGATAGAGAGTCTGGGAAACAGGAAAGAACCTAAAAGATATGCATATATGCATAGTACCCAAGAGAAGAGGATGGAGAAAAGATCCCCTGAATGGATGGGGAACACAGCGAGGAGTGGGGGGCAGTGGGACCTGGGAAGAAGAGAGGGGGTGAAAAGGAAGAGAGTTGGTCATGGGGGAAAAGGAATTTGAGGTTGTGGGGGTAGAATAGGGGGAAGAAGGAATCATAGGATCGAATACAGATCAGGCACCAGAGCGACCTCGAGTGATCTAAAGGCATAACACCAATTGGCAAGCTCAGCAATAGTGGAGAGACCACCTCGAATGCCCATTCCTGATAATGAACTTGATGTCTATAACCATCCGGGAGCCTTCATCCTGTGACTGATGGAAACAGAGGCAAACACACAATTAATCACTGACCTGAACCCAAGGAACCCAGTGACAGAGAGAGAGGAGTGATGAGCAAATTGGCAAAGAATGGGCTGGCAAAATCAGCAGAGACAGCTGATCTGAACAGGGGAGAGCTCTTGGACCCCAGACTGACATTGGGTGGCCAGCATGGGACTGATCTGGACCCCCAAATGTGAGTGTCAGCGAGAAGGCCTGGGCAACCTATGGGGCCCTGAGCTGTGGATCAGTGTCTATCCCTGATATACAAACAGTCTTCGTGTGCCTATAGCACAAAGAGGGATGCTCTCTCAGCCCGGACTCTTAGGGGAGTGCCTGGACCCTATCCAGAGTAAAATGACAGACTCTGATATCCCCTATGTGGAAGGATTTGGCAATAGGGTGGGAGGGTGGGGGGAAAGGGGAGTGCGGGAGGAGGGAAGGGAGAGGGAACTGGGATTGACCTGTAAAACAAGCTATTTAAAATAAAAAAATTGAAAAAAAATAAATAAAATTTTCACAAAAAATCACATGGAAGCCTAGTATTACAGAAGTTTCCAAAATATATGCAACACCCAAAGATTTTAAGTCTTACCCAATTGAAGAGAGAACAATGCCCCCACTAAATACCATAGGATAACATATAAAAGCCCAGTAGAAGGAATTTGTTAACTTATGTAGATATGGGCAGATGAGTTCACATAGATCCTTAATCATCACAGACTATTTCCAATGTCCTTGATTATCCTCCTGAACTGATAATAAGAACAATCTACTGGAGGCGATTTAAGTTTTATGATTTATAGCAAACTTTTCTGTTAATATTTTTTATAGTTTTGTGTAAATAAATCTAATCTACCTAAATGTGAAATTGCTCTACTTCATTTTAAATCGTAAAAGCTGTGGAGAATATAAACCTATACTTTTCTTCCTCAACCTCAAATTCAAACATTGATTTACAGAATATTTTCAGTTCAGTTCAGTATTCAATTATTAGTAATGATTTATTTTTAATTCCTGAAATTGAAGAAAGGAAAAATGAACTTGTAGACTCCTTGTAATAAAACTGGCATGAAAAAGGACCTTTATTTCAGAGGTACCTTCTTTGGTTTGTTGTAAGATGCTGTCCAGTACCAGGATTTATCCCTAGTGCATTAACTGACTTTTTGAAACCCATTCCCTCTGGAGGGACAGCATGCTGAGACTTGATAAGTGGGAAGGGCCTTGTTCCTGCCTCAACTGATGTGATTGACTTTGTTGACTACCCAGGGGAGGCTTCACCCATTCTAAGGAGTGGATGGGGGTTGAGGTAAGGATAAGTGGGATTGTTATGTGAAGTAATAAAAATTTATTTTAATGAAAAAATAAAATGTTAAAAAAAGATGCTGGCCAAGAAAAGAGCAACCACCAGTTCTCTGTCCTCCACATTATTAGTACTTTAATCTCTGCAAACTTTTGTCTTCGTGTTAATTTTATTAGTTTTATTCTGTCCTACCCGAAAATTTGCAGTAACTTTATTTTCACTGCATCTGAAGTACTTTCTACCATCAACTCTCTTCTTTTTCTTTTTTTAAGTTATTCTAAAATAAGATACTAGGTTCAACCATTTTTCATTAACACCTTCAATGAATCCTTACTGCCAAAAATGTTACATACTTAGGTCATCATTTCAAAACATTAAAATCCAGTGTCCTTCCCAGGCCTCTTGACCTCCCATCAGTCCTTCTTTGGAACGTGAGCTTTTGTGAAGCTAGGCAACTTGAAAAGTAAAATGTTCACAGTCCTCTTCACCCTTATCGATTTGTCACATCATCACCCTTTAATGGAAAACTGCTTTGCTTCCGTATTGCCTGTCTCTATATTCAGCTCAGATTTCTAAGCTCTAGCAAGCTTAATTCTTGCTTATTCCCCAAACTCATTTGTAAAGACTCCAGGCAATAGTGTTCTTGTTTCCAGTCTAAATTCTTATGCAATTCAACATCTGTCTACACTTATGAATGTGTTATTCACTATTCCATAGAACCAAGAATGCTATTGCATACTTGTAATTTATAGATTGGTTTTAGAGATAAAATTTTGACACACTCATTATAAGAAGAAAAGCAGCAGACATAATATATATGCTTGACAAAAGAAGATGTTTTTTCTTTAAAGGAAATTATAGGAAAATTAATAAAAGAGAAAGTCAATTGATAGTAGTGCAACAGCTTTTTTTCTCCCAACTGGTATTTTCATTTTTCTTCACTGATTTTATGATTTGACAGTCATGAAGTAGAGCCAGTTTGGGTACTACATACAACCCCATGAGGAGAAAATGGTTCTTTTCAATATGTTTGAAATATTTAAAATAAAATAAAGCCCAAGTTATGAGTAAAAATACCAAAGTCACATTCTTACTATTTGTTCCTTCTTTGCTTTTTTAACTTACCAGTTATGATGTCTTCATATGAATAATTATGGCAATTTTCATATCAATGTATTTTTCTATTTTTGTTTTTCCTGAGTTGGTTGCAATTTGTTGTTTTTACTCAGAGACTTCTTTTAGTTAAACATAATTAGGTTTTTTCAGTAGGTATGCCTGTAGTTCTATAAAAATTTGAGTAATCAAAATCCATGCTATCTTTTCATCCTGATCAAGTTGTATGACCAACCATCATCACACCTGAAGGGTGAATGAAGTCTAACATGATCTATCCAATGTGTTCCATAATTCTGTCATATATACTTTATTGAAACTTTATATATACATTCTTACTGAATTTATTATTATTTTATCATGACTTTTTAATTGTAAACCCAATTTTCATGATTTTCTTCTTTAATTATACTCTATTCTTCAAGCTCTTCTTGTTTTAAAGTTTTTTTTTCAAACACCCACTTTTAAGAATTCCAGGCAAAAGCCTATTTCCTTTATGTCATATCCATACTGATACTTAAAAACTTTATGTTGTCTGATAAACTCTCAAAAAGCATATTAAACCAGAAGAATATCTATTACATGCATCTGAAACCAGATATAAGTTCTATTTCGGGCTTGACTTGGCAGATGATCTCTACAGAAGTTAAGAGAACTTGGGCAACATTCTACACATTTCCATTTTTAGATAACAAGTATAAGATAGCTACATTCATTGGCTGGTCAATTACTTTCGAAATCTTAAATCAGTTGCTTGACTATCGACATGAAAAATGTTGATTGACCTGTAAGGCCCAAACAACATCACAAGGGGAGTGTGATAAAGATCTATAAAAATTAAAGACTAGAAAAAAATCATCACCCCAGAAAAAATAGTTTTTGTTGCACATTATACAGTAGTTTATCAATTTGTGGGGCAAATGTCTAGTATGTCAGTTATATATCCTGGGTTAATTGGTCCTAATATAGATTCCTTATTTAATCATATATGAAAATTTGTGCACTAGTTTACATATTTTACCATATATTGGACGACTTTCTTCAAATTCAACCAGTGTATACTTTATATACACCACCTATTCATTCAGGAAATATAAAGAGGACATGGTTGAGAAAAATTGTAATGTGCATAGGATTTTGTGTATAGAATCTAGACAAATTTTACATGAATGAAAATTCTGAGTGTACTTGTAAAGGGTTAATGTAACATTACAGCACACTGAGTATTCAAAAGTGTTAAAGCTACCTGATATAGCAGAAAATTTCTGGTTTAGGCATCAAGGAGTATAGACAGTCATACTGATAAAAAAAACTACGCTCATCAAGTTGCTTATAAAAATAATTTTGAATGCAGATAAATGTATAATAGGGGTTGAGATGATGGCTCTGGGAAAAGAAGCAAAAGTATTTGATACCAAGCCTCACATCATGACTTAAGTATTCGGGCTAACATGAAAGAAAGCAGATACCAATTCCTTCAATTATCTTTCTGACATCCACATTTATACTGTGATATTTATATACACACACAAGAGCAACCAAGAGAGGAGATACACACACACAGACACAGAGAGTGGGACAGAGAGATGCAATATGGAGTTCATAGTAGATTCCTATGAGTAAAGTAGACAAACACTGAGCATTACTGAAAAATAGCATGATCCAATATATATTTTAGAGAAATCTGGCTCATAGTTCAAAAATGGCACTAAAGAAGTTGGTTAACCTTATTACAAGCCCAGCTTGTGGTTGTGGAGGCTCTGAACAGAGGTTCAGCAGGGAAGATATGGAGCAGTTAGTACAGCATTCAGATAGAAAAGGCTATGGCATTTGTCAAAAATTTGAACTCTCTGACAGCCTTTAACAGAGAAAAATCAAAAAGGAGCTAAGCCATTCAAAGGTGTTTAGAAAACACACTAAAATAATTCCATTTCATGAAGAAAGACACAACACACTGTAGCTGAATAAATAGCTGTTGGAAGAGATTCAGGACTTCAATTATATTTTATTAGGTCAAGATCAGGACAAGCTGGAGTAAGTTCTCTCTTTCCATCATGGGGACCCAAGGGACTGATCCTATGTTGTCAGGCCAGTGGGCAAGCCTTTACTTGATGAGTGTAGGAGGAAGCCTGTATGCCTCCATTAACCATGTGACTTACTAGAGGTGCATACAGATGAGATAATAAAAGAGCGGTTTACCACACCACTAACCACACCCACTTTAGGCATGACTAAAGACGTATACGGACAGACATAAAGACGTATATGTACGTAGGCTGTGAACTACATCACTAGCCAGGCCCACTTTTGGATATGGCTAGGGGGAGTTACGGGGTAATGAATAAAAGACAGCACACAGGAAGTCTTGGTCTCTTTTCCCAGATTTCGGCTTCCGGTTCGGCAGCAGGAGGGGGGGGGCCTACTGGGCTCATCTGGGTTACTTGCTTGGTATCTTGTAGGTAATTTCTACAATAAATATTTACTTTTATTTTCAATAAGTCTGCCGTTTATTGTTACAGCATCAGATGAGCCTTCTCATCATCACCCGGTTATAAAATTTAGAGGGAAGACTATACATAATAAGTTATTACAATGATTTTCTTGCATTTGTTTTTAATTACAAAGTCAATTGTCATCCAAAAAAACTGCTTAGCACATCTTACTATAAATTAGCTGTCCTTACTTGCATGTTAAACTCCACATCTTTAAGAAAGTCACTACACACTGACCACACTTGCTTGGAGTTTAAGTTTATTTTTATTTCTATAACAGGAAGATTCATACACATATTTAACTTCTAACATAATAAAGTTTTGACTATATTATTTTATAATCTTATCAATAATTAAATATAATATAAAACCTATGCATGCTTAATTTTTGCTTTGTGTTGTAACTTAATATAACTTTATCATAGCATTACATTTTTATGATTGAAATGATCTTAACCTTGACCATTCAGCCATTTTAACATGAGTCTCATATCCATTGGTACATATTCCACTTGGATTTGATATCAGTGATTGCTTTGAAAGAGGGTGGAAATATTGTTTACTTTCTTGTATATTTCATGGCTGTTTTATACATTTTCTCTCCTATTCTTAGAATCACCTGCTTGTCCAAGGATCCTTGATGATTTAATCCATGATAATAATATTGAAATGCCTATGTCTAAATGTGTGGTTCAATGTTACAATGGTTGTACAACATAACTGAAAGCCAATTTCAATTCCAGTAGCCAGAAATCATTAATAAATGGCAATACCTTGATATCTAATGCATTTACTATAACTTCTGTATCATTTTAAATTTCTTATATTGACAATAAACATATAGAGCAAATACATCAATGAACCTATCAGTCAGTTCAATATATAGTCATATTTTATACAAGCAGATTAATATCCTTAAAGAATTAAGAACTGCAAGGTAGTAGGATACCTGGCTTTCATCTCTTCAGAAACTTATTTTTATTCACTCAACAGGCAAATCAACTCTGACTCTATGCTATAACTATACTCAACTTATTAACTTCAATATACACAGATAGTAATAAAAAAGTTGTGAATCATTGCCCACATGGGGAATGTTCCATGAACTAGAGTGAGGCACTAACTTAGTCCAATAGATATCAATTATTCTGAATTTATATTGGTCCATATGTTTTGTCCCACCCGTATAGCTACATGGAATTTTTCTCCTAAAACATCATTAGTTAAATCTGTCATAATCTTTATTCTTATGGGATTCTCAATTGCCTACCAAAATTTATTTGAATACATAAAGGTCTACTCTCCATAAAAATTAATGAGTTTTGCTACTTCAAAATGACATATATCCTCCATTGTAGTGACATATAAAATAATTTTCACAGCTACAGAATTGACCTATTCTTCACCTACTAGTCCTTCTCTAATTCTTTCCTACAGTTGGCAGCCAATGATCTTTTGATTGCTTTGCAATTTTACCTCTTTCATTAAGTTGGAGGCATCCAATATGCTGACTTTAAAAGTGATACTTTTGTTATGTATGCATATTTAATTTCATAGCATGAAAATTAATTGATTCTTTGCCCATTTTCTTTTATCATTGAATAAAATTTATAGACGTTGCCCAGGTTGCAAACAACATCTCAGTGTAATTTAGACCTACTGGGGACTTTTTCTATTGATACTATTATATAAGTATTGTACAAGAAATCTAGAAATCACAATTCTACTATTATAAAACTCTGTACATTTGTGAATACAGTTTGATATTCTGCTCTTCTAAGTAGGTTCTAGACACGGGAAGAGAGTCACATTGGTTTTCACAGTCTTTATACATGTTTCTCTTGATATTCGTAAGAGTCAACAGTGCTATATTTTTGAAACACTGAGAAGTACTAGAATTATGAAAAGTTACATTTTACCATCTGTTTCTTTAGGTGGATGCTTAAGAAAACCTAGGACAATATTAAAGTTACAAAGTTATCAATGAGACTAATTTAAATTTTGATAGCATATTTTTTTGTTTTTTTTTTATGAGACAGGTTTTCTCTGTATTGTTTTGGAGGCTGTTGGTCCAGCCTGGCCTCGAACTCACAGAGATCCGCCTGCCTCTGCCTCCTGAGTGCTGGGATTAAAGGCGTGTGCCACCACCGCCCGGCTTGATAGCATATTTTTATTGTCAAAATATTTCAGGACTTGTGTGATTACTTCCCAACATGAAGTTAAAATAGATATATAGAAAGATTCTCACATGATTTTATCCCAGATATTCTATTGAAAATAATCATTTAGTAGATTTAACAATTCTTTTTTATATTAACTGGGTTTTAAAATAAACAAATTTAGTTTCAAAGCCCAGTGAATGTAATATAACATGGAGTTAATATCCTGAAGGTGACTTTTGTTTAGCTCTCTGTATCCAAAATGCAACATAGAATGAAGGATTTGAAAGTGGAAGCTCTTATCAATAATGACAAAAGAATAAAAACCTCTCTTCTTCAGTCAGCTGACATTGTTCACTGCCTGTGATCATTTTCTAACCCACATGTACAGCAAGCTCATGGGATCCTGTCACCTTTTGTCTTGATGTTTCTTCAGGCATTTTAGAGTTTTCTGTTTATTTTTGAGCAGGTGTAGTCAAAGGACAAATGTGTGTGTGTGTGTGTGTGTGTGTGTGTGTGTGTGTGTACATGCGCTTGTGTGTTTGTGTCTGTGAAGATTATAGTTACACATGTGAAGGTCAGGGAACAGCTTTCATGCATTCGTTTTCTCTTAAACCGTGAGTTCTTAGAATAGAATTCAAGTTGGAAGGCTTTTGTTGCAATTCCTTTCCCAATGAGCCTTGCTTTTTCGTTACATGGGTCCTTGGGATGTAACTCAAGTCTTAAAACATGGCGGTAAGAAACTCTGCACCTGAGCCATCCAAAATCACCAAGGAGTAGCCCAAGGTGGCTTTATTCTCATGCCTTATACTCTTTGGCATATTCTACTGGTCCACACACCATCACAACCAGCTATATACTGCAAAATTTTATTTCATTGGATTTCTTTGTTTGCTTGTTTGTTTATTATGTCTTGTGTTTGTGGTGTGTATGTGTGTGTAGTTTGCACTTGTTTGGAATCTCTATCACACATATGGAGATCAAATTTGTAGGAGCCCGTTCTGTCCTTTGACCATGTGTGTAGCAGGGTTTGAACTTAATCATCCTGCTTGGTGGCAAGCATCTATCTACTGAGCCACTTTCCATGACCCCAGGCACATTCTTAAATAATATTCATCATCTTCTTTTCTATTTCTTCCTCAATTTTCAATGTTTTAATCATCTAGGATTTCTTTTTTACTTTAATTAATTTTCAAGTGAAATTTTTATTTTTGACATTTTTACTCATTAGCACTATATTTACATTCTCCCCTATACTTTCCTCTTCCCCTTCGGCTCCTACCAAACACTACCACCTCCTTCTTAAGTTGTGACCTCTTTTGTAGTTGTTGTTGTATATATACAATTAGTTCATTTAGTGTTGTTTGCATATAAATGTGTTTAGTGCTGACTTGTAAGGACTGGATGATCTATCAAGGATCTTTTCCCTGGAGAAAATAAAGTCTCTCCTTCTCAGCTACCATCAGCTTTTCATCTAGGTGTGGGGCCTTCTGAAGCAACCCAATCTACACCAGATATTTTTTCTTTCTTTTTTCATTTCAATTTTTTAATTCATTTTACATACAAACCACATTTTCCCCTCCCTTCCCTCCTACTGTTCCCCCACACACATCTCCCCTATCCATTTCTCAGAAAGGTCAAGGTCTCGCATGGTTGATCAACATAGCTTAGCACATTAAGTAGAGGCAGGACCAAGACCCTCCCTTCTGTGTTAAGTCTGAACAAGGCATCCACCAGAAGGAACTGTTTACAGAAAGCCAGCTCATCAGGCACCATGGATAGATCCTACTCCTATCACCAGGGACCCATCATACAGACCAAGCTACACAACTGTTGCACACATGTAGAGGGATTAGTTAAGTTCCCATTCAGAGTGTAGGTCTGTAGTCCCTGAACTCCTATGATCTTGGTTTTGTTATCTCTGTGGGATCTTCATGAAGAGCTTGACCTCTGCCCCCTTGCTCATATAATCCCTTTCCCTCTCTTCAACTGGACTCTCAGAGTTGCTTAACTGTGGATCTCTGCACTACTTCTATCAGTTACTGGATGAAGGTTCCATGATGACAGTTAGGGTACTCACCCATCTGGTCAAAGGGAAAGCCGATTCAGGCACCCTATTCACTATTGCTAGATGCCTTAGCTGGAGTCATCCTCATGGATTCTTAGGAATTTCCCTAGTACAGAGTTTCTCCCTAAATCTATAATGACTCTCTCTATTAAAATATCTCTTTCATTGCTCTCCCACTCCATGCCTCTACCAACTTGACCATCCCCTTTCCTCTTGTTCCTATTCCTCCACTCTACTCCTCCCTGCCTATAGTTTATTCAGGAGATCCAAAGCAATTCATATACTTTCCTCTTAGGATCATCCTTGTTACCTAGCTTCTTTGGAGCTATGAATTGCTGTCTGGTTATCTTTGCTATATATCTAGTATCCACTAGGTATTTGTGTTTCTGTGGCTGGGATACCTCATTCAGGATGATTTTTTCTAGTTCTATACATTTGCACATCAGTTTCATGATGCTGTTTTTTACAGCTGAGTAATACTTCACTGCATAAATAATTTAGGGGCATCCAGGTTATTTCCAAGTTCTGGCTTTTATGAATAATGCTGCTACGATAATAGTTTAGCAAATGTTCTTGTATTATGATTGAGCATTGTTTGGGTGTATGCCCAAGAGTGGCAATGCTTAGCACAGAATCTACAAAAATTTTAAGAAATAACCAAAACCAATACTTCTTAAATTGTCCCACACAGTAGAAACAGAGGGAACATTGCCAAACTCCATTTATGAAGCTAGAGTTACCCTGATATACAAACCACACAAGATGTATCAAAGCAAGAACTATAGGCCAAACTCAATCATGAACATTGATACTCAATAAAATACTGACAAACCAAAGCCAAGAACACATTAAAAAACATCATCCACCATGATCAAGTAGTCCTCATCCCAGAGATTCAGGGTTGGTTCAACACAGAAAATCTGTGAAATGTAATTCACCATATTAAAAAAAACTGAAAGAAAAAGAAACACATGATCATCTCATTAGATGCTGAAATAGTCTTTGACAAATTTCAACACCCCTTCATGATAAAAGTCTTGGAGAGACTAGTGATATAAGAACATACTTAAACATCAAAAAGGTAATTAACAGCAAGCTGACAGTCAACATTAAACTAAATGAAGAGAAACTCAAAGTGATCCCACTAGAATCAGGAACAAGACAAGACTATCCACTTTCTCTGTATCTATTCAATATAGTTCTCAAAGTTCTAGTAGAAAAATAGTACAATAGATCAATGGGATACAAATTGGAAGGGAAGAAGTCAAACTTTCACTATTTGAAGATGGTATGATAATATAAATCAGTAACTTTACTGGATATCCAACTAGTGTTCTCATTATGTGGTTCTTATTTAGGAAACAAAACTGATTTTATAAATGTTTCTATCTTTAATTTGTGTTTTCATTTAATGCAACATGCTGCAATGTTCTTATATTTGGGTATAAACATTTTCGGTTTTATTCAGCTACTGTAAGATTCATTATTTGATCATGATATTTCTCTTTCCAAAATAACTATAAAAGATTCCAGTTTTTAAAAAATTCTCCTTTAACATAATTAATATTTCTGATACCTTTTGAGCCAATGATAGAATATTTCCCCAGGTTTATGATTATAGCACTTCTGTTGTCCTATCTGCAGTCTTCTGCATACCAGTACCCAGTTATGCCAGCACCATTTGTTGAAGATGCTTTCTTTTTTCCATTGTACAGTTTTAGCTTCTTTGTCAAAAATCAAGTGTTCGTAGGTGTGTGGGTTAAAATTAGGGCTTTCGATTCGGTTCCATTGGTCTACCTGCCTATTTTTGTGCCAATACCAAGCTGTTTTCAGGACTATAGCTCTATAATAGAGCTTGAAGTCAGGTATGGTGATGCCTCCTGAAGTTCCTTTATTGTATAGGGATGTTTTAGCTATCCTGGGCCTTTTGTTTTTCCATATAATGTTGATTAATGTTCTTTCCAGGTCCTTGAAGAATTGTGGTGGAATTTTGATAGGGATTGCATTGAATCTGTAGACTGCTTTTGGCAAGATTGCCATTTTTATTATGTTGATCCTACCAATCCAAGAGCATGGGAGATCTTTCCATTTTCTGGTATCTTCTTTGATTTCTTTCTTTAAGGACACAAAGTTCTTGATATACAGGTGTTTCACTTCCTTAGTTAACATTATCCCCAGATATTTGATGCTGTTTTTGGCTATTGTAAAGGGTGATGTTTCTCTGATTTCTTTCTCAGTCATTATTATCATTAAAATATGATTTAAAATATAAGATGTTTAAAATAATAAAGTGGAACATATACCTAAATTCTTTAACTATATTTTTATACTCTTTCTGAAAGTTTAATTTCTAAAACAAACATCAGAATAAACTAGTGTGATTATTTTAAATATAGATATATGCTCAAAATAACCAAGGTAGACTGTATTTCTAACTTCAGGGGATGCCTACTTTGATTATAAATTAAGATTCATTTTCTTAAAATGAATTGGTATATTTCATGAAGTAACTTCAATGGCTTTGGGGCTTTTTATTTCTTATTACTTTGGTGTAGGGAGTAAATGTAATTTAAGTATATTTTAATATATTTCTAATTTTGTCTCAGATCTTCAGACTATCATAGAAAGTATAAATCATAAATATTTCCCTTACATTAAATATTTATGTCTTGTGAGTTCACTTAACCCCACCACCACCAAGGCTCAGGGAGCATTGCTTTGGAAGACGAGGTGGACAGAATGTGAACCAGAAGATGGAAGAAGTATAAAGAAATAAGCTTTCTGAGCATGGCATGACTAACACAACCACGACCTCATGGCAGCTGTGCCTACCTGCACAACACCTACACAAGATCAAGCTAGGAAAAACTGATAGACGATCTCCAGACTCCACCTCTTACTGAGAAGCTATCATCAGTAGGTAGATGTTGGGGGCAGGGGACTCATTCTTGCCCGAGGATGTAGACGCTGGTAGGTTTCCCATGCTCTAGTGGATGTTCCCCTACACATGCTGCATGCGGGCAGTGCTAACTAGACTTAGCAGGTTATGGAAATAAAAGTCTTGAAGTTGCAAGGGGGTATAGTAGGGAGAAAAAGTGAGGGTTGGAAGGGAGAATGGAGGTAGATACCATATTTCATTATATACATACATAGTATATATTATATATTATGTTTGAGGTATATATATGTGTGTGTACGGGGGTAGGTGCCATATTTCATTATATATAATATATATGTTATACTGGATATATATATATATGTGTGTGTGTGTGTGTGTAATTCTCAAAATGAATAAAAATTAAAGAAAAATTAATAGTAAAATAAAGAAATAAAATCTGTCTATTTCTGTTTTCTTTAGTTTTGCAAGACATGCAACAATGCATATTTTAGTAGAGGTTGGTTAGTTGCAAAATAGTTCCCATAGATCAGAATTTGATTTCTGGTGTGAGCAATTCAATGAATCATTTATTATATCATGCACAGGTGTTCATTAGGAAAGCATCATATTCTAGTGGAAACAACAGCTATTCACTCAAGATCATTCGAGTGCAAAATTACATTAGGGACTATGATAAGGGATTAAATGACCATCAGTGCTATCTTTATGCCTTATGTTGTAAGCAATTGAAATGACCCTTACATTCTCTATGTCCTCTCCTTAGGGAATGTAATATATGGCCCTTTCAGAACTGATCCAAGATCCTTATTTAAGAAGGAGTCAAATAGGCAAATATATACTATGCTTTCAATATTGTAGACCAATTAATGTTTCTAGTGATTATGTTTTCCACATTTCAGAATTATTTCAAATATGCTTTGTAATGTAAGCTCTAATCTGTAGTTCTGCCTTTACATGTATACTTGATATATTTGTTTTTAATAAATATTTTATTTGTGTGCAAGTGTGTGTATGCCACACACCATGACTTAGAAGCCAAAGGGGATTAACTGATGTTCTTTACATAGTTTCAACCTTCCCTACATGGGTGCAGGAACCAAATTTGGATACTCTGCAAGTTGAGAAAATGTTCTTCTCCACTTATACATCCCTGAAGCCCTAGGTTGTAAATGATTTATTCCCATTGTGTTCATGTGGATCATTTCTAGCATTATATAATATGCATATGTATCAAATAATCATATGGCTTCAATTTGTATCAAAAATTTAGTTTTAGTTAAAGTCTATTTAGCATTCAAAATACTTTTATATTACACATCTCCAATACTGTTATTCTTGATTCTACATTTCCTCATAGAAATTAAATAAATTATGAAAATAACAAGAATATAAGGAAATGCAAGTATTAATATCATTAATTCAATAGATCATAAAAGATGAAAATGGCTTTATTTTAGTTGCGTTTAGCATTGATTTTAGCTTTTGTCCCATGACCTTGCTGTTTATTACTAATAATATATTGTATAAAATATTAGGTACATTTTAATTTTAATTATTCAACACAAGAAAAGAATAATAGTGTTCAATTTCTAATATGTCACTTTAATTTGCATTACTTTTGTCACTTAATTTGTGTTAAATGGGCCTCTCTTCTTTAAAATGTCTAATGAGGGGAGTGTTCATTCTAGGACAGATTTTATAAGATTCTATTGTTTAAATTACTCAGCTAATTTTCAGGAGTTACATGGCTTGTATCCTATTATACAGGTTCAATACAAAACCTTCACATGTATTAAAACTCCACAGTTCTTCATTACATACTGTTTTACTTCGTATTTTACCTGCTTCCTGTCTATATTAAATCCTATTCTCAAATTGGATTTCTTTTTCATTCACATCTGAATAGACAAAAGTATCTTTATTTACTTCTGTTACTGATTATCATAGTTAATTTAACAAATCGCAAACTGTGTCTATAGATAATGAAGGGTGTATATGGAAGAGTAGAATATGTAATATTATGCTTTGAGAAGACTGTGATTGGAAAGATCATTTTTGGTTTCTTTTTTTAATTCTTTAATTAATTCAATGGTCTCCCCTCTTGTCAGTTCTCAGTTTTGTTGTTTTAATTCCTTTTTAGCTTTAATAACAAAATTCATCATATTTTTGTTAAAAAAATTTGGATTCATTCAGTAAGGTAGAGCTATCTTTCTACTATTTTACTATTTCAATTCATGTATACAAATTCAATGTCAAAAATTGTCATTTAATATAGGAAAATATCAAACCACTGTAAAGATTTTATGTATCACGTTTTAGGTCCAAAAATCTAGATTTCTGAGAGTGGTGGTCAAAATATGTGTCTAGAACTGAAGAAACAGTTACATCTTGGATCCCTCATCAGAGTACTGAAAAAGAACCCAGAGAATGCCTAGGTGGGGAATATCTCTTGTCAGTTTGTTCCTCTTAATTTCCTCCTATCTCATTATCACACCCCATTCCACTTATCCTTCATCAATTCAAGCAGCACATATCTGTTGTTCCTTTACTCCTCCTGGCTCTGTGAATTGTTTTCTAGATCTCCCTTCTTTCCTTCTGGTCTTTCTTTACATGTCATATCACATGAGTAAGTATTTTATGAAAACTGAATATAAACTAGGACCCCTTGCTGCAAGACCTCTGACTTTTTAGGAAATGTACCCCCTTATACCATGTGACTCTACCTTATTGGGCCTAAAACTAAATGTCTATTTTATCTTCTGCTTCTCTCTACCACAGGTCATCAAGACAAAAAAATTCTTAAGGAGGAAACTTTGTCCTCTTTGCTAACTTGTTGACCTCAACTCCTGTAGGACTTCATGTCAAGCAATGCACATTCAATAAACTTTCATGAATGGGTCATCTAAACATGAAACTGAAATTCAAGAGTCGTATTAGGTGTAAAAGACATTATTGACACTTTCTGGGGTATCCATCAAGAATTTAGTAATTCAGAAAGTTAAAAGAAATTCCCTACTTGGGAGCTGATTCAGAAATAAAAGTATTTGATTATGGGAATTTTATTTTTTTGGAGTGTTTGCATGTGACCTGAGATCCAGTCACCATACATGTTTCCCTTATTTATCAATGGCAGAAGTCACTGGCTCTCTAGATTTAGAAACAGACTGTGCTTATCATGCCAAAAGTTCTACCTTCACCAACCCTTCAAAATTACAACACTTCACTATCAAATGCAATAAATGCAATGCCATTTTTCCCATGACCATCCAATTTAATCTTAACCTTCTCTGAGTTTTGTTTTTATTTTCTCAGCAGTTTTGATCTTCCAAAATGAGAAAATGCTTATGTCAATAATTCCTATTGGGCACTCAACACAAGTCACAGGACATATATAGTCTCTCTCTCTCTCTCTCTCTCTCTCTCTCTCTCTCTCACTCTCTCTCTCTGTGTGTGTGTGTGTGTGTGTGTGTGTGTGTGTGTGTGTGTGTGGTAGTATAAGAATACCTAGGCTGTCTCTCAATTTTCAATTTACTATTTTCCACTGTTTTACAGATGATTCCATAACCACCATAAGAATTTTGTTATGGTCAAAGAATGAATGAACATGCTCCAACCCTGACATTTACAAAACACTAATTCTCTGAATCTTATTCTGTGCAATTTTGTTTTTTATCAATCACTGCATGACTTCTCATTTGTGATTTAGGTTTAAGATTGTTGACTTAGTTTATGGTTTTACTTCTCTGTGAAAAATATTTTTTCTTTATGATTTCTCTGTAATTGGACTTATTTCTATTGAAAGAGAACACTTTCCTTGACAACTTTTTAAAGATAATATTGATTTCTTATAATCAAACACACATTTAATCCATTTATAGCTAATGTTTTTAAAATTCACAATGTGTTCTCTATGTAACTGTAAGTGCTTTCTGCATGGAAGTTACTTAAATACATATACTGTAACTTCTTTATTTTCCTAAGAAAATAGTTTTAGTCAAAAACATAACATAAAATTAATGATAAGGGTCATCGATAAATAAAATAGGATCTATAAATTTTCTAGACACAAGTGAGCCTTCAAGCAGAGAAACTATGTTGATTACTCATTTACAGAACATGTATATATTTCTATAACACAGTTTATATTTTAAAGATAAGAGATATCATTCCTGGTAGGCATTATTTTGTGACTGAATATGTGCTTCAAACTTTTTGATATCTTTTTAAATTTGGTATATACCATTTTATGTGTCTATTTATTTTCTTCATTATCTATATTTTAAAATATTTGGATACTTTACTCAAGTGTGTTTTCTTCTTTATCAAGTTCTTAAAATTTAAAATTTGTAAGACTGGAGGGTGATTAAAAACATAAAATAAGAAAAATATAGTATTCATTTTAAATGACTAAAATAGTGCTGATATTTTCTATTTTGAGAAATAATTTTCTAAAAGCATATTTATTTAAAGGTAAGATGTAATCATTTAGAAATTGATTGAGATAATCTGAATTTCAAAGGAAAATATTTTCCAAAGTTAGAATTCTATTTACATTTTTGAATAGTCTGAAGCAATTGAAATCTTATTTATTTACTTAAATAATAATAGTTAAAATTTCTATTTTGTCTTTTATATACTTGTTACAACAGGAATAATATGTAATTTTAGAATGTTTCTGTGAGCTATCTCCTGAGCTATATGAGGAAAATCGTTTTAAGTAGTCTAAATTTTCTTATAATCCAGATTATGATCCTGCATTTTCCAGGACATTGCATGGCATATAGAGCAATGATTTTCCCTTACCTCCCCTACTGGGTGGTTACTGTTTGTTCTTAATAGATGACACTCAATACAGTTTTGTATTTTCACTTTTTTAACACTGATGTCATCAATACTAGGTATTTTTTTATTTTAAATTTTGAAATATCTAAATGTAATATACATGAAAATGTATCTATTCCCATACATAATCACATTATATTTCTCAATTATACTGATATTCACCATTTTTCTCATATTTACATGCTAGTATTGATTTTGCTTGTCATCTCTTCTGTGTTGTCACCTCCATGTGACATTTATTTCTTTGGTTTCATATTTGTTTATTATTGGATAATCACAGTGCCTTTTAAAATATATTTTTGTTTAAAATATATTTTTTGTTGTTTCTGACAGAACAGTGAAATAGAAGAAATAGTTTCTGGATGTAGTTCATAAAAATGTTGAGTTTATGCCCTCAAATTAATTTTGTTGTTGCTGTTACACAAAAATGAAGTAAATGCTTCTAACTTTATATTATTAACATTTCCCTCAAACATTCCTGACATTTTGGTAGAATTTTATAAATTTGCTCTAAATTGTACAGTATTAATTTTGATAGATAGCAAGAGAAAACAAAGGGGGAAACATTTGTTACTTTTTTAATTTTATTGCAGTTAGATACAATCTTATTTTACACATGAATCCTAGTTCCCTCTCCCTCTCATATTCCCATATCCCTCAATGACCCCCCAATCCCATCCCCCAACCACTCCCCAGAGAGGGTGATACTTTCCATGAGGAATCACTAAAATCTGTCAAGTCATTTGGGACAGGGACTAGACCCTCCCCTGTGTATCTAGACTAAGAGAGTATCCCTAAATCAGAAATGGGCTCCTGAAGTTTGTGTACTAGGAATACATCCTATTTCCACTGCCAGAGGACCCACAGACTGCCCAGTGCTCCTAACCGGCACCCACATTCAGGGCTCCTGGTTTGGTTCTATGTTGTTTTTCCAGTTGTTATACTGGGGTCCATGAGTTCCCACTTGCTTAGGTCAGGTGTTTCTGTGGGTTTTCCCATCGTGTTCTTGACCCCATTTTTCGTTATTCCTATCTCCCTGAAACTGGATTTCAGGAGTTTCACTCCATATTTGGCAGTGGATCTCTGCTTCTGTTTCCATCAACTACTAAATGAAGGCTCTAGGATGGCATTTAAGGCAGTAGTAATTCTTAGTATAGGTGACAGTCATTTAACATAGCCTCTACACTATTGCTTAGGGTTCTAGTTGGGATCATCCTTTTGGATCTCTCTGTCGTAGTGCCAGATTTCTCTTTAAACCTATAGTGGCTCCCTCTATTGATGTGTCTCTTTTCTTGATCCCCTGTTCATCTGCACACTCCAAATTCCCGATCCCTCATGTTCTCCTTTCCCCCTCCTCTTCTCCCCTCCTCTTTCTCCTACCTCCATTTCACCATTTGTTCAGGGGCTCTTGTCCGTCTCTGCTTCACTGGAATGCCATGTATGTCTCTTTTATGATCCTCCTCGTGTCCTAGGTTCTCTGGAGGTGTGGATTGTAGGCTAGAAATCCTTTTTACTATGTCTAGAATCCATATATGAGTGAGGACATACCATCTTTGTCTTTCTGTGACTGAGTTACTTCACTTAGGATGGTTTCTTCTAGTTTCATGTATTTGCCATCAAATTTCAAGATTTCATTGTTTTTTTCCACTGACTAATATTTCATTGTGTAAATGTACCACCTTTTCTGTATCCATTCTTTGGCTGAGGGGCATCTTGGTTGCGTCCATGTTTTAGCTATTACAAATAATGCTGCTATGAACATAGTTGAACAGCTATCCTTCTGTATGAATATGCATCCTTTGGGTATACTCCTAGGAGTGGAATTGCTGGATCAAGAGGCAGACTGATTCCCATTTTATAGAGAAACTGCCTTACTGATTTCCAATGTGGCTGTACATGTTTATACTCCTACCAGCAAGGGAGAAGCGTTCTCCTTTCTCCACATCCTCTTCTGCAAAAACTGTAGGTGTTTTTTATTTTAGACATTCTGATAGGTGTGAAATGATATCTCAGAGTTGTTTTGATTTGCATTTCCCTCATGGCTAAGGATGTTGAACACTTTCTTAAGTTTTCTTTAAAGCATTTTAGATTCTTCTATTGAGAATTCTGTTTAGTTTTTTATCCCACCTTTCAGTTGAATCATTTGGTGTTTTGGTTATTAACTTCTTGCGTTCTTTTTATTTTGGAAATCAACCTTATGTCTGATATGGAGTTGGTAAAGATGTTTTCCCATTCTGTTGCCTGCCTTTAGTCTTGTTGACTGTTTCTTTTGCCTTACAGAAGCATCTCAGTTTCATGAAGTCCCATTTATTAATTTTCAATCTTATTGTTTGTTGTACTGCTGTTATATTCAGGAACCAGTCTCCTGTGCCAATTGATTCAAGGGTACCACCCACTTTCTCTTCTAAGAAGTTCAGTTTGGCTGAGTTCATGTTGATGACAGAGTGGATACAAAGGAAAAACTTTTTTATATATCGTATGTCTCTAAATTGGAAATATTTGGTCAGGAAAACTATATCGTGCTATGGACTCAAAGAAAAGAAGGCCAGTCCTTGACACCAGAGGATGCAGCCCACCCCCTTATGCAGACTGCAGCTTAACCATAGTGTCACAACATGTCTGTTTACAGGGTTTCAAATTTTAAATTCATGGTGAATAATCTATTAATATATGGCAGGCTGAGAATAATTCTCTTTCCCAAAAATAAAGATGTAGATAATATTAGGTATATACTGATATAGAGGGATCTGATTGCCTTTTGACAGTTTCATGATCCTGACAAAATTAAAATTTCTTTTTGACCTAAGTGATAAGGTTTACAATAATCAGTATGATGAAGTTGTTTTCTCAGAATAATCTTTTTTAACCCATAGTTGATATAATTTGATTTCTTCGTTTCTGAGCCCACAATTACTTTACCTCTTAAGTTCCATTCCTCATGTGATACTTAAGACCTTGTAGATAAAACACTATACAAAATACAAATAATATTAAGTCAAACATCTCCTTTAAAACATAAGTTACACATCAGATGATTAATTCAATCATTTAATCTTACAGTGACACATACTTCCTTTAAGATTTTGTTTCATAAATATACTATAGTTTAATTCATAATGATATCCAGTGATCAGCACATAAGACATTTGACCATATGAAGGAAGCATAGAGGCAAATATATCTTCTAAATTCAACCAAAAGCCTCTGTTTATTAATGAAATGAGAAGTGAAAAACTTACACTATATAAATTTCTATACTGTCTGTCATCTAGGTGTTTATCTCACTTTCAAATATTATGTAATATAAATAAACCAATTTTTCATCATGAAAAATGAGCAGCCAAATCAAATAATATATGTGATGTCTGACTGGCATAAAATCATTCCTAGCTGTTAACAGATCCATGCAGGAAGGAGGAAGGAGTAGGCCACAACTATAATTATTGCTTATTAATAAAGTTTGGCTGTTATTTTTACCTCTCTTAATTTTCAAGTTCTAATTTTCTATAATCCATAAAATTTGTCTTTATTAATTCCAATGTATAAAAATTAAAAATAATTTTAATATGTTCATTCTCTATATACTATAAATTATAAATATTTTCTGTGATTTGGAATGGAATATAGGAATATTCAATGCCTATGGAAATTATATTTTATGTTAATTATTCCTGGCTTTTATTTCCATCTTGATATCTTACAAGTCACATTATCTAACATTGATAAAATAAATATAATGGAGTGTAGAAAGCACAATTTCTAATTTGAATCACTGAGGATCTTATCATCAACCCATTAAAAAGGAGACAGGGGAACCTGAGATCTGAAGAGGTAGGAAGCTAAGCAAAATGAAATTCCCCAAAGATGGGAAAAGGACTTGCAATGAACAAATCCAACTGTTTAAAATTGAAGACAGGATTTCTAGACAACAACAGTACCAAGCAAGGACATGCTGATAATGTGGTATAATTGAGGATGTTAAAATTTGTTGATAAAATTCATTATAATTGCAGTTATCTTTGTTCTTTAAAACTTAAGATATCATTTTGAATTTTTTATGTCTTGCTGCACTAAATATGAAAAAGAACTGGACTGTCTTGCATGATGGCACTTGCAAATACAATTTACTTCATGCATTCTACTAAGAGGCTAAGTCTGTGATTTAAATCAAAAGTAATTAAAGTCAGCATGACATAGGTGATTAGCCATGTGTGGAAGATCACTATCACTATATACAGTATGCAAATGAGTTGTGGATTGAGCAAAAGCAATTTTCAAATCTAATCCATGAGACTACCTGAACGATACATTTAAAAGACTATCAGAGGTATTGCAAGGCAAAAGGAAATTTTATTTGAAACAATATCCTATGGAAAATTAACAACATGCAGAAATCTAAAAACAAGGAAAATGAAGGAAGGAGATTTTAATATCTTTTGTCTGAGCCTTTGATTAGTTGATTTTGCTATTAATTAATTAATTAGTAACTACTAACTAAATAACTACAGTAATGAAGATCTATGGACGGTCTCTTATGAGACAACAATGTTCACTACAGCCACAGAAATTCATGAATTCCAAATTACATATGCCAAGGTGGCTTTTGGGTGCTTAGCGAGTTTTGGCTTCATCAAGGCTAACTTTATGAAAATTAATTATCCCTGTTATCTTATGTCACTCAGTGGTAAGGCAAATATTTGCTGTGTTTATTATACATGCAACACGACATATGACTAAAAGTGTTACCTGAATGATGAAGGAAAGCAGTTCAGACCTTCAGGACCTTATTTCATATTGAATAAAACAAAGATGCAAATGAAATTTTCAATATCATTTTCTAAATATGATAACGAATATAGGATTAATTAGAGAATATTTGTAAATGATCAGAGCTAGAAATTCTTTATCAAAAATGCATTAACATGAAGATCCTAGATTTGTGATAATATAACCACCAAGATTCATAAGGATCTTGACTAACAGTTGTTAATATAGCCATTTGCATTATATAAATATTACATGCATTTTAATTTTTGATAATTTCAAACATGTATGCAATGAACAAAAGACTTTCTGTGCCCATGTCTTTCCCTTCCTGTTTTCTTACTGCTCCACAACATGCCACCTCCCAAAAAGAAATTCCTAATGCAAGTAAATCCTGGGTTATTTGATGCTCAAAATTTCTGTAGTTGACATTAGCCGTTACTGTGCCTCTTGCTCCCGAGAGCCGCTCCAGACACTCTAAGATTACTATGAGAGGTATAAGGAAAGAAACTATTTTCTTCATTTTGCCCTATGGTGCTGAAAATATTTGCAAATTCAAGTTCTCTTTCCCTGCTGTACAGTCATATACAAACATCCAGGGAAATAGGAATACTGAGGTACAAGATACTGGAGCGGAATGCTTATGCCAAACAGACAAGCAGCTATGTAATCCATCATGTTATGCAAAACAGACATTTTAAACTGAGCTGTAAGGAAAGAAATGTCCACCTGAGGAAGTGGTGAACAGGGGTTGTGAGGCATCAACAGCAAAATTTCATTTGATCTTAAAGTGTGATATAGACATATATCTCATTAAAGAGCTGGAGGGAACATAATCAGACCAAACATCCTTATTAATCTACACCTCATTGCAGTCTTATCCTTGGTGAATCTTTCCAGGTGTTGTTGATGGTCTATTATTCTGTAGTGAGGTAATCAGCCCCTGTGACCTGACCCAGGAGGTGAAGTATGACAGTAGTGGGGTTGGTAAGGTTGGCCAGCAGGGTCTCAGTTTCCTTTAGACCTAACATTACAGCTTTTTGTTGAGGATTAGGGTGATGCATTATCATCTGTAACTGTTTCTCAGATGAAATTGTGATGCCATTGTCAGAGCCATGAAGGCTCTGAGTCCAAGGTCAAAAGTTGTGGACTCAGACAGTGGGTGCATTCATCAGAAGTTGGTACCTTCAACTCTGGAATTAAAGGTGCATCTAGCTTTTCCACGAGTCCCACAAATGACCACTGCAGACTAACTGGATTCTCAACCCTGCTCCCAGTGATATACCTCCCCCAACAAGAACTCACCTACTTCAACAAGGCCACACCTCCTAATAGTGCCACTCCCTCTTGACCAAGCATTCAGACACATGAGACTATGGGAGCCATTCCTATGTAGACCACCAGAATAATATATTATCTCCTCGTTACCTTTACTTCCTCCTGCTGTCCCATGAACATACCTGGCTCTCATTCAAATTCATGGCCTCTCTTTCTTTGCTTTTATATATACTCTTATGTACATATAAATATGTACTCTAAATAATTACTATACAATTTGTTAATTCTGTATGATGTAACATCAATATATATGTTGCAAACATATGAATATAATGTTACATATATAGGACTATATATGTATGTAAAATTTCATTGCTTACATATTGATATTAAATAACAAATGGGGGTGGGTGTCCCCAAAGAAGACCACTTCTTTCATTTAGCATTCCCTGGTAGTGTGCCAATCTTTGGCTAGAGTTAAGAACCCTCAAGCTTTCTCTATTATATATTATCATTGTCCATTAATGTAATAGTTGTTGCTGCCTTCTTTAGGCAGTCATGTTGATGAAACTTCATGGATACAGTCTCTCTGGTATTTCTAGGAGAAACTATTTCACACGAAACTTTCTTTTCCTATTGCTCTTTCAATATTCCTCCTATCTTTCCATACTGATCTCTGAGGCTGAGGTTAAGGGATTATTTTCTGGATTTATCAGCTGAGAAGGGGCACCATTTGTTTTCTTAATATCTGCATTTCAATAAGGTTTGGTTTTCTATTATCATCTTTCACTACAAACAGTTTTTCTTTTATATAAATAACATGCATTGTTTTGTGCTCATTCACCCAAGGCTTTCTCAACATATTTAAGAGCAAGTTATGTTTTATATATGCATCATGAATACCTGGCATTCCATCTTAGTTGGCTAATAAATTAAAAGTCCTTTATGAAATGTCTTCACAATATTCCAGTAACTTTTAATTATCAAATGTATTTCCTAATGGTTTTGTTGAGGAAATGTATTTTCTCATGAGTAATATGTACTATCATATGGACTGAAATTATGATAAGAAGATATCCATTACTGAGTTTTCTAGGAAGAAGAGGTATTATATTAAGTGAACTAAAATCATTAATCTATCAAAAGTATTTCTCCACGATTCCCCATTGATACATATATCAATTTAAGAACAGTATGATCGATAATTGATTTATTTTGAATTTCTGTTTTATCAAATGTTTAAGTAAAGTATATCTTCATTTTCTTCTCCTTATGGGATATTTGAATTTTTTAAATTTAAATTAGAAACAAGGTTGCTTCACATGTCAATCCAGGTCCCATTCCCTTTCCCTCCCCTCCTCCCATGCCCTCCCTCCAACCCCCCTAGTACCCTGTCATTTCCCAGGGAGGCTGAGGCTATCCATGTTGTGCCATAGTCTGTCATTTCATCCAGGACAAGTCCTACACCCTTTGCCAAGAGTCCAGGATGAGAGTGCATCTCTCATTGTCGTATGGGAACCAAAAGTCAATTTGTATGCCCAATAGATTGCTTAGGGTTCCTCACTGACACCCACATTCAGGGGGGTCTTGGTCAGTCCCATGCTGGATTCCCAACTATCAGTCTGGGAATTAAGAGGTTACCCTGGTCAGGACAGCTATTTCTGGGGTTTAAACCAGCCCATTCTTAAGCACTTGGCTCATCAGTCCTCCCTCTTTGTCACTGGGATCCTTGAGTTCAGCTAGGTGTTTAGCTGTTGGAGGCTGCCTATTCTTCCATAAGCCATTGAATGAAGGTTGTTTTTCCCAGACTCTCTGTCAGTTAAGGTTGTGGGCTGGCACACCCCAGATCAATGTCTAAAATCTATAAATGAGAGAGTGTAGCAACAAATGAAGCTGTAACAATAAGCGACACTTACTGAAAGTAAAACTAAGTATTTATTGTAGAAATTACTCACAAGATACCAAACAAGTAACCCAGATGAGCCAAGTAGTTTTCTGCTGCCGAACCGGAAGCCGAACTCTGGGAAAAGAGACTGAGACTTCCTGTGTGCTGTCTTTTATGCCTTCCCCTGTAACGCCCCCTAGCCATGCCCAAAAGTGGGCCTGGCTAGTGACGTAGTTCTGCCTACGTACATATACATCTTTACGTCCAGCCATATATGTCTTTAGTCCTGCCATATATGTCTTTAGTCCTGCCTAAAGTGGGTGTGGTTAGCGGTGTGGTAAACTGCCCTTTTATTACCTCATCTGTATGCGCCTCTAGTAAGTCACCTGTTTAATGGCAGCATACAGACTTCCTTCTGCAAGAGAGTACATATCATGTTTCTCTTTTTATGACTGGGTGACCTCACTCAGGATGGCTTATTCTATTGCCATCTATTTGCCTGCACATTTCAGGATTCCATTGTTTTTTTTTCTGGCTGAATAGTAATCCATCGTGTAAATGTATCCATTCTTCAGTTGAGGGGCACCTAGGTTGCTTCCAAGTTCTGGCTATTACAAATAATAGCTTGGTCTTATGGTAGGCTTATTTCCATTTTTCTGAGGAACCCCCATACTGATTTACAAAGTAGCTGTATGAGTTGCCATTCCCACCAGCAGTAGAGGAGTGTAACCCAATCTCAACATCCACTCCAACATAACCTGTCATTGTTTTTGATTTTAGCTATTCTGAAAGGAGTAAGATGTTTTCCCAGAGTTGTTTTGATTTGCATTCCCTGATGGCTAGGGATATTGAGGACTTTCTTAAGTGCCTCTCAGCCATTTTAGACTACTCTAATGAGAATTCTGGATTTAATTCTGTAGCCCACTTTTTACTTGGATCCTCTGGTGTTTAGGAAACTTGCTTCTTGAGTTGTTTGTAAATTTTAGATATCAGCCCTCTGTCAGATGTGGGGTTAGTGAATATCTTTTCCCATTCTGTGCGCTGCCTTTTGGCGATAGACATGGATCTATCCACATTCTTCTACATGCCAACATCCACTTATGCCAGCACCATTTGTTGAAGATGCTTTCTGTTTTCCATTGTATATTTTTAGCTTCTTTGTCAAAGATCAGATGTTCATACATGTGTGGGTTAATATCAGGGTGTTCATTTTGATTCCATTGATCTACCTGTCTATTTTTGTACCAATTCCAAGCTGTTTCCAGGACTAGAGCTCTATAATAGAAGCTGAAGTCAGGGAAGGTGAAGCCTCCACATGTTGCTTTGTTGAGGAAGGTTGTTTTGGCTAAACTGGGTCTTTTGTTTTTCCATACAAAATTGATAATTTTTCTTTCAAGGTCTGTGAAGAATTCTGCTGGTATTTAATGGGGATTGCATTGAATCTGTAGTTTGCTTTTGGCATGATTGTCATTTTTACTACATTGATCCTACCTATCCAAGACCATGGGAGACCATTCCATATTCTTGTGTCTTCTTTAATTTTCTTCCTTAAAGATTCAAAGTTCTTGTGATACAGGTCTTTCACTTGTTTTGGTTAGCATCACCCCAGTGTATTTTGTTGTTTGTGTCTATTTTAAAGGGTGATGTTTCTCTGATTTCTTTCTCAGTCCTTTTAGCGTCTGTATATGGTAGGGCTACTGATTTTCTTGACATGATCTTGTATCCTGCCACTTTGCTGAAAGTATTTATCAGCTGTAGGAGTTCCCTGGTAGAGTTTTTTGGATCACTTATGTAAACTATCATATCATCTACAAATAGTGAAAGTTTGATGTCTTCCTTTCCAATTTTTATCCCCTTGTTCTTCTTTTGTTGTCTTAATGCTCTAGCTAGAATTTCAAGTACAATATTGGAAAGGCATGGACATAGTGGACAGCCTTGTCTTGTTCCTGATTTCAGTGCACTCACCTTGAGTTTCTGTCCATTTAGTTTGATGTTGGCTGCTGGTTTGCTGTGTATAGCTTTTATTATGTTTAGGTATGTTCTTCTTATCACAGATCTCTCCAAGACCTTTATCATGAAAGGGTGTTGAATTTTGTCAAAGGCTTTTTCTGTATCTAGCGAGATTATCATGTGATTTTTGTGTCTCAGCTTGTTTATATTGTAGATTACATTGATGGATTTTCATAAGTTAAACCATCCATTCATCCCTGGAGTGAAACCTACATGATCGTGATGAATGTTTTGATGTGTTCTTGGATCCAATTTGCCAGTATTTTATTGAGTATTTTTGCATTAATATTCATGAGGGATATTGGTCTGAAATTATCTTTCTTGGTTGTGTCTTTGTGTTGAAGTCTCTGACTATAAATGTGTGGGGCTTTATATGTGATTTGAGTTTTAGTAATGTTTCTTTTACAAACGTGGATGCCTTTGTATTTGTAGCATAGATGTTCAGAATTGAAACTTCATCTTGGTGTATTTCCCATCCTTTAACTTTGAGGTAATGTCTATCTTTGAGGGTGAGGTGTGTTTCTCATATGCAGCAGAAGATGGGTTCTGTCTTTGAATCCATTCTGTTAGCTTGCGTCTTTTTATGGGCGACCATTAATATTGAGGGATATTAATGACAATTGATTGTCATTCTTCGTTGATTTGGAATGGTTGTTGTTGGTGGAATTATGTGTGGAATTCTACCCCTTTTTTCTTTTGGCTGTTGGTAAGGTGGGATTATCTAATACCTATGTTTTTCTGGTTGTAGTTAACTTCATTGTGTTGGAGTTTTCCTTCCAGAACTTTCTGTAGGACTGGGTTAGTGGATACGTATTGCTTGAATCTAGTTTTGTCATGGAATATCTTGTTTTCTCCATCTATAGTTATTGAAAGATTTGCTGGGTATAGTAGTCTGGGATGGCATCCATGGTCTCTTAGTGTTTGTAGAATATCTATCCAGGACCTTCTGGCTTTCAGAGTTTCCATTGATACTCAAATATAATTCTGATAAGTTTGCCCATATATGTTACTTGGCATTTTCCTTAGCTGCTCTTAATATTCTTCCTTTATTCTGTATATTTGGGGTCATGATTATTATATGGCAAGAGAACTTTTTTGTGGTCTACTCTATATGGTGTTCTATAGAATTCTTGTACCTTCATTGGCATGGCTTTCTTTAGGTTGGGAAAGTTTTCTTCTATTATTTTATTGAATATATTTTCTGCCCCTTTGAGGTGGTTTTCTTCACCTTCTTCTACACTTGTTATTCTTGGGTTTGGTATTTTCATGGTGTCCCATATTTCCTGAATGTTTTTGTTAGGGTTTTGTTGGACTTAAGATTTTCTTTGGTCGTTGAATCAATTTCTTCTAGTGTATCTTCAACACCTGAGATTCTCTCTTCCATTTCTTGTATTCTGTTGGTTATGCTTGCATCTGCAGTACCTGACTCAGCTTTTCTATTCCAGCCTTCCTTCAGACTGTGTTTTTATTATTGTCTCTATTTCAATTTTCAACCCTTGCACTGTTTGAATAATTTCTTGCAGTTTTTGATTTGTCTTTTTGTCCATTTGAGGCATTTTTGAACTTTTTGTTTTCCTTTTCTTCCATTTCTTGCAGTTTTTGGTTTGTTTTTTCTTCCATTTCTTTGAGGGATTTTCCTATATCTTCCTTCTAGGGCCTCTATCTTTTTCATTAGATTGTTTTTTAAGGTCATTCTCTTCTGCTTCGTTTGCGTTGGAATGTTGGAGTCTCTAGAATCTGGTGGTATCATATTTGTTTTTCTGTTGCTGAGTGTGTTTCTGTATTGTCTCTTTCCCATCTCTTCTTCTACTGGGTGCAGGAAGAGCCCCTTACTGGTCTTGTGGTTAGGGGAACAGAGTTCCCTTTTGGTGGGTGAAAGCAAGTCCAATAATCTGGTAGTTCTCCTCTTCCTTTTCCCTAGTCCTGGTCCCTGGGTAGAGAAGAAGACTCGTTATCTGGGGTGGGTAGGCTCCCAATGGTGGTCTGCAGGCACTGGTCCCCTGGTCCTGAGGGTGGAAGATTCAGACAGGTATCTGGGTTGCATGGCTTCTGCTGGGAGGGGAGGCTCTTTAGCAGTCCCCAGGCCTTCCCCAGGCCATTCCCAGGCACTGGAACGCAGGCCCAGATACAGGGTCTGGTTTATCTGGTCCCCTCGACTCGTTGGCAGAAGAGAAATCCAGGTATCTGAGCTGCTGAGCTCCTGCAGGAAGGGGAGGCCCTGTAGCAGTCCCCAGGCAATCCCAAGGTACTGGATGGCAGGCCCGGATACTGAAATATTTAAATTTTAATTGGAGATTGTCTTGATTTTTACTTTGGCAACAAAAAGGACTCTTGAAATTGCAATTCAAATTTCATTACATTAAAATATACTCTATAATTTCACATACAAACATTAAGATGCAATTAAAATATTCTATGCAAAGTGTTACTTCTGTACGAATTCAGGTAGCAATCTCCTTGGTTCTTTTCACTGTGGGGACAGTTGTACTGTACTGAGTGTGCTTAGCATACAGCCAGAACTAAGAACTGTTATGCTTGTCTGTAGGAGGAAGTCTGATGCCGCCATTAAACATGTGACTTACTAAGTCTATGCCGCCATTAAACATGTGACTTACTAGAGGCGCATACAGATGAGGTAATAAAAGGGCGGTTTACCACACCGCTAACCACACCCACTTTAGGCAGGACTAAAGACGTATACGGCTGGACGTAAAGACGTATACGTACGTAGGCGGAACTACGTCACTAGCCAAGCCCACTTTTGGGCATGGCTAGGGGCGTTACGGGGGAAGGCATAAAAGACAGCGCACAGGAAGTCTCGCTCTCTTTTCCTGGAGTTCGGCTTCCGGTCCAGTCGCTAGCTGAGATCTGCTGGGCTTCTCGGGGTTTGGTATCTTGTGAGTAATTTTCTATATAAAATACTTAGCCTTATTTTCAGTAATTGTGTGTCGCGTATCATTACAGCGTCCGTAAAGCCAACAGTTTGGTGTCGGAGCGGGATTGGAATCGGGACCCAGGGCTTCTCTCGGCCCGACCAGGCACACGTGGACTCTCCTTTCGCTAAGTTCCTCACTACTTCGCTCGGCAAGGCACGATTCCTGCCGCCAGGAACCAGCACCTTCTACCTGCCGGTAAGGTTAGGTATTCCAAGGTTTCTCTCGCGGCCACGTGCTGTTTTACTGGCGGCCAGCTGACTCCGGCCACGTGCTCTTTCGCTGGCAGCCTGTTGATTTTGGCCTGAATTACTCCATTGGTAACAAACGTAACTGCTTTATACAATGTCAACAGCTAACACTATGATGCAGGATGTTAAGAATTTTCTTGTTTTTTGTATGGATGGGATTTTAGAAAGGGTTGAGGACCTACCTGAAAGGTGCTTCCTACCCATGATGGTGATTATTAGCTTCATAATCAATATAATTTTGTTAATGAAATGGCTCAAAAATAGGAATAAACTTATACAGGTCATGCAGTCATCGCAGGATAGTTTTGAAATCTTAATACAAAGGATTCAGGAAATGCAAAATTCATTGCAGGAGAGTAAGAAAAGGTTGGTAGAAAATATTCAGGATATTAAAAATGATAATGTAGGTCTGACGAACAGGTTTAAAGAGACGGAACACAAAATTGAATTATTTTCAGGAAAAATGTGTTCCATAGATAGAATTGAAAAACTGGAACATAATGTGGAAACATTTAACGACAAACACGGTTCCATGTTTGATGATTTCACTAGCAAATTACAAAGACTGGAACATAAAATTGAAATGCTAGCAGAAAAGAATTGTTCCATGTCTGAGAGCAATGGTAAACTAACTGATAGAATATCATTTGTTGAAGGCAGTTTACATGCTATTGAGGTACTTGCTAAGGATGAGAATATTAGAAATTTGGAATCACATGTAAATGATGAATGTAAAAAATGAAAGATTCCATGACATCCTTAGAAAATCATTTGTCCCAAGAACTTCAAGAGCTCAGAGAAACAATGATGAATAGACTGCAGGATTTAGAAGACGCTCAATCTGATACTTCAGAATCAGAAATACAGGCAACAGGTCAGGACAGGAGTTTCCCAAAGCTTCTCAAATGCCGGAATGATTTCCCTAAGGTTGCTATGCGTTCCCCTATGGTTTTTCCAGTATCTGTATCAGAAAAACCAGCAACGAAAAAACAATCAAATGGTCCCATTGCTTATCACTGGGAGCCTATACAGATGAAGGATCTAAAAAATATTAAGGAGGCCATTGTCATGTATGGTCTTCATTCTCCCTTTGTCAGAGAGCTCCTAACCTCATGGGCTACTGTAAATAAAGTAACCCCAAAAGACTGGGCCCAATTAGCCTCTGCAGTACTCGAAAATTCTTGCCAAATTCAATGGAGAGCTTTGTGGAGGCAAGAAGCAAAAGCAATTGAGATTCAGGAATTGCAGAACGGTCATGAAGTACCCCAAGACAAGATTCTTGGGGAGGGTCCTTACGCTGACACGCAGGTTCAATCTGCATATGATGAGCACATGTTGTCTTTGTGCCGTACAGCTGCTTTAAATGCCTTGGATAAGGTTTGTGAAACAGGAGAGATAATGCAACCCTACACCAAGGTATTACAGGGCCCAAGGGAAAGGTTCACTGAATTTTTAGAGAGATTATCCAGAGCAGTAGAGGTACAGGTAGCGAATCCAGAATCCAGGCGTCTTCTTATAGAATCTTTGGCATATGAGAACGCGAATCCTCAATGCAGGCAGGTAATTTGGCCATTAAAAATAAGATCAGCGCCATTGGAGGAATTGGTTCTGCATACAGCGAACCTGGAATGTAAAAGTCAGGATACAGGAGCTTGGGTAGGTGAAGCTATTTCTACAGGTTTGAGGAGGCACCAGGATGCCAAATACCCTACCTGTGATGATATAGAGGCATGGGTAGGGAAGGCAATCTCAAAGAATTTAAATAGGCGTAAAGATGCAAAATGCTTTAACTGTGGTAGAATAGGACATCTTAGTAGGAACTGTAGACAACGCATTCCTAGAAATAATGCTTTTACCAGGAATGTATCAAACAGAAGGCCTAAGCCTCCTGGTCTATGCAGGAGGTGTGGGAAGGGGCGCCATTGGACTGATGAATGCTTTTCCACAATAGACAGACAAGGTAGATCTTTACAGCAGGGAAACGGGCTTCCGGGGCTCCATGGAGCCCCGAAGAGGAAGATTATCCGGTCATTCCCAGTGACAGTGGAGGACAGCCTCTCCCAGGACAATTAGAAGATCCACTGCCCATTGTAAATAATACGGCACTGGATAATACATTAGCTCCAGAGGATGAATCAATTACATCAGGAGGAGATACAAAACATATATTTTGGCAAACTTCTATACAATATCATAGACCCAAACTTCCGGTTAAGGTAAATAATAGGGTGATTTACGGATTACTGGACACCGGAAGTGACGTCACTATCCTTAATCAGCAGTCCTGGCCACAAAACTGGGCTTTAAAAGAGGTTAATGTTCAATTCTTAGGGATCGGAACCCTATCTGAAGTTAAACAGAGCGTTAGATGGATTGACTTTATTGGGCCAGAAGGACAGAGAGGAAGGTTAAAGCCATACGTTGCAGATATTGCTATAAACCTCTGGGGTCGTGATCTACTCCAGCAATGGAATACGCAGATTAAAATTCCTCCTGTATCAGCTAGGAATTATAGACAAGCTCTTAGTGGTAGTAAGAATATAGTGAGACAGTACAGAAAACAGATGCCAAATATACAGGCTGTGCAGAAGCAAGATGCTAGTGCCAAACCTACAGAGCAACCAAAAGCTCTACCATTAAAATGGCTGACAGATGAACCCGTCTGGGTGGGTCAATGGCCTATGACATCTGAGAAGTTAGAGGCTTTGGAGAAGTTAGTTCAGGAACAGCTAGATGCTGGACATATTGAAGAATCAACTAGTGCGTGGAATTCGCCTGTTTTTGTTGTCAAGAAGAAGTCTGGTAAGTGGAGAATGGTTACTGATCTTAGAGCCATCAACAAGGTAATTCAGCCTATGGGGTCTCTACAACCTGGGATGCCGTTACCTTCTCTAATTCCTAAGGATTGGCCAATTATAGTTATAGACTTAAAAGATTGTTTCTTCACCATACCGTTACAAGAAAACGACAGAGAAAAGTTTGCCTTCACAGTACCTACCTATAATAATTCCCGTCCGGTACAGAGATTCCAGTGGAAGGTACTACCTCAAGGTATGTTAAACAGTCCAACTTTGTGTCAATATTTTGTGAATAAACCTCTAGAAATAATTCGTAAAAAATTTCCACATTCGTTAATATATCATTATATGGATGACATATTATTGTCTGATTCAAATAAGGATACTTTGGAAAAGATGTTTGAGGCAGTAAAGGAAATTTTGCCTCGCTGGGGATTACAAATTGCCCCAGAAAAAATACAAAGAGGAGATTCTATTAACTATTTAGGTTATAAAATAGATGCTCAGAAAATTAGACCACAGAAAGTACAGATCAGAAGAGATCGTTACCGGACTCTTAATGATCTTCAAAAACTATTAGGAGAAATCTCTCAATTACAGACGATTATTGGTGTAGAAGGGCATGATTTAAAACACCTGAAAATGGCTTTAAAAGGAGATAAAGACCTAAACAGCCCGCGAGTACTATCACCTGAGGCTGAAAAAGAATTAGAATGGGTAGAAAAGAGAATATTAGAAGCACATGTGGACCGTGTGGATCCAAATCTGGACTGTATTCTGGTTATTTTACCATCTAGAGAATACCCCTCAGGAATATTAATGCAGAGGGACGACATCATTCTAGAATGGGTATTTCTGCCACATAAACAAAATAAAAAATTGAAAACATATATAGAAAAGATATCTGATTTGATATTAAAAGGTAAATTAAGGCTTCGTCAACTGACTGGGAAAGACCCAGCTGAAATTATTGTACCTTTAACGAATGAGGAAATTTCCTCCCTATGGAAGGAAAATGAGTATTGGCAAATAGCTTGCAGTGACTTTTTGGGAAGTATTAGTAATAACTATCCCAAAACAGAGAGAATCAAATTCATAAAGAAAACAATTTGGATTCTTCCACGTATCGTGAGGCAAACACCTATTTCTGGAGTTCTTACCTTCTACACGGATGCAAACAAATCAGGTAAGGCAGGGTATAAATCAGGAAATATAAGTAAAGTAGTTCAAAGCCCTTACAACTCCGTACAAAAGGCAGAGTTATATGCCATTCTCATGGTACTTAAAGACTTTACAGAGCCTCTCAATATAGTCACGGATTCTCAGTATGCAGAAAGAGTTGTCCTGCACATTGAGACTGCAGAATTTGTTCCTGATAATACAGAATTAACCTCATTGTTTTTACAATTGCAGGAAATCATCAGAAACAGGACTCATCCTATATATATAACACACATCAGATCCCATACAGGTCTGCCAGGTCCTCTGGCACAAGGCAATGATGAAATTGATCGTTTATTAGTAGGTAATGTGTTGGAAGCTTCAGAATTTCATAAGAAACACCATGTTAACAGCAAAGGTTTAAAGAAGGATTTTTCTATCACCTGGCAACAAGCCAAAGAAATAGTAAGAAATTGTCCCAGTTGCTCACTGTACAATCAAACTCCATTACCAGCAGGTTGTAATCCTAAAGGTGTTCACAGAAATGAACTTTTGCAAATGGATGTATTTCACTTCCCAGAATTTGGCAGTTTGAAATATGTACACCATACTATAGACACGTACTCAGGCTTCCAATGGGCTACTGCCCTCAGCTCTGAAAAAGCTGACTCTGTTATTACACACCTCTTAGAGGTAATGGCTGTTATGGGTATACCTAAAACAATAAAAACTGACAATGGTCCAGCATATGTCTCCAGTAAATTGGAACAATTCTTCAAATATTATAATATAAAACATGTAACTGGTATACCTTACAATCCCACAGGACAAGCAATAATTGAAAGGTCTAACCGAACCTTAAAAGAGATGCTTCATAAACAGCCAGGGAAAACAAAGACACCTAGACACAGGTTACACAATGCTTTACTAACGTTGAATTTTCTTAATGCTGATGAAAAAGGACAAACTGCAGCAGAAAGACACTGGACTACAGAGAAGACTTCTGAACTGAACCAACCGGTGTATTTTAAGGATGTTATGACCTCAGTCTGGAAACCAGGATATGTGTTACGTTGGGGAAGGGGTTATGCTTTTGTTTCCACAGGAGAAGAAAAGGTTTGGGTTCCATCAAAATTAATTAAAATTCGATCAGAACAGAAAACATCTCAGGAGGAGGAAGATAACAGCCCATCTACAAATTCATAGTCCACAATGGGTAAAGTGACCTCCTAAAAGGAAAGAGAAGTGCTTTGTTTTTGTCCTCACAGGTAAACTCAGCAAAGAATACTGGACACATGGATTCCTGTAGAAGAATGAATAGCTACCCTGAGGACCATCAAACACACACTGTGTGGTATCAAAGTCTAAATCTCTCTATATTGCTTTTTCATAGTACACCTTTATCTTTATTTCTTCACATACCTCAGTTCCCATTCATCAAACTGAAGCTGGCTTTGGAGTTGGATTGGCTCTCCTACTCTAAACCCAAGCATGTTATTTAAATACAATTCAGAATTTCTGTATTATATCAAAGAGCCATTGATATAAGACAGAAGAAATAAAATGAGGGACTGTTATCTATGGATTTCTTTTTCTGAACAGTCTAATTTCCTCCAGGTTTTCCATCTTCCCTATTGTCACCTCTTCTGTATGCATACATATGAAAGTTGTAATATTTCTTTGTTAACATTAATGTTTGAGTTTTCCAGAGAACAAGGGATTTCCTGACAGCAATCTTGAACTGCTTCCAAAAGAGAATGAGGATCCACTTCCTTGACTTCACCTGATTCGACTGGAGGCATCTGAACTGCCCCACATCATTGACTCCACCTGACAAGCACTATCCTGAAACGGGCTTGAAACTACATCACTCGACACAACTCCAGACCAAGGAACGGAAATAGCACATCTTCTACAATCTGACCAGAGCTTCAAGATAAGAGCTTCAATCAACACTAGAACCCCAGTCAGGAACTTCAATCAAGTATCTCCTGCCATACTGAGACTGTCTGATCTACTCAGATTTTGTTATACTAACATTTTCTTTTCACAGGTCCCCATGAGATTATCATCGTCCCATCTCAGCAGGAAGTAGTTTTGAGAATTCCACGCCCCACTCTCCCTACTATTGATATTATAAGATTACACCTGTTAGTGTTAGTTTTCAATTATTTTAGAGTTGGGATTGGAAGGAGGTGTTCATATTTGGGTGTTTCTTTAAGATAAGTTTAGGTTTAGATAGAATAGATGTTTGATACATTTTGTTCATGAACACAAGTTAGTTGTCTTTTTTTAGACTAAAAGGGGAATTGTAGGAGGAAGTCTGATGCCGCCATTAAACATGTGACTTACTAAGTCTATGCCGCCATTAAACATGTGACTTACTAGAGGCGCATACAGATGAGGTAATAAAAGGGCGGTTTACCACACCGCTAACCACACCCACTTTAGGCAGGACTAAAGACGTATACGGCTGGACGTAAAGACGTATACGTACGTAGGCGGAACTACGTCACTAGCCAAGCCCACTTTTGGGCATGGCTAGGGGCGTTACGGGGGGAAGGCATAAAAGACAGCGCACAGGAAGTCTCGCTCTCTTTTCCTGGAGTTCGGCTTCCAGTCCAGTCGCTAGCTGAGATCTGCTGGGCTTCTCGGGGTTTGGTATCTTGTGAGTAATTTTCTATATAAAATACTTAGCCTTATTTTCAGTAATTGTGTGTCGCGTATCATTACAGCGTCCGTAAAGCCAACACTTGTCCCTTCATGATTTTCTGATTAATCTTTCTCTGCATCTTCCTAGTCATGTTAATAATGGTTCTAGATATAACCCTGACAAGCAGTAAGATTGTCTCTTCAAAGAGCAAGGGCATAATACAAATGTTGATTTGTTTTGATTCAGTTTTCTGTATCTACATTGGATTTTTGAAGAAATAGCAAAATAGGCATATCTAAGGGCTTCCTACCCTGCTTTGTCTTAGGAGTTATACACTTATAATCAATTAGCACCCAATACATCCAAATTGGGTTTAAATGAGACATGGATTCATGAAAGTATAGCAAATTGTTTTCTTTTCTGAAATGGTGTATGCTCATATCCTAATAGAAAGCAGGCTAGTTGGAAAAGAGTAGATATTAGCCTCAAAACTGTAAAATAGCCTCTCTAAAATAGTATCATAAAGGTGTGTGTATCCATTTAAATGACAACATGTAATTAATCCAAATTAATTTTACTGAGATTGACTTAATCTACATGAGAATTTTTACCACTTCAATTGTTCATGGTTCACTGTTTAGAAGCAGATTCTACTAATATCTTCTTTTAATCCATTCATTACTTTTCAGTACATAGTAATTGTGACCTGTAAAACAATGGATGTTTTTCCAAGTAATGGATATAGAGCTTGCATAAATATAGTTTCCGTTCTCCGGCAGAAATAAATTGGAAATAAGATTCAAAACATAGAATGTATAGGGAGAGGTTTTATTGCTGAAAACAAGCAAAAACAGAAATGTGAGAAATTCCGTGGCATTGCTTTATGTGAAGCAGGTAAAAAAAAGGTGGCTTTGAAAAGGTACTATTTAAGAGAATGGAAGTGTTGGAAAGGACCATGGATATGTGAGAGAGAATTATCATTAACACAGGCAGTGGAAAATGCACATCAAGGTCTTAAGATTAGATTGTGTTTTGAGCAGGTACAGAAATAGTCATAGGTCATGTAAGTTGGAAAGAGAATGGAATGCATTTAAAGGAATGTGTCCTCTACATATTGGTGTTACTTAAGCACTGAATGTTGTGTCATTCATAATGCATGTGTTAATGTCACGGCACTCATTAGAGGATGATGGGAATTGTGTGTGTTATAACTTCAGGAATAACATTTTTTCCATATGTAGCATGCCTTTGGAATTCTCTTCTCCATTTTGCCTAATGAAGATACAAGACAAGTTGAAGCTATAACCTGATTTCAAGTGTGTATCATCACCTCATATCTTCATAAATGATTCACAGCAGAGTTATGTAAAATATTAACCTCTCAAACAACGCATGCTGACAGTATTTTTGATTACCAATTACACATACTATGATTATTATATTATGAAAAAGATAACAAGTATTTAGCAGAATAAAAGCAGTCTATACACTCACATGCTTACAGTTCTTTTCTGGTCAGGGAACTACACTTCTTCCAATCCATGCCACTGAGGTTCAATAACAATGCCATCATACCCATAGAGCCCAGATCCACTTCCATAGGTGGCTTCACCAAGACCCTTTCCGCACACACTAAACTGCTTTTTATCAAAACTCATTATTAGTACACATCTTTAACCAGGTCTAAATTTATGCTTCAGCAACATTTGGCTCTGTTTATTTCTCTTTCTTGTTTGCAAAAGCACTTTGATACAATTCCAGAATAGCACATTAATCTGCTTCTGTTCAACATTTGTAGATAGGCCCCGGTGCTTTTAGCTGAATTATTATTCTATTTGCTATACATAAAATGTTAAAGAACCATGAAAGCTCAGGACTGGAATGCTTTTTCTGCAGTATCTAATTTCATGAACTAAGTTTTGTCTCAAACTGAATGATGGCATGTAGAAAAATTCTGATAGATCCATGTCTATCACCATGCACAAAACTTAAGTCCATATGGATCAAAGACCTCAACATAAATCCAGTCACACTGAACCTCTTAGAAGAGAAAGTGGGTGGTAGCCTTGAATGAATTGGCACAGGAGACTGGCTCCTGAATAATACTCCAGCAGCACAGACACTAAAATAAACAATTAATAAATGGGATGTCCTGAAACTGAGAAGCTTCTGTAAGGCAACGGACACAGTCTGCAAGACACATATTGGGAAAAGATATTCACTAACCCCACATCTGACAGAGGCCTGATCTCCAAAATTTACAAAGAACTCAAGAAGCAAAACTCCAAAACACCAAAGGATCCAATCAAAAAACGGGGTACAGAACTAAATAGAAAATTCTCAGTAGAGGAGACTAAAATGGCTGAGAGACACTTGAGAAAGTGCACAACATCCCTAGACATCTGGGAAATGCAAATCAAAACAACTCTGAGATACTATCTCACTCCTGTCAGAGTGGCTAAAATAAAAAACTCCAAGGAGAGTTTATGCTGGGGAGGATGTGGAGAAAGGGAAACACTCCTACACTGCTGGTCGGAGTGCCAACCTTTACAGCCACATTGGAAATCAGTATGGAGATTCCTCAAGAAAATGGGAATCAGTCTACTACAAGACCCAGAAATTTCAATCTTAGGCATATACCCAGTAGATGCACATTCATACAACAAGGATGTCTGTTCCACTTCATTCATAGCCGCATTGTTTGTAATAGCTAGAACCTGGAAGCAATCTAGATGCCCCTCTACTGAAGAGTGGATAGAGAAAATATGGTACATTTACACAATGGAGTACTATTCAGTGGAAAAAAAACAATGGAATCTTGAAATTTGCAGGCAAATGGATGGCACTAGAAGAAACCATCCTGAGTGAGGTATCCCAGTCACAAAAAGAGAAGCATGGTATGTACTCACTCATTTGTGGATTTTAGACATGAATCAAGAGAGTGCCAGCATACAATCCCACTGCCAGAGAGTCTAGGAACCTTCATCCAGCGACAGATGAAAGCAGAGGCAGATACCCACAGACAAACACTGAACTGAACTCCTGGAATCCAGTGTCAGAAAGAGAGAATGGATGGGTAAAATAGTTAAGACTGGGCTGGTTTAACCCACAGAAACAGTTGACCTGAACAAGGGGGAGCTCTTGGATTCCAGATTGATGACTGTGTGGAAAGCATGGGACTGACCCAGACCCCCTGAATGTGGCTGTCAGTGAGGAGGCCTAGGTAATCTATGGGGCTTTGGGAAGTATTTATCCCAGGCATACAAATAGACTTTGAGTGCCCATGCCACAATATGGGAGGCTCTATCAGCTTGGACTCTTGGGGGAGGCCCTAGGCCCTTTCCTGGATGAAATGACAGTTACTGGAGATCTACCATGGAGGGCTTCACACTCCCTGGGGATCAGTGTGGAAATTTGTTGGGGGGCTGAGAGACCTGGTAGGGAGGGAGGGGGAGGAAGGAAAGGAGAGGGAGCTGGGACTGTCATGTGAAACAAGATTGTTTCTAACCTAAATAAAAAATAGTAATTGTTTAAAAAAATAATTGACAACTGACATTCACTAGTTCTGTCTCTCTCTCTCTCTCTCTCTTTCTCTGTGTGTGTGTTTATCTCTGTTTCTCTCTGTATCTCTCCTTATCTCTGTCTCTCTCTCCATCTCCCTGTCTCTTTCTCTCTCTCACTCTCTCTCTCACACACACACAGAACCCCCCACATACACCCCACACATATATGACTTGGCATTCTACATATTTTACATTTAAAATATAGCAACTTCAAACAGTAAATGGAAGTGGCACTTTCAATTTTACTTTCTGACTCTCACACATTATTAGCTTCAGCAATTGCCCCAGAACACCAAAACACTGCTACAGTCATTTGAAGCCTCATACATGTCATATAGTGTTCTGCTTTGAGGACCCTAAAAATTATACAGTCACCTCATTCTAGTCTGTTCAGTCCACATAGGCAAAACACTTTACAGTTCACAACTAGGTAACTTCTTTCTTCCAACTCTGTAATTTAAATTAAAGGAAAGTAAGAAACTTTACAGATTTTATTCAAGGATCTATTTCTAGATGTTAGTTTTGATTTTTACACAAGGACTTAGCAAATGTTTTCAGATAAAGGGGTTATTTAGTATTTTAAAGTATATGTAAGCATTTACAAATAAAATGTTCTAATTTTGTATTGTTCAAGATTTTCCCCCACTTTTATTTTACTATCACTTTATTAGCTATACTTGTTTAATCTTTTACTTGTGGATGCTACAAGAGTAAGAGTGATTCTAAGTTGAAACTCTTTGAATGTCAGTGAATATAACATATATCTACAAAGGAATCAATACTTTAACATTTGGTTTAGTCTGTGGCACTATAAGTGAATTATTTCATCATCCTCCAAGTTTTAATACTGGTTTAAATGGAATAAAAATAATTGCGTATTTTAAATGAGTTTCATTAAAAATGAATTTTTGACATTTCTTTCCTGTGTGTATATATATATACATATACATATATATATGCATATACATGTATGTTGATTTATAGTTACATACATGTGTATTTACTTACACACTCAAGCCTATATGTCTGTCTGTAATTCCATATATGTATACTAATACACACAGATGTTATAAAAATTCTTCCTTCAGCCGGGCGGTGGTGGCTCATGCCTTTAATCCCAGCATTCGGGAGGCAGAGGCAGGCGGATCTCTGTGAGTTCGAAGCCAGGCTGGACCGACAGCCTCCAAAACAATACAGAGAAACCCTGTCTTGTAAAACAACAAAAAAACAAAACAAAGAAAATTCTTCCTTCAGGTGGGATTCTGTTCTTGCGACATGTGTAAACAAGTGGGTTTTTCTTAGGACTTTTCACTCTGACATTCTATACAATTAAAATATTAAAAATTTTAAAATATTGTTTCCTTACAATTAGGAACATGAAACTAGTTCAGATCAAGATATGGGATCAATATAAAAATAATAGACTTCTGATTACTTTAAAAATGCAAAGACAACATTTTCATAATTTTAAAATTGCTTTCCATTGAATCATCACCATAATATTTATAGAGAATGTTGTTTCAGTAATACAGGAATTCTGCTGTGTAAATACTAAAAGTTCATCTATGTTACCGTCTAGCAAACTTATTAAGAAAAGAAGAAAATTCAACAGCCTCCCTGTGGTCATCTAAATTATATGAGGTTATTGAAATGGACACACAATGATCTTAGGCACAGGAGACAATCACACTTGTAAGACGGCTTCGATATATTGAGTTATAAAAGAGGATTAAAGTACTATTGTTTTTTTTTCTTACTATTTCATAAAACATCACACTCACCATGTTAAAAGGGGAGAAGGGAAATTGGTGAAGAGAAAGCCTGATTATTATTCCCAGAGTGTTCATCAAGTAATGCACGAGGAACACTACAGAAAGACAGCACAACTGCCATTCTCCTTTGATGCACATGACTCATTATATGTAGTTTATAGTTCTGCTATGATTTAGTTATTCTGTTCATGTCAGATTTGTCCTTAAATAGCTCTCTGTTTATTGCTTTTTTCCCAGGTTTTCTGCATTAGGATTTTGGATTTTTCTCATTATGTGATACTAAGAGGAATTTGATTTTCATCAAATATGAGAATTTCATTGCAGAAGTTTTGAAGGGATATATGAACTGCAAACACACATAAACCCAGAAGGAAGAACACACAGCATTAATGCCACACTTCAAGGATAAAGCTAAGGGTCACAGTGACATATTTAACCTCCAGCGATGAGCAGAGATGCCAGTAAATTCTGACAGTAAGCAGCAATACTTTTGTTAAATTGCTATAATAAATTGTAAAGCTGCTTTAAAAGCAGGAGATGTCATGGGGGTATATTATCCAAGACCTTATAACTCGGGAAAAATTAGCTGTAAATCCAGACACGAAAGCATCAGCAAGAGCAAGAAGACATACCTTAAAATAAACCATTATTTGTAATATTTCTCCCTCTTGATTGATTCTTTAAAATATTTAACTTGCACATATCTTTATACAAAGGAATCCTAAACATAAAAGTTTTATACAGAGAATGTACTTTTTTTCTTTCTGGTGTTTTCAGAATAGTGAGAAGGGTAACTGAGTGGCATACACATTCATAGAGTTAACAATAGTGACCACATTAAGAGATGGAATGCAATGTTAACTTTCCCCTTCTCTTGTAATAAAGACTGTTGATGAATCAAAAATAGCATATCTAAAAAAACTTAATTTGAATTGCAATAGCAATATTTAATATGACTGGGTACATATATTATTAATTGTTATTGTTCCCAATGATGGGATACACATACTAACTGTGAATAATTTATCACTTGTGATTACTAATAGAATTATTATATAATTCTTTTATATAATATATATATATACTATATATATTATATAATTCAAAGATAAGAAAAATAGGATTCAGGAAATTAATTACTTTTAATTATCAAACTATTTTCAAATATGGTATAATATTTAAGATAAGTGCTCATTTCTGAATAATGTATCTCATTTTCAAGTCTCAGTGGCAAATGACATATTTTAAATAATATTGTTAAATTTAAATTTCAGTATAACCCTTTTATAATTAAAAATACTCAATAAATATGCCAGTCTTATTTTAAATGTAATCTCTTGCCAGGTAGCATATTTTCATAGTAGAAATTAAATCCGCATTTGCAATTTTAAAGTTTATTTTTGTCTCTAAACAATGAAATATTTGCTTCAGCAAATGGAAAATTTAAACTCTCCCACAGTTCCCATTGGATTAAGATACCAGGTTTTACTTTGAAGGCCAAATTTAACAGATCTAAACTCATCAGACTTCTTTGATCTGATTTAAAGAAGTACTGATCTTTAAGGTAGAGGCCCTCAAATGGAAGGTCTTGATACCAGAGATGTGTTGAATATTTTCATACACTTAGCACAAAGTAGCTAGTGAGACAGGTACAGAAGAAGCCATTTCTATAAGACAGAGTACGTCTCCAGTCCTTAGTAGTTGAGAAAAGTGTTTAGACAGAGGCTGGCTGTTTAGTGATACATAGGAAAATATCATTTTGAATCATTACATTGTCTCCTTGGTTCTTTCTCTCTCTGAAGATGTCCTTCCTTTTATACAGCAACATTTTAGTGGTTTTGCATAAGTAGTGTCCTCTCTTTGGGTCATTTGAGAACAATGATGAGATTAGCAAAGATAACTTCAAACAGATAGTGTGTTTAACATATCACTTAAACATGATAATTACTAGACTTAGTTACATAGTATTTAAAATGCATGTAATAAAGAACTGCATATATGGATATAACATTAGCCTACAAATACAAACTATATAAAAGAATATTGAGAATGATAGATACATATGTTACACATAAATATACTAGAACATTGAGCCTCCAGTTTGGTCATAAACTTAACAGAAAAACTGCATCCCATATATTAAGAGAGAACAAATAAATTACACAAAATGTATATACTTTGAGTTACTATAAGAAATACTTTACTAAATCATCTGGAAACCAGGGAAACTTTATTAAAGATTATGGTTTTGGGGGTGTTACATGCTCTTTTTCTCATAGCATCATAACTTGTATTGTCAGCTTTCTTTTTTCACTCACTCTTGCAAAGGTCTGGTGTGGTATATCAGGGTTTCAAATGAGTATTCTTCCCCAAATCAATGATACGGTCTTTTCCTATGTTCATTTGCTATTAGCACTAGACAAACCACAAAACAGCTTCCAATTATTCTACTCTGTAGCAATACTCTTGTGTAATTCTTTTATTTTGTTGTTTTTCTTTGTTTGTTGGTTGGTTGGTTGGCTTGGTTTGGTATTTAGAGACAGGGTTTCCTTATATAGCTTTGGAGCCTATCCTGGAACTATGTCTTTTAGACCAGGCTAGTCTTGAACTCACAGAAATCTGCCTGCCTCGGCTTCCCAAATGCTGGGATTAAAAGGCGTGCGCCACAACCACCTGATGTAATTCTCTCTTTTTAAGTATTGGCAAGACACACATTTATTTCTTGTTTGACCAAAAAGTGGACCCAAAACACATCAAGGAAGTAAAGGACTGTGTCTGAGATATCTGACTCCTCAAGTGATCACACAAGCTTAAAATTGACTTTGCTCCCGTCACCCAAGGACCCTCAGAAGAGACTTCAGAAAGTGTAATGCTTTCCCTGAACTTAAGTGAGAGTCTGAAGTGGGTGCCCATCTAGGACACGTTGAAACTGATACCAGCAGGCCGAGAGAAAGTGTGCTATTCATGCTGCCAGCTGCTGCCAACTCTACTCTCGGCAAGCTCCTCAGCAGGCCATCGCTAATGCACCACAGCTAACCCTCTTTACAGAAGTGATTGCTCCTACCTTTGGCCCACATTTCTACTGATGTATTTTTTTTTACTATTTTTATTTTTTCATAGTGCTTTATAAAGCCTTCCTAAAAACATGTGGAAATTATATATTTGAGAATATTTTCTCACAGTCTAAGAACTTTACTTTTATTACTTAGCAATATCATTTAAAGATGACACATATTCAATAATGATGAATCTTAAAATATCCATTTTAATGGTACCATTAAAAAAATCGCGTATGTGCTTGTGATGTGTGGATGTCTACGTTGATGTGTGCATGACACAGCACCCCGTAGAGGTCACTGGCAATTTTTAGGAGTTAGGGGTTGGTTACCTGTCCCTTGCACCTGGTTTTGAAGTAAGAACTTTGATTAAATAACAGGCTAACTTTCCAATAAGCTTGGGGGTGATTCACATGCCTCTAACTCCAATCACATCATAGAAGTGTTAGATTTACAAATATGTACTATCCTTTCTGAGCCTTTCTTTACATGGAGTCCAGGAGATCCAAGTTCAGGTTGTTAGGCTTGCATAGGAAGCACATTTTGTTTGCTTTAACAATACCCAAACTAATATGTATCCATTGAAAAATGTAAACCATGCTTTGAAGGTATAGTTACTTCCTGATAAGTATGTATGAGGAGCTATCTATAAGGCATATAATGTCAGAATATGACCCTTATAGTCCCTAGATGCACATTTCATAAAACAGTTGCTGTCTGTAAATTTAAACAAAAATATTCATGTTTTTCAATTAAATTGAATGAAAGGTTAATATTAAAAACTGCATCTGTATTTTAAATAAATTAAAGCCAAAATGGGGCTGGAGAGATTTCTTCCTATGTTAGGATACTTGCCCATTCATGAGGCTGAGGTTTTGATTCCCCAGCACCCACATGAAAAGCGAGTCATGGCAGTACATGTGCACTGTGTACATGAGGAGTAGCACTGGAGATATCTGGTCATTAGTTTCAGTGAAAGATTTGATTAAAAAAATAGACTTTAGATCATGACACCAGATGGCCTTCTACGGATTCTGCATAGGCACACAAACCTAAACACTAATATGCATATCCAGCACACACATAACCCAACCCCCAAACAAAACTTCAACAAATTATATGCATTGCATAAGATTGGGAATGTTTAAAGTTTTAATGTTGACTACAAAACGGATTGCAATATTAAAATAGAATCACATAAAACAATCAGCAACAGTTCAAGGATATTTTCCTTTGGTAGGGACTAGCACCTGTAATCAAATCCAATAATAGCAAGATACAAACAATTAGAAGTATATTTTAGTATAAGTTATATAAGATGACTTGTTAGTCTTTAAATTTCAAATTTGAAAATATTCAAAAAGTAAGGTCATATTTATTAAATGCAAATATAAATGATTTAAACTTTTATAGACAAAATAAACCATAAAATAGAATTAATTTCATATCAATGACATGTTATGATGTATTACTCAGTTTCCCATGCAATATTTTATATTAATATTTAATATGTACTTTCCCCAATACCATATTAAGAAATAAATCTATGAATCTCATTATCACAGATAATAATTATAAGTAATAACTGACATGCCATTAATATTTACTGTATTTTCTGCAATATAAAGTTATGCATATGTTTTTAACTGTCCAAGAATATTTTGTTTAGATGAAAAGCTTAGCAAACTATATGTAGACTGTCATATTTTATCTTTTTATAGACAACTCAGAAAGGCTGCTTAACTTCTTGAAATCCAAAGTTGTGTTTGTTAACTGTCTTGTAGTGGAGGTTGCTTTCTTTATAATTGGTTGATCTTTATGGCATGTAGACCTACCCATCTCTCTATAGCTGATTGTACAAAAACTGACAGAAGTTTCTTAATGCAGAAGATCTGTAGCTGGATGATGTCCTAATCATTTTTCTGTATAGATGTGCTTATAAATAGATTATATGTAACAAGTGACTATAACATATAGACCTTTAAAGAACCTATATCGCTAGAAGAAAACAAAGCAGAAAACTCAGTTATGTAACACAGGAAAAATGTTAGTCAAGGAACAACAGAAGTGTAAAGAACACTGAAGATAATAGACTCAATTTATATTATTGTACAATTATGCTAAAAGCATTCTTTTTTATTTGAAGCGTTCAATATCCTTAAAAACCAGAAAAATGTCAAGTTTATATGACTACACAAATAATGGTTATAATTTTTTCAAATGAGAAAATCCTCCACAGTTTTGTTTTCCTGTATATCTCTACAGAAACCCAAAATTACAGCTATCTGAGCACCACAGTTCAGAAAACATTCCAACTCTCTTAGCCATCCACACAGTAGTTAATTATCATTAGACAGTTCAAAAAAGTTCTGCTGTTTAGGACCCTGGCCAAGCCAAATTTGGATCAAAACTGTCTACACAAATGGCTGTGATTCCAGGTTACTACTAATAATTTTTAGAACAGCAAACTATGTGACTATACTACTCACTCATATTGCCTGTGGGAGACCCTGATCATGCAGATTGCTTCAGAATGTAGTGCGGCTGCCTGAGTGTAGCCAAAAGTCATCTAATTTTGATACCCCACTGTGTTTGTGTTTTGTAGATGCTTTCTAATTAGAATAAAGAATATTCAACTTAAAAATACTGATGAAACTGTTTATATTCATACTGCTTTATTATAACAGTGACAACATGAATATAGCTAATCCTTTGAACCATTTCCTTTTGCCAAGGGCTTTGTCAATGTTGCTTCCCTTAATTTTCATAGACATCTTTGAAGTTAAGCATGATTACTGATATTGTGCAAATGATGAATATGAAACCTAAAGCACTTCGTATATTCAGGGCAATATAATCATTACATAGCATGACTATTTGTGACCCCAAGACTGATCTGACCTTCAAACTCATACACTGTAAAACCTCATTATTCTGACTTCACGCTTTGTAAAGCATGATATGGTGTGAGGTATCAACTGTTTCAGTTGGATAATTCTAAATTATATGAAGTAGATCTCTGTACAGTTATCACCCTGAAGATAATAAAAACAAGATGAAGAGTTTGCACTAAAAATTAAGAGTACTTATAGGACCAAACTGAAGGCTTTAAGGAAAATATTTAAATTACTGTATGTACTATTTAACATTTTGTATTTGGATTTATTTCACAGCAAAACTTTTAAGTTAATTCAAAAGTTTAGGAAAATGAAGTGACCTGCCTCCATGTTGGACTTCATTCAAGCCACACATTCTATTCTCTTTATTACAACTTTTTAGGTGAAAGTCACATCTGGTTACTTCATTTAAAATAGGATTAACTTTAATAAATTAAAATTTTAAAATGCATTTAGTCATGTTAGCAGCCAATAAATACCTTCACTGATGTGACTGGAGACAAAATTAAGTCACAAGAAATGAATAACCCTCTTTATACAAATGATAAAGGGGTTGAGTAAGAAATCAGTGAAACCACACACTTCACAGTAGTGAAAATAATATAAAATGTTTTGGGGTAACTCTAACCTGGCAAGTGAAAAATTTGCAAAATACAAACTTCATGTTTTTGAAGAAAGACATTGAACAAGATGTCATAGATAAAACAATCCTTTACAATAAAATAGTTTCTAGTTGTGTGACCATTTTTTATTTCAAGCTGAAGTAAAGAGTTATAATTATTAAAAACAGTTTGGGCATCTTTAACAAATGGTGCAGACACAACTGGATGTCAGCATCTAGAAGAATGTATTTAGATACATATCTATCACCCTTCACAAAACTCAAGTGCCAGAGATCAAATAACTCAACATAAAGCCAGGTACACTGAACCTGATAGAACAGAAAGTGGGGAATAGCCTTGACCACATTGGCACAGAAACAGAAATCAATCATTCAGACTCTGTGATCAACAGTTAATAAATGGGGCATCATGGAATAGAAGAAGACTGTCAATAGACCAAAATGGCAGCCCACTGAAAGTCAAATGATTTTCATCATCTTCTCATCTGATGCAAAACTGATATCCAAAATATATAAAGAACTCAAGAAACTAGACATCAACAAACTAAACAATCTATTTTAAAACAGGGTATAGAAATCTAAATAAAGGGCTATTTCTGCCCCCACTTAGGGGAGAAGTGAGCTTGGACTTCTGTTCTCAGGCCCAACTTCAGCTTTCCCACTCTGGGATCTCCTGGCATGGGAAATGTAGGCAGACTGACTTGCCCCCAGCAAACCAAGAAACCACGAGTCTGCTGATATTGCTGGGATACTCCTGCCCCCAATTAGGTGAGAAGTTAGCTTCAGCCCCTGTCTCAGGCATGAATTTTGCTTCTCCACTTTGGGATCTCCAGAACTGGGGATAGCAGGCAGGTTGACTAGCCCCAGTAGAACAAGCAATCTCAAATTTGTTGCCATAACTGTGCAAGTCCCACTCCCACCCAAGGGAGAGGGAGTACCTCAGACCCACCTGCACCCACCATGGTACTCATCAGAGTATTGGAAGTGCTTGCACCTACCTGAAGAGAACCTTGGCCCTGTACCCACGAGAAGAGGAAGAGTACCCACCTGCACACACTGGAAGAAGGGATAGGAAGTTGACAATACAAGAACATATTTAACAACAGAAAAACAAATATGATAACAACAGAGACTAGGGGCCGTACACCAGCAAGACCTGAACATCCCAACACAGATGAAACAGAAGAAAATGATCTTAAAAAGAACTTCATATAGATGATAGAGACCCTAAAATAGGAAATGAGACAATCCTTTAAAGAAATGGAAGAAAGGACAAACCAAAATATCAAGAAACAATTCAAACAGTGCAAGGTTTGAAAGCTGAAATATAGACAATTAAAACACACTCTCACACACACAAACACACACACATTCTGAGGGAATACTGGAATTAGAAAAGATGGGTAAACAATCAGGAACTTCATATGCAAGCATAACAAACAGAATACAAGAGTTAGAACAGAGAATCTCAGGAACTGAAGATACACTAGGAGAAAAAGATTCATCAACCAAAGAAAGTTTTAATTCCAACAAATCCCTAACACAAAAAGTCCAGGAAATGTGGGACACCATGAAAAGGCTAAACATAAGAATAATAGGTATAGAAGAAAATGAAGGAACCCAACTCAAAGGTCCAGAAAGTATATTCAACAAAATCATAGAAGGAAACTTTCCCAATCTAAAGAAAGACATACCAATGAAAGAACAAGAGTCCTACAAAACACTAAAGAGAGTGGACCACCAAAAAAGTCCTCTTGTCATATCAAAACACCAACCATACAGAATAAAGGAAGAATATTGAGAGCAGTGAAGGAAAAAGACAAAGTAAAATATAAAGGCAAACCAATCAGAATTACATTTGACTTCTCCATGGAAAGTCTGAAAGCCAGAAGGTCCTGGATAGATATTCTACAAACACTAAGAGACCACCGATTCAAGCCCAGACTACTATACCCAGCAAAGCTTTCAATCACTATAGATGGAGAAAATAAGACATTCTATGACAATACCAGATTTAAGCAATACATGTCTACTAATACAGCCAAACATGAAGTACTAGAAGCAAAACTCCAACCTAAAATAGTTAACTAACTACACTCCAAAAACCAAAGGCAATAGATAATACCACTTTACCAAAGACAAAAGAAAATCAGGGTTAATCCACACACAATACCACCAACAACAATGAATCCAAAACAAACAAGAATTAGCACTCAATGGTCCTTAATTTCCCTCATTATTAATGGTCTTAACTTGCCTATAAAAAGACACAGGCTAAGAGAGTGAATACAAAGAGAGAACCCATCTTTCTGCTGCACATAAGAAACACACATCGACTTCAAAGACAGACATTACCTCATAGTAAATAGATAGGATAAGATTTTCCAATCAAATGGACTCAAGAAACAATATGATGTAACAATTCTAATATCTAACAAATTAGACTTCAAAATAAAATAAATCAGAAGACATTTCATATTCATCACAGGAAAAATCTACCAGGAAGAAATCTCAATTCTGAACATCTATGTCCCAAATATAAAGGCATAAAAGGAACATTAAGCATTACTAAAACTCAAATCATACATAAGACCTCACACATTTATAGTGGGATACTTCAACACCCCATTGTCACCCCTAGACAAAACCACCAGACAGAAACTTAACAAAGAAACAAAGGAACTAAAAGAAGTTATGACCCAATTGGGTTTAACAGACTTCTATAGAACATTTCATCCAAACACAAAAAATATTATACCTTCTACTCAGTGTTACATGGTACCTTCTCTAAAATCATCCATATGCTTGGCAACATAGCAAACCTCGATAGGTACAAAAATATTGGAATACTCTCTGTATGTTATCAGACCAAGATGCTATGAAGTTAGAATTCAACAATAATACAAATTACAGAAATACCACAAACTCATGGAAATTGATAGTGGACAATTGAATCGTTTCTGGGTCAATTAAGAAATAAGTAAATTAATTAAAGACTTCCTAGAATTCAATGAAAATGAAGACACAACATACCCAAACTTATGGGACACTTTGAAATAAATACTAAGAGGAAAGTTCATAGTACTAACTTCCCACATGAAGAAACTGGAGAATAGTCACACTAGAGGATTAACAGCACAACTGAAAGCTCTAGAACAAAATGAAGCAAACTCACTCTGGAGGAGTGGGTTCCAGGAAAAAAATCAAACTTAGGACTGAAATCAATAAAATAGAAACAATAAAAATCAATATAACAAAGAGTTGGTTCCTTGAGAAATCAACAAGAAAAACAAACCTTATCCAAACTAAGAAAAAGGCAGAGAGAGAGCATGCTAATCAACAAAATCAAAGGCAAAGGGGATATAACAACAGACACTGCAGAAATGCAGAGAATCTTTGAGTCATACTTTGAAAACCTATACTCCACAAAATGTGAAAATTTAAAAGAAATGGACAATTTTCTGGGTAGATATCACTTACCAAAATTAAATCAAGAACAGATAAGCAAATTAAAGAGACCTATGGCCCCTAATGAAATAGAAGCAGTCATAAAAAGTCTCCCCCACAAAAAAGCTCAGGACCTGATGGCTTCAGTGCAGAATTATACCAGAAATTCAAAGAAGAGCTAATACCAAAACTCTCAAATTGTTCCAGACAATAGCGGCAGAAGGTTCATTGAAAAACCCCTTTTATGAGACTATAATAACCTTGGAACACAAGCCACACAAATACACAACTATGAAAGAGAACTATAGAATAATATTCCCCATGAACATGGAGGTAAAAATACTCAATAAAACACTGGCAAACCGATTCCAAGAAGACATCTCTGCCTACCTGACTATAATCCACCAAGGTCATTTCTAACTTCAAGATCAATCTGCATATATATCTTGTCTTATGCCCCAAACTTCTCTGTTTATATTAGACATTGAATTAACAAATGATGTCCACATGCCTAGATCACATCATCTACAAAATACAAATTTTATGAAATACATATGGCCAGACTTTTCACTTCAAAACCTATTAGTCCTTTGTAAATGTTTTCCAAAGACCAAAAAAAAAACAAAACAAAACAACAACAACAACAAAACAACTAGATGAAAACAAGGACAAAGAATTTACTGGAACAATCCTAAACTTGATGAAAAAATTAAAACAATTTTAAAAAGATGCATAGAAACAGCTCAATGAAATTAAGGAGAAGGGGCTTAAAGAGAATAAATGGCTACTCCTAATCAATTTCCAGGAAAACACAAAATTAAAGATGATGGAATATAAGACAATCCCTGACTTGATAACAGAATTCAACAAGGAGATATAAACACACATATGAAGGAAATGAATAGTTCTAAGTGTTTACATTTGCAAACTTCAGAGAATTCCTGAACAAAAAGGTAAAATTTGGAAAAAGAAAAAATCCATACTCAAACCAACTTGATGACAAGAAGCAATTAAAATCAAAGCCCCAAATCAACAAAATTGAAACAATTAAAACAATATATAGAATTATGAAATCAAAAAGCAAATGTGTTTCCTTGAGAAGATCAGCAACACAGGTTCTGGATCAAACAAATAAAAAAAGATAAAGAATTCAAAAAAGAAAAAGAAGACTGCAATCCCAAGTTAACAGAGCTAGAAATGAACAATAATAAAGAAGCATTTTAACAAACACCAAAGACATCAGAGTAGTATGAGAAAATATTTTAACAACCAGTCCTACATTAAGCTGGAAAATCTAAAAGAAATGGATCAATTCTGAGATACACCCAAATTATCAAAATTAAACCAGGAAGTCAACAATCTAAACAGAACCACAATGAATAATTATTAAAAGTCTTGAAGCTACAGTAGAACACTGACATTCAATAAAGATCTGCAAACAATTCTTCCAGAATTTAAACCAAAAGAAAGAAAAAATAAATGAGAGACCCCTGAGCTCCTTCTATGAAACCAGTCCTACTTTAATACCCAAATAAGGAAAAGAAACTACATACCAATATCCTTGACAAAAAAACTCAAAAATTCTCAATAATGTACTTGGAAAAAGAGTACAGGCATAAAGCATAAAAGTCATCCACCATTGCCAATTTTGTTTTATTCTTGAAAATTAGGTATGGTTCAAAATATGAAAGTCAATAAATGTAGTAATCCACAGGAATAGAATTCAAAAAATAAAATTATCAACTCAATAGATACACAAAAAAATTTTTGGCAACATCCAATATGTATTCATGATAAAAAATCCTAGTGTATATTGGCTTAGAGGTAATATACTTCAACAAGGTAAAAGCTGTATATATAAAAAAAACTCAGCCAACATCATCCTAAATAGAAACAAGCTTTAAACAATCACCTGAAGTCAAGAATGAGACATGGATGTCTACTATCCCCACTCCTTTTCAATAATGTTCTCAAAGCATTAAAATAAGAAAGAAAGTTAAATTCAAATTATCCATATTTGCAAAATCCCAAAAATTCTAAAAGAAAACACCAAAATCAAAACCTAATTCAACAATGTATCAGGAAATAGAATCAGCTTGATCACATCTATAGATTTTTCTATATACCAACAAGTAAACAACATAAAAAGAGATTGTGGACACATTCCCACTTACAATAGCCTAAAAGAAAATAAAATATCAAGAAATAAATCTAACCAACGAAAATAAAGAATCTACAATGGGTAAACCTCTGAAGAGGTACAGAATGATATTAGAAAACAGAAATATATGTCCTGCTCACAGAGCGTTTTAATTAATATTGTTAAAAAACATTTTTCCAAAAGCTATCTATAGATTAAATTCATTTCCAATCAAAATTCCAAACTCATTACCATAGGAAGAGAAAAAATATATTCTAAAATTCATATGAACATTTAAAAGTCCCAAATAGTCCTCAGCATAAATGAACAATATAAGAGGAACTATCATTCCATTTTTTAAAGATATATTACAGAACCATAGTGATAAACACAATATGGTATGTTATAGTACTGGAACAAAAACAGACATGTACAGCAATGCAACAAAACCAAACACGCACACATGAACACACATAACTTCTGACACACATCTTACAATGATAAAAAGAAAATCAACCAAAAAAAGTAACTCTAGCTTGTGTCAAGTTTACATAAACTGTCCAGTGTGGGGATCACAGACCCTGGCCGGAAAGGCACTCCTCCATGATCAGCCTGGGAGCAGGTAGCTGCAAGACAATGTTTACTGAAAACAATTCAGTGACATAAATTCCTGATAAGGTCTTGATAAGGGCTCGGTCACTGAAACACCCTGACTTTGATCTTCCCAATGGCTAGCTACTCCCTGCTGTTTTCCTATTGTGGTGCTAGAGATTTAACCACCAGCCAGGAGGAAGGAGAGGTCTGTGAGAGGTCTTTTGGAGATTTGTGAGTGTTTGGATGGCAGAAGTTTTTTTCTGAAGGAAGAGTTTTTCTTGGGAAGTTCTTCTAAGCCGATTTGGGGAGCATAAATTTTTCTTAACGCAACCGATTGGTCTCTGTGTCATCTGTCCCAACTACCTCGTCACATTCTCAGATACAGGCTGCTCAGGAGGCCCGGCAGTCCAGTACAGAGTTCAAGTTTGGTGTCATGATATCAGTGAGTTCAGTCCTGCAGGAGGATGTGGCAGAGCAGGATGTTCACTTCATGGCATCCAAAAAGCACTAAGAATTAAGAACACAAACGTCCCTTCCTCTCTTCCCTCACATAGCTACTGAGCTCCCAGCCTAGAAAACTGTGCTGACATTCGTTAAGGAAGCAAACTTTCAGACATACATATAGCTGCACTTTTGAATTACCTACATAATTCTCAATATAGAACAGTTAAAAAATCTGTGTAAACAATATCTATTATATCTGTTAAAGACTATTTTGAATTTTGCTTGTATGATTTTATTTATAACCACGTAATTATTTTTGTAGGGTTCATTTCTCCTGGGTAAGACAATAAATGCATATATGTTCTCAACAAAATCACTTAATCATAGATATTTTGAGGTTTCTGGGTATCAATTTCCAAGATTGTTGCATTGAAACAAAACAGCACACACTAATGAATACTGAAAAAGATCCATTTATTCCACAGTTTCTTTAGGCCCAAAATCCCTTGCACAAATAACGATTTTCTGCAAAAGGTGACCTAAAATGAGATCATTTATCAGTCAAGATTATAAATCCACTGGTAACTGTCAAATTCAGTCCCTGGCAGTTGAATATGGGACTGATGATGACTTCTCATGGGTAGATCCATTAAAATTCCCATCTGATTTCTTTAACTCCATCTTTCATGGTTTGAATAGGAAACTTATTTGTGATATAAATATTTCTGAAAGATGTAAAGATGTATCTGTTAAGTCTCTTATATCAACTGTATTCATCCTTATATCTGAGTAAAAAATGTGTTAAGATGAATGTAGTTGCAAATGTATGATGAATGTAGTGTATAAAATCATTTGGATCTAGAGAGAAGGATCTGGAGTTCAATGTGCTCTTCAGGTACATAGTGAGTTTGAGGCCATCCTGGTTTCTTAAATGGAACCCTGTGCCAACTCAAAAAATCAATTTAAAATCCTAACAAAATAATATGACATTGCACCCAATTATTTTCAAAGGGGAGCAGGCGATTTTCTGTGGTCATCATAGAATCATCTTGCCCACACATATGTCCTTAGAACTCTCATATACAAATTTAAAGTGTAGGGTCTCCACAAGACATATTCAGATTTTAATTTTTTTGTATGTTCAAAGCATCTATTTGATATACATTATTGATTCATAATAATGATGGAGAATTTATCATAGCTCCCTGATGATTAATGATCTCCACTGTTACAGAAGCAGAATTTCTCGGAGTGTAATAAAGTACTCACTGTTTACTTTGTGTCAACCATGTCTTTATCTACAGTTGAAAAAGCATTTCATTTCCTTAAAGGTAGAAGATTCTCTTAATATGCCCTGAAAGGTAGCTGTGCAAAGTATCCTAGCCATAACATTTACCTTATTTCTGAACTGAGGCTAAGAAATAGTCACTCCACTTTTCCCTAAGGTTTAGGTCTTAATCTTAATGGAATATTGACACAGCCTCATACTATATTTCCTTCCCTTTTCAGACTGTAACAGACAAGTTTTAAGGTGATAGTAAGAGAATGTTTCATAATTGAATACTGCAAACAAAACAAGAAGTAAAATTATTCTTTCTTTAATCTGTAACTAGGTTGAAAATCCAGATGATTATGTTTAAGTTTTTGGTAAGAATATATTACTGAGGCCATAAGATGTCTCTATGGATAAAAGAAGAATTTGTAATACAAGCATAACAACCAGATTTTAAAATCTCAGAATATGTACATGTAAAGCAAGTCATAGCAGTACATATATTCAGTCACAGATCTCCTAAGGGGATTGGGAATTGGAGACAGGAGAATTCCTAGAAGCTTGTATACCAGAAATTCTGGCATGAAAAGTAGCAAGAAATAATTAGAATCACTGTTTCAAACATAGGTACATACAAAGTTTCTCTTTTTTCTACATCTGTTCTGTAGAACTGCTCATCCTCATTTACATACATGAATTCACACACAGATGTATACACACATCATACAAAAATATAAAAAAGCACATCTCTCTGAAAATTCTCTTTGTTTTGAAGAATTAAACTTTTGTTGCCACTTTAAATAAATATACTTCATTTGTTATTAAAAGATATAGTCATTATTATTTTTTCAGGTTGTGATTTAGCTGTATTTCTTCCTTCCCTTTCCTCTCTCTAAACCCTCCCATAAACTACACCTCTTTCCACTCTCAAATTTATCAACTCCTTTTTCATTGATACTACATGCATATGTGTATTTGTAAAAAAATATATGTGTCCCCAAATATAAACTGTTGAGTACATGTAATGTCATTTTGTTATGTTTTCAGATCTGACCATTGGACACTGGACAACCAATTAGTGTGATTTTTCCTAGCAGGATCATCTCCTCCTACTCCCAGGTTTACTCATTATCTGTAGTTCTGTGTGTATAATTGAGACCTCTTAGGCTTCTCCTCATCTGGTTTGGAAAGTTTGATGTCATCCTTGTTCATGTTACATTTGGGTGGCCATGTTGTTGCAACTTAGGGTACAACTTGCTAGTTGTAGTTGCTAGTGATTCTCTGGCTCTTACAATTTTTATGCACCTCTACTACAATAAACTCAGCCTTGGGGGTGGGAGTAATTTTCATGGAAACCAAGAAAGCATCTTCAAAAGAATTGTTCTTGGTTACTGTAGCTCTATAGTAGAGCTTGAAGGTATCTTGAGAAAGGAAGCCATTATGGAGTTAGGGAGAAACCTGATGTCATGAAATACTCAGGATCCCACAAGGATGACCCCAGCTAAGAGTCAAAGCAATAGTGGAGATGTCAGAATAGGCCTTCCCCTTTAAATCAGATTAGTGGCTCCCCTAATTGTCCTCATTGAACTGTCATCTAGTAACTAATGAAAGCACACTTGCTTGAACTCTTGGAATAGAGATGAAGAGAAAGAGGAGGGATCATATGAACAAAGGAGGAGGGTCACGAACATAATGGAGTAACCCACAGAGATACTTGACCCAATCTAGTGAAAGATCACAGATTATGAACTAGCAACTGAGGAATCTGCTTTGGCCTGGTCTGAACTAGGTCCTCTCAATGTGAGTGACAGTTATATGGTTGATCTCTTTGTGGGTTTAGGCCCTGGCAATGATACCAGGACCTATCCCAGGTGCATGAACTGGCTTTTTGGAGCAAATCTCCTCTGCTGGGATACCTTACATAGCCTTGGTACAGGGTGAAAGAGCTTGGTCCCACCCCAATTTGGTATGCTATACTTTGTTGACTCCCCAAAGAAGGCCTTATCCCCTCTGAGGAGTGGATGGAGAGTAGGGATGGGGAAAGGTGGAGGGATTGGAGAAAGTGACAGAGGGAGAATTAGGGTTGATATGTAATATTAAAAAATACTTTAAGACAAAATAAAATAAATAAAAAACCTTTAATAAATAAGGAATAAAAAACCAACAAAAAATCCCAAAACCAAAAATAGTGCTTTGGTAACTGGATGTAAAAGAATAAAACTCAAACTATATATTTGTCACCTTGAATTTAGCTAATGGAGCAAAGACCTAAATCTTAAATCTGAAACACTTAGCTGCTTGAAGAAAACATAGTCAGTATGCCACATGATACCGATGTATAAAAGAACTTCCTGAATAGGATTATATTTGTGCAAGAGTTACAGATACCAAATGACATGTGGGACTTCTTGGAAATGATAATGTGTACTCAACAACAGATATCTTTTTAAGAGCGATATTTGTTTTAACATTTATGTAATGTTAAGAATTTGTGATTATGGAGGCAATCACTGTCTAAGCTGGGATGACCATCACATTTAAAATGCATACTCTGCTGGGTGTTGGGGTACACTGTAATGACATACTATTTATTATTTATTAAAACTTGCCTGAGGATACAGAAAGCAAAGCTAACCACAAACCATAGAGTCAGGTGATACATACTTTAATCCCAGCAGCCATACTAGCTAGCCATAGAGCCAGGCAGTGGTGGCGCACACTTTCAATCCCAGGACTCAAGAGTCAAGCAGATGGATCTCTGTTAGTTCAGGGACAGATTGAGCTACTTGAAATTGATCCAGTCCTAAAGGGAAACAGCTCACACAAAGTTGATTTCAGCACCTGGGATCATATTCCTTTAATCCCTGAACTAGGGTGGTAAAAAAGGAAGAAACAAAGGGTCTCATAAATGATTGATTCTCGAGTCAAGCTGATATTGGACAGCCCTTTCAGCCTGAGGTAAAAGTAGGAGGTAGTGGCTGGCTGCTTTGCTACTCTGATCTTCAGCTTTCAGCTTGAACCCCAATATCAATCTCTACATTTCTAATACTTGTATTAAAGTGCTTGCCTTTAATCACAGCACTGTGCAGTCAGAGGAAGGCTGATCTATGTGTGTTTGAGGGCACCCTGGTGTACAGAGCAAATTCCAGGACAGATTCCAAAAGCTACACAGAGAAATCCTGCCTCTAAAAACCCAAATAAAATAAAATGCATACTCATATAAAATTTGAAAGCAGACCATTTTCTACAGATGAAGATACAGGCTCAATACCTATGCAGAATAATTTATGTTCTCAGAATTGCTACTTGCTCCTAGGTATGTCCAGTCTTCTGGCTTTGTAGTACAATACTGTCAACTGTAAAGTTCATGCTAGGTAACCAACCATGAAACCTTTTACTGTATAGATGACTCCATGGGTAAACAGTTTGCTGCACACACAGGAGGACCTAGACAGACATACGAAAATCAGTGTGAGATTTTTATAACTCCTAGATGTGCAGAAAGGCAGGAACACAGGGATCCTCAGATCCTCAGAGTCTTGATGGCCAATCTAGGTGAAATGCTTATCTCCAGGTTCACTAGGTAACTATGCCTAAAAATATAAGGAGTAGGACAATAGAAAAAGAGACCTGACATTACTCACTGACCTCAACATAGATGTTTTTATCTTCACAAACTTTTGCACACATACATATAAATCATGCAGAAGAAAGACATTGGGGGATGTGTGCAATCAGTTTCAGAAGAAAGTCACATACAAAAATCACTGACAATGTTTAAATTAAAATTGATGTTGTTTTGTTCCACATTCAAGGTTGTCCTGGAAAACATTTTCCCCAAAGGACGCCAGTTGGACAACCCTACATATGTATAAATGCATACTAATATCAGCTTGTTTGTTTTTTAAATTTTCTGCTAGTATACCCCCAAATGACTCTTTATAATAACCATTTATAGTAATAATTACAATTCTAAATGAGAATATATGGCTTCATTTTTAATAAAGTATGAAAGGAAAGCTGGAATATTTAGCAGTTCTATCTAAGCCAACTTTCTACTTATATGCAGAGGCAACATGGCTAAAATCATTGAGAGTTACCCTGCTCAGGCACTCCTTGGGAGAGGGGGTGAGAAGATGCAGTTCCAAGACTCAGACAGTGCATAGCAGAGCATGCTGCAGACTTCTTTTTTAAGGAAGCTAGACCGGCCTTTATACCCCTTCCCAAGTTCCTATTGTCTCCAATAGGTGACTCTACTACACTGTCCACAGAAAAGAAGGCTTAGAGGTTAGAATGGCTGAGATGAAAACCTATAGAGTACTCATGGCTGATCAAAGGGAAGCAGTTAGAAGTCTTCCTTTGCTGGAAGGAATGTAACACACTATGTCTGGAAACAATTTGGCCTTTTGTAGCCTCTTGTCACTGGGTCAGGATATTTCACTTTTAAGTATGTATTTAAAATGCTAGCAAGTGCATGAACATGAAGATTCACACACACAGTCTTAGTAATTTATCAGAACAGTTAAAAACTGGTAACCTTCCAAATGTCCACCCAAGAATAATACTTACTGAGATCGGGAGGTAGCTCAGTGTAAAAGTGCTTGCCAAGAATGTACAAGGGTTGGATTCCTTCAAGAATCAATTAAAATAAGCTCATCTTTGTATAACTACTAGTTAGAAAACATTTCTGAAAAAATACAATGTATGCAACATAGTAAATATTTTAAGGCATATTCTTTCTTTTCTTTGTGGATGCATGTGTGTTCATGTATGTGTAGGTGTGCATGTGCATGTACGTGTGTGTCTGTGTGTGTAGAGAATAGATGACAACCTCATGTGTCATTCTATTTTGCCAGCCATGTTTTCTTTTTGTCACAGTCTCTCAGTGGCCTGCAACTGAATTAGTATTTTAAGGTGTCTGGCCAGGGATCCTCCCACCCATTTGATAGGCTCTGTGATTATAAGAATATATTGATACCCAGTTTTTTCCTACAGGTTTTAAAAATCAAACTCTTGTTTTAGGCTTTAAAATAGTTCATTACAAATCTAATAGTTTTATTTGCATATGTATGTTAATAAAAATGAACATACTGCATGTATCATACATATATCATGCTGTATTATATTATGTATATAATATTAAAAATGTGGCCAAACCAGTCCAGGACAGTAAATATGAGATAATCAGTTACTATAAATCGACTGACAATGATCATGAAATAATTTATTTCTGTACTTACATATGATTGCATTCATTCTAAAAAGTTTTGCACACTTTTTAACTTGTGTATTAAAATATATGAACTAATTATTTGATATAACTCTTTATCAAAAGTAAAATTGTAGCAATAGTCAAGATTTCCCATAGATTTACATCTAGTGTCTGTCAGCATCATCTTGTATATGGTACGTTTTCTTAATTACAAACATGTAGAGTGAAGCCTTTTCCTTGCCAGCCACTTTGGTTTTTCCCCATCAGTCACCTGGGCTCTGCCGTGTTGTAGTCCCCAAATAACACACATGACACTGTATTAATTATGAAGCTGATGGCCTTGCTTGTTTCTTACTGGCTAGCTCTGACTTAAGTATTTAACCCATTTAAGTATTTCTCTTACCAGGCAGACATCTTACTTCTCTGGCAGACTACATGATGACTCCCTGTGTTTCTCCTACCCAGAGTCCTACTGGACTCCTTATCCACCTATCTTACATCTCTATTGGCCAACAGTGCTTTATTGACATATATACAGGACTTCCCCATCACAAACACAATGGGTGAATTGTTATAATAGAGTCCTTATTTGAAACAACTGTTCTTAATTTTATATGACAAAATTTTTATCCTTAAGAAACCCTCCTACAGTAAACCACTGCAGTTTCCAACCCGGTGGAGGGAGCCAATGCACCCCACCATCACACCCCACCATCCTAGTCTCCTGCTCCACCCACGAGAATAGGTAAGCTCCCTGTGCTTGGGGTCTATACAGTGGCTCCCATCTCAACCGTGGGAACCAAAGTACCCCAGTATCCTAGGCTCCTGCTCTACCCAGGAGATTAAATCAACCAGGGAATATATCCAGGCTGCCTTCCTTTACCTGGGGTATACCACTGAGGCTTCCATTCATCCCAGTGGGATACAAAGCACCCCAGGATCCTAGTCCATGTCTCCATCCATAAGACCAGGCAGAGGAGAGCTACCAGAGCATTGGACTTGCTTACATCCACCTGAAGGGAACCCTGGTTCCATACCCTCAAGGAGAGGAAGAGGCTCCTTCTGCACCCACTGGAAGAAGTAATGGAGAGGAGACAATATAAAAACACTCACAGCAACAGAAAAAACAATATGACACTTCCAGAGTCTAGAGACCCTACACCAACAAGACCTGAACATCCCAATGCAAATGAAACAGAAGAGATTGACACTAAATAGAATTTTTTGAATATGACAGAGGCCCTCAAAGAGGATAGAAGAAAAATCCCTTAAAGAGATAGAAGAGAAATGGAGGAAAAGACAAAGCAAAAATTACAATAAACAGTTCAAATGGTACAAGGTCTGAAATCCAAAATAGAAATGACAAAAATACAGAGTCTAAAGCAATGCTGGAAATAGAAAACCTGGGCAAACAGTCAAGTACTACAGATGCAAGCATAACCAACAGAATACAAGAAATGGAAGAGAGAATCTCAGGTGTTGAAGATATACTAGGAGAAATAGATTCATCGACCAAAGAAAATTTTAAGTCCAACAAATCCCTAGCACAAAATATCCAAGAAATATGGGACACTGTGAAAAAACCAAACTGAAGAATAATAGGTATAAACTGGCAAACTAAGCAATAGTGGACAGGTTGCATTAAAAGCCCCTCCCTGATGATAAGGATGAAGATTACCTCATATGTCATCCTATAACTTTCACCCAATGATTAATGGAAGCACAGACAGACACCCACAGCTAAACACCAAACTGAACTCCTGGAACCCAGTGACAGAGATGGAGGAGTGATGACCAAAGGGGTCTAGACAGTGCTGGTGAAACCCGCAAAGACAGCTGACCAGACAAGGGAGGGCTCTTGAACCCCAGAGTGATGGCAGAGGCCAGCAGGGGCCTTAGGTAGTCGATCAGTGTATGCCATGGAGTACAAATGATCTTTGGGAGCCCATTCCAAATGGAGAGATGCTCTCTCATCCTGGACACATGGGGAAGGACCTGAGTCCTTCCCTGGATGAAATGGCAGGCTGTGGAAATCCCCCCAAGGAGGACCTCACCCTCCCTGGGGAATGATGTGGGGATTGGGTTGGGGGCTTGGCAGGGCTGGTGAAAGGACAAGGGAGGAGGGGTAGGAAAGAGAGCTCGGATTGACATTTGAAGTATGCATGCTTCTAATTTAAATGAAAACATATATTGAGGAAAAAAGAATAATAGGTATAGAAGAAGGGGAAGAAACCCACCTCAAAAGGGCAGAAAACATATTCAACAAAATCATAGAAGAAAACTTTCCCAACCTAAAGAAAGGCATGACAATGAAGGTGCAAGAAACTTACAGAACAGCAAATAGAGTGGACCAAAAATGTGCCCTCCACACATAATAATCAAGAGCCCAAACATGCAGAATAAAGAAATAATATTCAGAGCAGCTAAGAAAAAACACCAAGTAACATATAAAGGCAAACCTATCAGAATTACACCTGATTTCTCTATGGAAATTCTGAAGGTGAGAAGGTCATGGATAGATATTCTACCAATGTTAAGAGACCACGGATGCCAGCCCAGACTACTATACCCAGCAAAGCTTTCAATCACTATAGATGGAGAAAACAAGACGTTTCATGAGTAAAACAGATTAAAACAATACATATTCACTAACTCAGCCCTACAAAATGTTCTGGTAGGAAACCTCCAACCCAAGGAAGTTAACTACTACCAGAAAAACATAGGCAATAGATAATCCCAATTTACCAACAGACAAAAGAAACAGTGGGTGGAAATCCACATACAATTCCACCAACAACAGCCATTCCAAAACAAAGAAGAATGAACAATCAATGGTCATTTTAATATCCCTCAATATTAATGGTCTTAACTCACCCATAAAAGACACAGGATAACAATAGATTCAAAGAAAGAATCCATCCTTCTTCTGCATATAAGAAACACATATCAGCTTCAAAGACAGGTGCTACTTCAGAGGTAAGGATTGAGAAAAGATTTTCCAATCAAATGGATCCAGGAAACAAGTGGGGATAGCAATCCTAATATCTTACAAATTAGATTTTAAACTAAAATCAATCAAAAGAGAAAAGGAAGTCATTTCATACTCATCACAGGAGAAAATGACCAAGATGAAGTCTCTATTCTGAAACACTATGCCTCAAATACAAAGGCATCCATGTATGTAAAGAAACATTAATAAAACTCAAATTACATATAAACCATCACACACTTATAGTGGTAGACTTCAAACCCCACTCTCACCATTAAACAGGACTACCAGACATAAACTTAACAAAGAGACAAAGGAACTAATAGAAATTATGACGCAATTGGGTCTAACAGACATCTATAGAACATTCCATAGAAACACAAAAGAACATACCTTCTTCTCAAGGCCTCATAGAACCTTCTCAAAAATTGACCACTTACTTAAAAATATAGCAGACCTCAACATATATAAAAATTTTGGAATAACTCCATGTAGCTTATCAGACCACCATGCTCTAAAGTTAGAATTCAACAACAATACATATTGAAGAAACCTTGCAAACTCATGGAGATTGAATAATGCACAATTGCACCATTCCTGGATCAAAGAAGAAATAAAAAAAGAAATTAAAGACTTCCTAGAAATCAATGAGAATGAATACACAACATACCCAAAACTATGGGACACTTTGAAAGCAGTGCTAATAGGAAAGTTCATAGCACTAAGTGCCCACATGAAGAAACTGGAGAATACTCACACTAGAGAATTATTTTCGAGACAGGGTTTCTTTGTATTGTTTTGGGCCTCGAACTCACAGAGATCTGCCTGTGTCTGCCTCCCGAGTGCTGTGATTAAAGGCATGCGCCATTGAAGCCTAGCTCACACTAGAGAATTAACAGCAAAACTTAAAGCTCTAGAACAAAAGGAAGCAAATTCACACAGTGGAGGAGAGGCCAGGAAATAATTAAATTGATGGATAAAATCGATAGAGTAGAAACTAGGATAACAATACAAAGAATCAATGTAACAAAAATTAGGTTCCTTGAGAAAATCACCAATATAGACAAGTCTTTATCCAAAATTACCAAACAGCAGAGTGTGAACATGCAAATTAACAAAATCAGAAATGAAAAGGGGAACATAACAACGGACAGTAAGGAAATCCAGAGAATAATCAGATCATATTTTGAAAACCTATACTCCATAAAATTCAAAAATTTAAAGGAAATGAGCAAATTTCTGGATAGATATCACTTACCAAAATTAAATCAAGAACAGATAGGCAACTTAAATAATCCTGGAACACCTAAGGAAATAGAAACAGTCATCAAAAGTCTCCCAACCAAAAAAAGCCCCGGGGCCACATGGCCTCAGTGCAAAATTTTAACAGAAATTCAAAGAACAGCTTATACCAATTATCCTCAAAGCATTCTACACAATAGAAGCAGGAAGATCTTTGCCAAACTCTTTTTATGTAGCTTCAATAACATTGATACCCAAGCCACACAAAGAAAGAGAACTTCAGTCCAATATCCCTCATGAACATTGGCATAAAAATACTCAATAAAATACTGGCAAATTGAATCCAAAAACACATCAGAAAAATAATCCACCAGGACCAAGTAGGTTTCATCCCAGTGATGCAGGGATGTTTCAACATATGAAAATCCATCTATGTAATCACCATATAAACAAGCTGAGAAACAAAAATCACATGATCATTTCACTAGATGCTGAAAACGCCTTTGACAAAACCAAGCACCCATTCATGATAAAGGTATTGGAGAGATCTTGGATAACAGGAACATACCTAAACATAATATAAGCTATATACAGCAAACCACAGCCACCCACCAAACTAATGGGAAGAAACTCAAGGAATTTCCTCTAAAATCTAGAACAAGACAAGGCTGTCTCCTCTCCCCATACCTCTTCAATAATTTACGTGAAGTTCTAGTTAGAGCAATAAGACAAGAAAAGGAGATCAATGGGATGCAGATAGGAAAGGAAGAGGTCAAACATTCACTATTTGCAGATGATCTGAAGGTTTAGTCGAAGGAAAAATGGAGGATACCAGGATGAGAGATACTATAATAGAGGGAGTCATTACAGATTTGAGGAGAGAGCTAACACTAGTGGGATTTCCAGAGATCTACAAGGATGACACCAACTGGAAAACTAAGCAATCGTGGAGAGACTACCTTAATTGCCCCTCCCTGATAATGAGATTGACAACTACCTTATATGCCATCCTACAGCCTTCATCCAGTACTGATGGAAGCAGAGGTAGATACCCACAGCTAAACACTGAACTGAACTCAGGGAACCCAGTGACAGAGACGGAGGAGTGATGAGATAAGAGGTCAAGACGATGAGACAGTGGACCTGACGTTGGGGAGTTCTTGGACCTCAGATTGATGGCTGAGAAGCCAGCATGGAACTGATCCAAACCCCCTGAATATGGTGTCAGGGAGGACACCTCGGCAATCTTGGGGCATTAAGTAGTAGATCTGTGCTTACCATGGCATACATACATACATTGGGAGCCCATTCCATATGTAGGGAACATCTCTCAGCCTAGACACATGGGGGAGGGCCTAGGCCCTGGCCCGGATGAAGTGACAGACTCTGGAGATTCCCCCATGAAGGGCCTCACCCTCCCTGGTGAATGACATGGGGACTGGGTGGGGGGTTGGGGCAGCTGGTAAAGGGGCAAGGGAAGAGGGGTGGGAGAGGGAGCTGAGATTGACATGTGAAATAAGCATGTTTCTAAATTAAATAGAAAATATATTGAGAAGAAAAAGAAAAAAAAAGAACCCTACTTGCTTTCTCAGATCGTCTGGTATTCTTCTGTCATATGAGGTTTTAGAAAACTCTTGAAAATGTGCCTGTCCTGAAATATATCCTAAATTCCTGTGCTATTAAAAAGTACTTTATAAGCTTAGGGAAAAAATCAATGGAGTAAGATTCTATTCTCATCACACTTTGTCAATGATTCATAGAGCAACTTGACTTACCAAGTGAACATTGGAAATGTATTATTTATCCTGTGGTAGCAAGTTTCAGGTTTCTTTCTTGCATGTTTACCTTTAGACCTATTTATCTTCTACATTTTTCTCAAGAAGCCTATAAAAGAAACAAATGTCAAAGGAATGGGTAATTGTGTATTATTTAGCTTAATAACTACAAAAATATTTGTGTTCTGCACAGGAATATCACATTTTTCCATGTGTCTTGTTTGCCCAATAACTTACATTAATATGGACTTAAAGACATGTATTAACATTTGAGGAAAAGAGTAGATTCTACTTAAGTTGCTTTTTCATTTATTGTAATTTTAAAAAGTGCTGACTTCAGTAATTTTCTCCCAATTGTGCATGACATATATTTAGTTCACACTCATTCTTTCAAATCATGTGTGGGTCCATGCTGGCATATATTCCCTGCCCATACCTAGTATCAGCATTATCTATTTTCTGAAGAGCCCTTTACACACTCTTCCTTGAGATACTGATACTAGAAATTAGATTGTGAGCACAATGTAATATTTTATGGTAAATACATAGTTGAAAAGAGGAAAATGCAAAGAGCTTTTAAAATTAAAATTGAACATAGACATCTAATAATTATTGTTATTATTACATGTATATATTGTATGTTGATTGTGAGCCCCCATATAGCCCATATCTTCCCTTTACTTACTTTGTCCATTTTTTCTCCTGTATCAATGCAAAATTCTATGCATCTGTGTAAATCCTAGGAAGTGCACACAAGAGAAAGAATATAATATTTATCTATATGAGAATGTATTAAGTCACTTAATATGATTATCTCCAGTTGCAAGCATTTTGAGTCCTACTATCTTCCAGATTTTCACAAGTGTTGCTCCCTATTCTGAGACTTTTAACTTTTAACTCTGTCCTTTGCAGGTAGAATTCAGTAGCTTTAAGGAACATTTTCTTCTTTTTTTCCTTTTCATTCCTGTTGTTATCTTGAAAAATGGATTAACGTATGAAAATTTTTTAGGGACTTCAACCCTGGTTAGTTTCTTAGAAGTAAAATCCATGCAAATGGATAACTTGCTAAGACAGCAGTTAAGCAGTTTCTAAACCACAAACAAACTCACACTCAGCCTTGGGGCACTGGTCATAATTACCCTTGAGTTTTCTATCAGTTCATTTTATCTTGAGCTCCAGAAGGGTATCTTTTCTGTGAAACTGCAGATTAACCTATTTGTTTAGGTTCCAGGGGGTACTACATCTCACTACCTCAGGTGTCTAATGGATCTAAGGAACATAATTTGTTTTCATTTTGTTGAGATTTTTGTTCTTGGAAGAAACTTATCAGAGCATAACTGAGAAGTTGGCAAAATATTTTGCATATAATTTGTATGTTTAAAAGAAAAGGACATGTCCAAATTATTACTGATATACTTTCCACATATTAAGGCATAAATATCTAATACAAAATGGTGATACATGTGAGATCGTTTACATACATATATGTGTGTGTGTGTGCATGTGTATGTGTGTGTGTGTTTGTGTTATGATACATTGCCAGATCCCCATAACATGCTTGGTCAGTTTTGAAAATGTATCATAATTCTCATACATGTAATGTTGAATTCTTTCTTTTGCTAGAGGCATTCTTTATGATTGATCTGTTTTTAAATTATCAAAAATGATGACTGTTGCCTAAATATATAATACATATATATGTTTACTAAGAATAAATTTATTTTAAATATGATCATATTATAGCCCTTACCCACCAGTGGTGTCAATTATGAACAAGTAGAACAAATGTAGGGAAGATACTTCTATGCTAATAGTCCTAACCATTATATAAAACTTGGTTGTTATTTATAGAAAGAGCCACATTTCTTTTTGCAGTAAATACTTACAGGGATTTACAATTTCAACTTTTTATTCTATTTATAAATACTAGACTGGTTGCCATTTTCCTGAGGAATTTCCATACTGATTTCCATAGTGGCTGTACTAGTTGGCACTTCCACCAGCAGTGGAGGAGTGTTCCTCTGTCTCCACATCCTCTGCAGCATAACCTTTCATTGGTGTTTTTGGTTTTAGCCATTCTGACAGGAGTAAGTTGGTATCTCAGAGTTGTTTTGATTTGCATTTCCCTGATTGCTTGGTATGTTGAGCACCTTCTTAAGAGTCTATCAGCCATTTTAGTCTCCTCTATTCAGAATTCTCTATTTAGTTCTGTATCCCACTTATTAATTGGATCCTATGTAGCTTTGGAGACTTGCTTCTTGAGTTCTTTGTAAATTTTGGAGATTAGCCCTTTTTTCAGATGTGGGATTAGTGAATATCTTTTCCCAATCTGTGGGCTGCCTGTTTATCTTGTTGACTGTGTCCTTTGCCTTACAGAAGCTTTTCAGTTTCAGGAGGTCCCATTTATTAATTGTTGATCTCAGTGTCTGTGCTACTGGTATTATGCTCAGGAAGCAGTCTCCTGTACCAAATTCATTTAAGGGTACCTCCCACTTTCTCTTCTAAAAGGTTCAGTGTGACTGGTTTTATGTTGAGGTCTTTGATCCATTTGGACTTAAGTTTTGTGCATGGCGATAGACATTGATCTATCTGCAGTCGTCTACATGCCAGCATCCATTTATGCCAGCACCATTTGTTGAAGGTGCTTTCTTTTTTCCATTGTACAATTTTAGCTTCTTTGTCAAAAACCAAGTGTTCATGTGTGTGGGGGTTAAAGTCAGGGCTTTCAATTCGATTCCATTGGTCTACCTGTCTATTTTCGTGCCAATACCAAGCTATTTTCAGGACTGTGGGGCTTGGTTGAGGGGCTGTGGGGAGAGAGTAGGCATGCAGGGGAGGGAGAGGGAGCTGGGACTGACATAGGAAAGAAGCTTATTTCTAATTTAAATATATAAAAATGTTAAAAAACAAATACGAGAGAGTTTTTGTGCATGGCTTAAGGAAAACATTTTGAGACATATTATTACATGTTTCCCCCTGGATCTCTTTTCTCAGTTTAGCATAGGTTTAAGAATATTAAAAAAAAATCAGTGAAGATCATACTGACTCTGTTAAATATGTACTTACAGTATATCCAACAAATGTTAGTGGCTGCTACTTTTCCTAAGTAACTAAACTTTATGAATTGATTCCTCCTTTTATTAACCAATTTGTAGATCTTATTAAAGCATTAACATACTCCTGTACATGTAAGAAATTGTCTTCTAGGTAACTGCGCTATTCTATTCCTCATTTGTGTTATATTTGTTAATAGACAAATAACTAAAGTAATACAAAATTAGGAATCCACCCATGTAATAACAGCTATCAGTAATCTCAGTCTTTAACTGCATGGATTTTGGCAAGAAGGAAAAACTTTCTGTCTTAGTTATGGTTTTTGTTTCTGCAACAAAACACCATGCCCTAAACAAAATTTGGGGAGAAAAAGGTTTATTAGGCTTACACTTCAGCATTGGTTTTCATTACTGAATTAAGTCAGGGCAGGAACTCAAACAGAGCATTATCCCAGAGGCAGTAGCTGATATTGATACAGGGTCCATGGAGCAGAGCTGTTTACTAGCTAGTTTCCCAGGACCTGCTCAACCCACCTTCTTATAGAGCCCAGTCAGCAAACCAGGTATATTAACAATGATTATGGCCTAGGCCTTGCTCCATTGATCACTAAATGAGAAAATGTCTTACAGCTGCATTTAAATTGAGGCTCTTTCTACATTCCTGACTATAGCTTGTATTAAGTTAACACACAAATCCAATCATACACTTTCCAAGTGAAAATTAAACATTTATAATAATTAAAAGTAAAATTATCATATTTATGTAGGTAGCAAAGGAAACTTCTTTTAGCCCATGTTCTTGTCTCAGTTCTACTGATCATCATAATATCAGATAGCTGACTGATTCTGATCGCTGAATAATTCAATAATTCATTAATCTTCTTGTGAAATTGTTCAAAATTCACATTAACCATTATATATTAATTTATCAATAAAACAAAAAATCAATCATGCTAAGGAGTTATGTTATACCATTAAGCCTTGGAGCAATCATTTAATATAATTTACACAAATTTCCTCACTTGTGTAAATATTTGGGTGGTTATGAAACGAAAGATGATGCACTAGATAAATTGCAGTTTTTTGTTAAAGAATTTGTTAATAATTGAAAAAGAAAAGTCTTGATTTTTTATAGAATGGAACTTTAATTTGCAGTTCCAATGTTCACTATAATGGTCATATTGATGTTCAATATGCTGACTGTAGTAAAAGTTTGACTAAAAATTAGCAATGGTCATAAACTTCCAAAAAGTTCACTTACAATTTAATACTGTCCATAAAAGCACATGCACTATGTATCAATTGGAAAGTAAGAATGGATTTTTAGCTAAAAAAAGAAAAAAACAAACAAAATAAGACGAGTGCAGATTCCTTTCCACTTATTACATGTGAAAACTGTGTTAAGACTCTTTGTTTCTAAGGAAACGTCTAGTAGTAATTACACCATTTTGCAGAAATACATAAAACTGGATTTACTTAATCAATGATTATGAATTTAAATCTTTCCCAGAATCTGAATTGCACTATTACAGAAGATACCCTGACCCCTGCAAGACTCGGATCACACATTATGTTTGTCTTCAACATTGAAAGTTGTCATGAAACACAAACTCCTCAATTCACCACTTCATTCTTGTGTGTTCCTCACATTATAATATTTGCTTTCAAGTTGATCCTAAAAATGTTTGAAATGTTAATTTCTCTGATATATTGTCATACATAATTATTAACTTTCAGTGTTACATTGTGCTAATTCCAATAAGAAAGCATTTGCTCTGCTTTAGAATAAAAGTATGAATAAACTTCTGGTTTCTTGTGTGGAGCTGAGTTGTCATCAATTAAGCTCCAAATAGGGAGGACTTCGATGGTCACTTCATCAGAACAAAAATATTGGGAAGAAATCACATGCGGAAAGAATATTGTATTAGTGCGTGTTCTTTTGATAACTATAGTAGAAATGTTAAGTTTTCTACAGAACAACTTCCCTAAGCCACATCCTGAGTTCCACATTATTTAATTTAGTTACATTTATTTCCATATCTTCTAGTTTACTCAATGTCACCTCTTAGGTACTGAAACAATGAATGTTTTGTTACATTGTCTTCATAATAGTGCCTCTCTCAGACAACCCTAAATGCTTCTCTCAGATCTTCCATGCCTATGGCACATACATGTGTAAAACACAGAAAGCTTGCCTGTTTATTTCCTAGTCTTCAAATAACTTGAATACCTTAAATGTGGAATGTCTTTGAGAAATAATCCTGATAAAAGGCCAGATATTTTCATAACTATGAAAGCATAGTTGTTGTTATGTTTATGGATTATAACTAGTATGCAATATCATGATTAAGTAACTTGTCTGTTTTCTTGTTACTCTTTACAATATAAAAACAAAAGGAATTAAGTCATATAATGGTAGGCCATATCTATATGCAGAAATAATTTGGGGTTCTAACACTAACACTATCATTGACACTAACACTAACATGTGCTTACTCTTTGTGTCTACTTAATAACTCTAAAAATATACCACATAATGTCATCCTAACTACACTTTGGTAGAGCTTGTAGAAAAATGTTCCACATGGGACTTAGAATATAAGGGTCTCAATGAAGTAGAAATTTAAGTGGCATGTATATTCTTCTTCTTTATTATAACAAAGATGAGTTTACCACATTTTGCAATGTTGAAAGTAACATTAAATTATCTATAATTGTACATCATTTAAGAAAATAGTTTCTAAATCTAACAAAAAACTTCTCCAATATTTTCTTACCATTCATGGGAAAGAAATTTATTCACTCCATTAAAAAAAATACAGTTTTTCTAAAGACTCCATATGATATGAGCAATTTTCATTTGAATTTCATGTTTTATAATAATAGTAAATCACTGACTGATATAAGTTAATATACCAACAGACAATAAGTAATGGTATTTAAGAAGTGGTTTTATCTGCAGCACATTAACTACTTCCACTCACATAAATACACTTGTATTATTTAGATACTTTTCTTTTTCCTTCAGTTCAATTCCTTTTAGCAATAATATTCTATATGCATGACATTTTTATGGTCTCCCTCACAGAAATTGATGAAGTATATATCTGAAACAGATAAGTGTCCTGGAATCAAGTAATTTAGAATCACTGTGTTTGGAAAGATAAATGAGCAGTGATCCTTAATCTCTTCTTTGCCAGGGAAAATCGAAAAGCCCTAAATTTTGAGTTCGGTTTATACAAATGTGCTTCACGGTCCATACAAGTGGAATCATTACTGTAGGAGTACATTTAGAAGAACAACTTTTCAAAAATAATGACAGAGCAAAGAAAGAGTGGCAGGAGGATAAGACAACTGTCTGGCACCATAATGCTATTTTTATAAGCTGGATAAATAAAAAATGCAGTCAGCATTTGCTTGTGTTTTTTGACACATTTCCAACAGCAGATTAAACTAAGTTTCTTGCACTGAATAAATTAACTACAACAGGATGTGAAGTACCTAGGAAGGTATATAGTAACTTTCATGCCACTTGCAGACAGAAAGGGGGAAAGGAAATATAGTTTGATTGAAGTTTTCTTTTTAGTCTTTCCTTTCATTGCAAATATGACTTAATGTTTTGTGTCTGCCCCTCAGATTACAACCGGGATCACTCAGAACACACTAGATACCATTTTGTCCCTTTGGAGTGATAAAGAAAAACATGTGTTTGGTTTCTCAAGTGGAAAACTGTAAATAAAAAGGACCCATTTGCCCATTTTTCATGCCTCAAGCTTCTGTTTCAAAACTCTGTAACATAAATCTTCCTATAAATGCAGATCGTTAGATTGGAAAAGGTGATTGTTCACTACGAATTCTGATGTACAGTTAAATGTTCACAGAACATTGAGAAAACTAGGCAATTAATTTTTATATGCTAAGAAGTGACAAATATTTATCTTAAACCAAATTGATAAAGAAATTAAAACTCAGAAATTATAGCATTCATGAAAGCAAATGGAAAGCAGGGTTCCATTGCAATCTTTGATGTGATTGAAATCAGAATCGCACCCATGGGAGCATGTGTTTCACTGGTTGGTCCCCAGTTGGTAGAACTGATTGAGAAGGATTCAGATGTGTGTCCTTTTTGGAGGAGGTGTGCCCCTTGGGGCGGGCTTTGATTTTTCTAAACACTCCCCTGATAGCTAAAACTTTCTCCCTTTTTCTAGTTGCCCAGTGGTTGTGGATCAAGCTATGAACTCTCAAATATTCCTTTACCCTGCCATGTGCTGAAATCATAAAATAAATTAAACTCTTCACAAAGAAAGTGTTGCCTTGGTCATGGTGTTTAATGGCAGCAATGGAAAGATAGCTAATATAGCCAAACAGTTGATTCTTTGTATTTTACTTTAAAGCATAGGATATAAACATGAAGACCTTCAGGGAACATTATGTCAAAATGTCTGACAAAAGAAGCAACTGCATGAACAAAAAAAATAATGTAAAATGTGGGAGAAAAGTAATTTAAAATCGTACATCTGAGACTGCATTGTTTGATCTTGTTGATTTAGAATCTTCCTGTAGCCCAAGATGTCCTGGTATCTGTTTATCTGTTATGTGGCTCAGGCTGATAATAATGTTGAAACAATTTTACAGTGAGTCTCTCAGTATCAAGAAATATGGTGTCACCATGCCTAGTTGATGAACCATTGGCGTGCAATATATATTCCTCTCTCTCTCTCTCTCTCCCTCTCTCTCCCTCCCTCCCTCTGTCTGTGTGTGAGTGTGTTTGTATGAGAGAGAGAGAATTTGCATGTGAAAATCAGACAACTTAATTAAAAGTAGTAAAGAATCTGAGTACAGAAAGAAGCTAAAATTATACAATGGAAAAAAGAAAGTATCTTCAACAAATGGAGCTGGCACAACTGGATGCTGGCATGTAGAAGACTACAGATAGATCCATGTCTATCGCCATGCACATAACTTGTATGTCATCCTAGAGCCTTTATCCAGTGGCTGATGGAAGCAGAGACAGACACCCACAGATAAAAACTGAAATGAATTCTTGGAAACCAGTTGTATAGAGGGAGGAGTGATGATCAATGGGGTCAAGACTGGGTGGGTGAAAACCACAGAAACAAACAGCTCACCTGAACAAGGGGGAACTCATGGTCCCCAGACTGTTGGCTGAGAGGCCAACCTAGATCACCACCTAAATGTGGGAGTCAGTGAGGAGGCTTCGGCAATCTATAGGGTACTAGGTCAGTATTTATCCCTGTCATACAAATGGTTTTGAGAGCCCATTCCGCATGGCGGGATGCTCTTTCAACCTGGACACATGGGGGAGGGCCTAGGCCCTGCTCTGAATGATATGACAGACTTTGGAGATACCCCATGAAGGGCCTTACCCTCCCTGGAGAGTGGAGTGGAGATTAGGGGGTTGGTGGGGAGACGGGGAGGAGGGCAGGAAGAAGGAGCTGAGATTGACATATTAAGCAAGATTGTATCTAATTTAAATAAAAATAAATAAAAAGTATCCTTCCTTACCTATGAAATCAAAGTTTTGATCTGATACTCATATATTAACTAAATTATTTGTTCCCGATAAAGTATTCCTTCCATCATTTATTCACTCACTCAGATGGTTGGTTAAAGGTATCTCAGAATTTCCTGTCAGTAAGTCTCACAAATCAACACAGACAGCATTTTAGCAACTCTCATAATGAGAGACACAGACTAATTGATGTTCTACTACATTCAAATCGATTGCTGAATGTTATAATGATGCCTCATTGATGATTATGAATTTTCCCTTCAATAAATATCAATTAGATATGTACTGGATATGATTTTGTGATTATTTCTGGATATGCTCTCTACACAATTTTTTACACATTTATAATTATTATCTGTGGGTGTTTGTGAATGTGAGTATGAACATACCATGGTATATTTAATGGTCAGAGGACAGCATTTTGGAGAAGGTTCTTTCCTTCCAGCATGGTTCTGGGGACAGAAGTCATGTTGACAGGCTTTCATGATAAGTTCTTTTACACACTGGACCACCTTATAAACCTTATATTATCCTTATTTAATATATATTATTTCAACTTTCCTCCCTTTAAGTGTGTATGCTATCTGTGAATGTTAGTACTCACATTATTCTTTTAGTTCTAGGTGACCATCTCAGGTTTTCTTTTCATTTCCTTTTAACTGTGAAATAAAGATGATTGATGGGGAAGTCCTGTGTATATATTAATAAAGCACTGTTGGCCAATAGGGAATCAAGATAGGTGGCAATAGGAGTCCAGGAGGACTCTGGGTAGGAGAAACACAGGGAGTCATCGTGTAGCCTGCCAGAGAAGTAAGATGTCCGTCCAGTAAGAGAAATACTTAGATGGGTTAAATACTTAAGTCAGAGCTAGCCTGTAAGAAACAAGCAAGGCCAACAGCTTCATAATTAATGCAGCACCCTGTGTGATATTTGGGGAATACAACATGGCAGAGCCCTGGCAACTGGCAGGGGAGAACCAAAACAGCAGACAAGAAAAAGGCTTCTCTCTACAGATGATAATTCAAGTGTAGAAATCCACATCACTACCTTGGTGCAAGGGCAAATGAGCCTCTAATTGGGACCTCCTGGTTTACAAGCTTTTGCCATTAAACACATCATCAGGCAGTGGGTGACTTTTGAAGCACTGAAATAGGATGCTGTGGTGCAAGTGATTCTTAATGTCAAGCACTTATCTGTAAAATTTAACAGCATGTGACCCCAGTGTATGTAGGGTGACAATGTTTGGACTGACTTATTAAAACAAATAGTGCCATTTTTTAATTTGTCCTCTTTAAGAAAATATAAAATATTTGTGATAAGCACTTCAAGACAATGATCTTAGTTATAAAAAGAAAATGAAGGCCGAAGAATCTAAACACAACTACAGGGACAAGGATGCTTTGCTGTTTCAAACACATGTTATGATGTTATGGAAGCAATGTCACAGAAAAATGGCTGTAGGAGACATGAATCAGCATGAAATAAGATATTTTGAGGGTTATTGAACACTGTTCATTTTCCTGGAAATATGGCAAGATTATTTAGCACAGGTGTCTCGGTAATAGTGATGCATTAGCAGCATTAGTCATGTTCAATGGCCTTCAAATTTGCTCCCCCACCTGTATGTGAAATGGTCTAGCATCAATACAATGACGAGAATCACGTGCTTTAGATTTAAAATCTAAATTTTATCTGTGCTTAAAGTGACTTATTTTGTTAAATAAATCTTTGCATTGTTTTTCTTCTGAGAAAAGTCAAATACATAAAAGTGACCAGAAAATAACCATATAATCCCAACTATCTTCCAAGTAGAGAAGTAACACTTAAAAAACATTTGTGGAGATCACAAAAGGAGATGTCTGCTGCCAAAAGTGCATCCAGCTTTCAAAGCTGTTCTTACACTGAGAGAAGCTTGTACATCAATGTGTGACACAGAGTTTCAAAGGGCTGATGCTAGCCCATTATTTGTAATATTTGTGAGAGTACCCCAAAGTTTCCAGCCATTGATCAAAGGGGTAGGTATTCAGGGAACATATATAATACTTTAAAAGCATGATATATATTAACACCTCATTATTCAGTGCCTTTTTTTTTTTTTTTGGTTTTTCAAGACAGGGTTTCTCTGTATTGTTTTGGAAACCATCCTGGAACTCGCTCCGTAGACCAGGCTGGCCTCAAACTCACAGAGATCTGCCTGCCTCTGCCTCCCAAGTGCTGGGATTAGAGGCATGCGCCACCAACGCCCGGCCTATTCAGTGCCTTTAAATTCAGGAATTCAAAAGAACTGAAGAAATCACTGTGTTTTAAAGCTATAAGATGAATACTTTTGAATACATTTTTAAAATTAAATGCAATTGGAGTAATATAGTAGAAGCCATAATATTCATTTCTCCAAATAAAAGTTAATATATTTAGAATATTCATAGGCTAAACACATAAAAAGTTTGGAAAAAGCATTACTTAACAAATTGTTTTGTGGTACTTAAGATAAATATTCAAAGAACTTAAATAGTTTAATATTTGACATTAATTAGTAAGGATTACATTATAGTTATATTTTCATGTGTCATAGAAAAGTATATGTGGTTACAAGAATTATTTTAATACGTATAGTTAATTCAAAGGCATCAGCAAATTTTGTGTATATGGACTGACAGCCTTTTTGCCTCCCTCCTTTGTTCTTTCTCTTTTCCACTCTCCATCCCTGCTCATACCCCTCCTTATCCCCTTTCCCATCTTCCTCCTCCTTCTTACCATAGTTTCTTTTCTGCTTTATCTTTCAAGCCAACAAAGAAATTGTTTAGGCTGCTGATTACATTCATATTTTTCTCATTAATTCAAAAAATTCATTATTTCTTTTTATTTTTAAGGTTCAGACAAATTATCTGAAGAAATTTATTTTCAGATAATATATTTTAACTATTCTTTTTATTTAAATTGGGAACAAGCTTGTTTTACATGTCAATGACAGGTCTCTCTCCTCCCCCTCCCCCGCTGGACCCCTCCAACTCCCTATCCCTTCTCCTTTATGCTATTGAGGGGGTCGGTGAAGCCTTTCATGAGGGATCTTCAGAGTCTGTCATATAATTTAGCAGGGCCTCGTCCCTCACCCATGTGTCTCGACTTACAGAGCACACTTCTATGTGGAATGGGCTCCCAAAGCCCATTCCTATACTAGGAATGAATACTAATCTACTACTAGAGGACCTATATATTGCCCAGGCCTCTTAAATGGCATCTCCTAACTGACACCCACATTCAGATGTTCTGGATCAGTCCTATGCTGGTTTCCCACCTATGATTCCTATGCTGGTTTCTCACTTATCATGAGCTCCACCTTGTTCAGGTCAGCTATTTCTGTTGGGTACTCCACCCTGGTCTTGACTCCTTTGCTCATCACACCTACCTCTCTGCAACTGGTTTCCAGGAGTTCAGCTCAGTGTTTCATTATGGGTGTCTCCTTCTGCTTCCAACAGTTTCTGGATGAAGGCTGTAGGATGGCATCTGAGGTAGTTATCAATCTCATTATCAGGGAAGAACATTTAAGGTGGCCTCTCCACTATTGCTTAGATTGTTAGTTGGTAGTCTTGTACATCTCTGGATTTTCCTTAATGGCAGATTTCTCTTTAAACCTATAAAAGCTCCTTTTAATGATGTGTCTCTTTTCTTTCTCTCCTCTATTCAATATTTCTGCTGCTTACTGTTCTTCTCTCCCTTCCTCTTCTCCACTGCTTTTCCTTCTAACTACCTCTCCATTACCCCCATGCTCATAATTTTCTCAGGATATCTTGTCCCTTTCCAATTCTCTGAGGGACTATGCATGTTACTCTTACAGTCCTCCTTCTTTCCTAACTTCTACGGTGTGGATTGTAGGCTAGTAATCTTATGCTGTATGTCGAAAATGAGTGAGTACATACCATATTTGCCTTTTTTATTACTTTAATTTTAAATAGCTTGCTTCACATGTCAATCCCAGTTCCCTCTCCCTCCCCTCCTCCCAAACCCATCCACCATCTCCCCCGGCCTCCCACCCTATCCTCACTTCCTTCCACATAGGGGATATCCAGAGTCTGTCATTTCACTCAGGGTGGGGTCCAGGCACTCCCCTAAGAGTCCAGGCTGGGAGATCATCCTTCTTTGTGTTATGGACACACGAAGTCCATTTGTAGGCCAGGGATAAACACTGGTCAACTGCCCAGGGCCCCATAGGTTGCCCAGGACTCCTCACTGACTTTCACATTCTGGCCTCCCACCTGTCGGTCTGGGGACCAAGGGCTTCCCCTTTCTCAGATCAGCTGTCTCTGCTGGTTTTACCAGCCCATTCTTTGCTAATTTGCTCATTGCTCCTCTCTCTCGGTCACTGGGTTCCATGGGTTCAATTCAGTGTTTAACTGTGGGTGTTTTCTCTGCTTCCATCAGTCACTGGATGAAGGTTCTAGGATAGCATATAGTGTAGACATCAAGTTCATTATCAGAAATGGGCATTCAAGGTGGTCTCTGCACTATTGCTTAGCTTGCCAGTTGGTGTCATCCCTTTAGATCACTAGAGGTCTCACTGGTGCCAGATCTGTCTTTTAACCTATGACTCCCTCTTTTATGGTATTTCTCATCCTGTTCTCCCCCTATTTCTACCCCCCCAGTCAACCTTCCTATTACCCCATAACCTACTCTCTCTTCCTCTTCTCCCTCTCTCTTCTTCCTAGTATCCACCTCCCACCCCTCGCCAGGTTCCCAATCTGTTCAGAAGATCTTGCCTCATTCCTCTTCTCTGAGGTACCATGCATATCCCTCATAGGTTCTTTCCTGTTTCCCAGAATCTCTGTCAATGGAATTGCAGACTGGCACTATCCTGATCCATGTCTAAAATCCATATATGTGTGAGTACATATCATGTTTGTCTTTTTGTAACTGAGTTACCTCACTCAGCATGTTTTCTTCTAGTACCATCCATTTACCTGCGAATTTCAAGATTCCATTGTTTTTCTTCCTGCTGAGTAAATGTACCATATTTTCTCTACTCACTGTTCTGAATAGGTTGCTTCTAGGTTCTGGCTATTACAAATAATGCTGCTATGAACATAGTTGGACAGAGTGGAATTGTTGCATCTTGTGGTAGACTTATACCCATTTTCCTGAGGAATCTCCATACTGATTTCCAAAATGGCTATGTGAGTTGGCACTTTCACCATCAGCAGAGGAGAGTTAAACTTTATAAACATCCTTTCCAGCATAAACTATCATTTGTTTTTGATTTTAGCCATTCTGACATGAGTAAGGTGGTATCTCAAAGTTGTTTTGATTTGCATTTCCCTGATGACTAAGGATGTTGAAGAATTTCTTAAGTGTCTTTCAGTCATTTTAGATTCCTTTATTGAGAATTCTCTATTTAGTTCTGAACCCCAAATACAGATCTAATGCAATCTCCATCAAAATACTGGCACAATTCTTCACAGAACTTGAAAGAATAATGCTCAGCTTTATATGGAAAAACAAAAGATAAGGAGATCAAAACAACTGTACAATAAAGGAATTTTTGGGGCATCACCATCCCTGACTTCAAACTCTATTAGAGAACTATAGTCCTGAAAACAGTATGGTAGCAATATTGACATAAAAATAGACAGTTAGCCCAATGGAATCAAATTGAAAACCTTGATATTAACCCACACACCTATGAACACCTGATTTTTGACAAAGAAGTTAACATTATACAATGGATAAAGAAAGTTTCTTCAACAAATGGTGCTGACATAACTGGTTGCTGTTGTATAGAAGATTTCAGATAGATCCATATCTATCACCATGCACAAAACTTGAGTCCAAACAGATCAAAGACCTCCTAAAACTAAGAAGCATATGTAAAGGACATCATCAACAAGACAAAACAGCAGCCCACAGAGTGGGAAAACATACTCACCAACCCCCCATCTGACAGACGGGTGATTTCCAAAATATACATAGAAATCAAGAAGCTAGTCAGAAAACTACCAAATAATCCAATTATATTAACTTGTCAAGACAGATGCTTATTTCATATATTAATAAATTTATCCCCATCTTTCTATCCCACATACCATTAATTTCATAAGACAATGTCTAATCATTTATATAAATGGAAAACATCAGATGACAGCTATGTCAGTGTTATAAATTAGAAATTTTGGAATATCTGACCCATTGTAACAACACAATGTTTACTCTGAGTTTTAAAGCCAGTTTTTTTTCTCACAAAGACATTAACAAATAAGTATTCTTTTAAAAATAATTACTATTCGTGTTTGTAGCAGACATCTAAGACCGTCTGAGCACTGGACTTCTTGAACTGTCACTCAGTTCTTCCTATTTTATTCATCTGTACATTGTATTTTAATGTGACAGTTTTTGTTTATATTTATGATATATAAATGGTTAGTTTTCTTTTTCAATTCATATGAAGAATTTGAATATGAATTTTAATGGGATTGCACTTGATCTCCACTTTCCTTTTGAAACCTTGGTCATATTTATAATATCTATACTACCGATCATTGAGTATAGAAAGTATATCTTTTGGTATCATTTTACATTTCTTTCATTAACATATTATATTGTCCAATGTCTAAGTTTTTAACTTCTGGGGTTACATTTATTTCAAGATTTATCTCAGACTATTTTTAATGGGTTTCTTCTTCTCAATCTCATAGGAAATCTAGTGATTGAACTATTATGTTATGATGTTTATTACTACTTACACTTTTGGCTTTTTGGTGATCTTTTGAGGGGCCAGTCACCCAGTTTCCAAGTAAGACACACACAGAAGTATATTCTGAATTATGTATGCCTGGCCTTAGCTTGACTTGTTTCTTGTCAGTTTTTCTTAAATTATCCCATCTATATTTTCCTTGTGGCCTATTTTCTTTCTTCTGTAAACCTTATTTTCCTTCTTTTTCTATGGCTGACTGGTTGACTAGGTAGCTGTCCCCTGATGCCCTTCTTTTCTTGTTCACTTGCTGCTTCTTCTCACACACCTCAAAATACGTATTCCCCAACACAGAATAGACCCATAAAAAACAATGACACTTAGAGCAAGATCGACTCAACACAGAACTCAAATGGATCTCAAAAGGAGAAGTGGTATCAATACTCCTCAAGTTTTTCTTTAAAACAGAAAAGGAAATTAAACTTCCAATAATTTTTTATGAAGCTGGTATTACCTTGACATCCAAAATGGACAAAAAAAAAAAAACAATTAAAAGAAGGGAAAAAAAACAACTAATGGATAAACAATCAAAAGCAAACAGAGACAAGGGGTCATGTAGAAATCAAAGGAAAAGTGGCTTGATGCACATAAATACAAGACAAATCTCCATAAAATTGTAAACCAAATTCAAGAGCACATCAAAAAGGAATCTGCCATGACAAAGTTGGATTCATCCCAGAGAAACAGAAATGGTTCAATATATAGAAATCAATAAATGTAACCTACTACATAAATAGATACAAAGACAGAAATCACATGATCATATCCTTTAAAGAAGAAAGGACCTTTGGAAAAATCCAACATCCCTATGTTAAAATTCTTAGGGATCAGATCAGTATTTATCCCTCACATATAAATGGACGTTGGGTACCCATGCCACAATGAGGGATGCACTCTTATTCTTGGGGGAGGGTCTAGGCCTTGCCCTGGATGAAATGACAGACTATAGACATACCATGGAGGGCCTCACTCTCCCTGGGAAATGAGAGGGTACTGGGGAATTGGTGGGACGGCATGGGAGGAGGGAAGGGAAAGGGAGAGGGACCAGGGATTGACATGTGAAGCAACCTTGTTTCTAATTTAAATTTAAAAATAAAAAAATAAAAAAATTCTTAGGGAACCTAGGTGACATACCTCAACATAATAATGATAATATATGGTAATATATTACAGGCACATACCCAAACTTGTATAAAACACAGAAAAATACACAAAAATTTCATTAAGATCAGGAATAAAGAAAAGGTGACCCCTCTCTCTGTTTTTGTTTGTTATAGTACTTGATTGTAAGACAAGACATAAAAATGAAAGGCAAAAATCAGTGTCAGTATTTGTAGGTGGTATTCTTCTACATTTAAAACATTCAAAAAACACTAAAATGCTCCTACATCTGGTGAACACATTTAGTGAAATTAACACACAAAACTATACATGTCTCTAATAATTACTTTTATAGTTCCATGATAAAGCATTATGAGCAAAAATTAAGGAGTTTACTTAGCTTCCTTATGGAAGAATGATTTTACTTGGCTTACAGTTCCTGACATATTAACTCCTGTCAACAAACAGCAGAAATTTTAGCTGGTGTAGGAAGCTAAGAGTTTACTTCTTGACCCACAACCAAGAAACAGAGAAAGCAAATTAGGGTGAGACCATAAGATCTCAAATCTTGCCTAAATGACACACTCTTTCTAGAAAGGCTTCATTTCCTAAAGCATCAGAAACTTTAATACCAAATGAAGGTCAAATAGCAATTTAAATACCAGCATCGATGGCAGTAACTTTTTATGATCATTATATCCAACTTTTTGCTTTTTTATTCAATTCATCCAACATCAGCCCCCTCACCACCACACACATATACAAACCACCTCCCTTCTCCCCATACCCATCCCTCCATTTTCCTTAAAAAAAACTCCCAGGCATAACAATTGAAAGCAGCATAACAAGATACTATAAGGCTAAGCACAAACCCTCATATCAAGAGATCTGATTGAGACAATCCAGTAGGATGAACATGGTACCAAGATCAAGTGAGAGAGTCTGCTTCCATGAGATGGTGTTCATTATTGCTCCCCTGAGTCTCATCTTTCCTTTTTAGAGATTCCTGAGAATCCATCCCATTGTTGTATTTGTATATGTGTAATAGTTTTATTCCAGTGAAGACTTACATGTTTATTATCCAACTAGATGAAAAAAAGTAATCTCTGAATAAGAGAGCTACATCCAAATTAGCCAAGGTCAAAGATAGAACAGAAAACTACAGAAAAAGGCTTCATTTTTCATTGGCTTCTGCTGCTGCCACAACCCTTGTTCTTCAGATCCCAGGTCCCATCAATTTTGGATTTAGGAATCTGTGTCAGTGATGATTCTTGAAACAATTAACTAAGATCTATAACACTATTTGTAAAGATTCTGGTTTCTCTGATCTTGCAGAGCTTACAAACATCCTGGAAATGTTCTGTTCTTGTCAACATGTGAGACACTATAATAAGTCTGCTTTTATATATGCAAGTATTTGGTTGCTAATAATCCTCTGGATGTTTTTGGCTAATGGAGAAACACTAAATAATGTAAATAACACATAAAGAGCATGTAGTAGCATTTGCAAAGAAGAGCTACATTCTTTTTTTAAATCTTTTTTATTTTAGAAACAATCTTATTTTAAATATCAATCCCCCTCTTCCCTTGCCCTCCCATCTTCCCACAATGCAGTCCCCAAGGATAGTAAGGCCTTCAATAGGAAATCATCAAAGTCTGTCAAATCATTTGGGAGAGGGCCTAAACCCTCTTTTCTGTATCTCGGCTGCAATAGTATCCCTCCATAGGGAATGGGCTCCCAAGATGGCTGAGCCATTAAAGGCTATGCTCACAACCAAAAATATAAGAGCTACATTCTTTACCAGAATTCCTGTTTGTTTACTAGAAAATATAAACTTTCTAAACCTTTCTCTGAAGCTCCCCCAGTTCTGATATGTGGCTGTTTATCAAGTCTTTATAGCAAAAGTATCTGGATTACTCAAATTGTATGATTTTTTCTCTCCTTTATTCCCATCTTTTTATTCTGAGCATGTGCCCTGGAATTTTTCTTTTAGTCTATGAAAAAGGTGATTTTAAGTTTCTTTCTGAGTCTGTTCTTAAATTATTTGATCAACTGAAAAATCGGTGAGAAGAAACCTCAATTATCCTAGTTACATGTAACAATTTAGGCATGTATTCACAAAACTTCTAGTAATGATATAGATTTTAATATAAAGTTGCCTTTTTTATAAATAACTACATTTACAAAGCTATAAATATAGAATTCACATTTTACTGGAGATAGAATAAAGTTAATATTTTTGTAATGCTTTTATTTAAATTATAAATATGAATGCTTCACATGTCAATCCCAGCTCCCTCTCCCACCCCAACTCCCTTGTCCCTCCATCAGCCCCTGGCCTCCCACCCAATTCCCCCATCCTTCCCCAGGTAGGGTGAGGCCCAGACAACCATGCTTAACAAGCAACATCAGGAGACATCAACATCCCTGACTCTATTATAGTGCTGTAGTCCTGAAAACAGCTTGGTATTGGCACAAAAATAGACAGGTAGATGAATAGAATTGAATTGAAAGCCCTAAGATTAATCCACAAACCTATGAACACCTGGTTTTTAACAAAGAAGCTAAAATTATACAATGGAAAAAAGCATCTTCAACAAGTGTTGCTGGCATAACTGTTTATTGGCATGTGGAAGAATGCAGATAGATACATTTCTGTTGCCATGCACAAAACGTAATTCCAAATGGATCAAAGACCTCAACATAAACCCAGACACACTGAACCTGTTAAAGAGAAAGTGGGAGGTACCTTTGAACGAATTGGTACAGGAGACTGCTTCCTGAACATAACACCCGTAGCACAAACACTGAGATTGACAATTAATAAATGGGACCTCCTGAAACAGAGAAGCTTCTGTAAGGCAAAGGATACAGTCAGCAAGACAAAAAGACACCTCACAGATTGGGAAAAGATATTCATTAACCCCACATCTGACATAGGGGTGATCTCCAAAATTTAAAAAGAACTCAAGAAGCAAGTTTCCAAAACACCAAATGATCCAACTAAAAAGTGGGGGACTGAACTAAATAGAGAATTCTCAATAGAGGAGAATAAAATGGCAGAGAGACACTTGAGAAAGTGTTCAAGTTCATTAGCCATTAGGGAAATGCAAATCAAAGCAATTCTGAGATATCATCTTACTCCTGTCAAAATAGCTAAAATCAAAAACACCAAAGACAGTTTGTGCTGGGGAGGATGTGGAGAAAGGGGAACACTCCTCCACTGCTGGTGGGAGTGCCAACTCATACAGCCACTATGGAAATCAGGATGGAGATTCCTCAGGAAAATGGGACTCAGTCTACCACAAGACCCAGCAATTCCACTCTCAGACATATACCCAAAAGATGCCCATTCATAAAACAAGGATGTATGTTCCACTATGTTCATAGCAGCATTATATGTAATAGCTAGATCCTGGAAGCAAACTAGATGCTCCACAACTGGAGTGGATAGAGAAAATGTGGTACATTTACACAATGGAGTATGACTAAGTGGGAAAGAAAAACAATGGAATCTTGAAATTTGCAGGCAAATGGATGGCACTAGAGGAAACTGCCCTGAGTGAGGTAACCCAGACACAAAAAGACAAACATGGTATGTACTCACTAATTTATGGATTTTAGATATGGATCAGGGGAATCTCAGCCTACAATCCCAGTGCCTGTGACTCTGGGAAACAGGGAGGTTCTCAAGAGAGATGCATGATAGCCCGGAGAAGTGGGATGAGGCAAGATCGCCTGAGCCAATTGGGAACAGTGGGGGAGGGGAGAGGGAGCCAGGAAAAAGAGAGGGGGATAAGAGGAGGGGAGAAGAAAGTATGGGGAGCAGGAAGGTTGAGTCGAGGTAAAAATGGCGGAGAGCAGGATGAGAGATACCATAATAGATTGAGTCATTATAGGCTTGAGGACAGATCTGACACTAGTGAGATCTCCAGACATCTACAAGAATAACACCAACTGGCAAACTAAGCAATAGTGGAGAGACTACATTAAATACCCCTCCTTGATGGTAAGGTTAATTACTACCTTATTTGCCATCCTAAAACCTTCATCCAGTGACTGATGGAAGCAGAGTCAGATACCCACAGCTAAACACTGAAGTGAACTCCTGGAACCTAGTGACAGAGATGGAGGAGTGATGAGCAAAGGGGTCAAGACCGTGATGGTGACACCCACAAAGACAGCTGATGGGATAAGATGGAGCTCTTGAGTCCCACAGAGGATTCAAGAGTTGGCCTCTGAGTGGCCAACAGAGGACAGATCCAGACTCCAGAATGTAGTCTCAGTGAGGAGGCTACAGAAATCACTGGGGCCTTAGGTACTTATCAGTGTTTACCATGGCTTACGAATGATCTTTGGGAGCCCATTCCAAATAAAGGGATACTCTCTCTGCCTAGAAACATGGGGAAGGGCCTAGGTCCTGCCCTGGATGAAATGACAGACTTTAGAGATCCCTAAAGTTAATATTTCTAAATTGAAAAAAGAAGGGTTGCATTTAATGTAAATATCTAATGAGCAATTTTAATGAAAACAGTCCCAAAAGTAAATGAGGGCTCATATATTATTCAGAAGGTTAACCTAACCAAATAATATACATAATACAATTGTAAAAATAGCAATGACATGGTACATATGTATATCATGGTGTAACAGGTAAAAATACAAGAGATCTATTATAATTCCATATATGACAGAAAGATTTGTAAAGCATTTAAAAAACAGATTAAGTGAGTAATGAAAATGATGAAAGAATGCAGTTACATAGTATTCTAAGATTTTTCAAGAAGAGTATTTTTTTTCTGTCATTGAAGCAGAGTAAAACCTTTCCTGTTTTAATTAGATCCATGATTGTTTGCTTTCACTGAGTAAACAAAATGGGAATGTAATGCATATTTTATATAAATTGAGTGAATATATGACTACAACAATTTCAAAAGTAATTTTAATTCTGAAAGTAATTTTGCATATTCTTTTAAAGTAATTGGTATAATTTCAAAGTAAAGTTTGGTTAAATATTAATTACTACTACCTTTAATAATGTGACTTTGATTGTTTTACATTTGAAAGGAAAAGTACATTGATAAGCAGTACTGGAGCAATTATTCTGATGTGACAATGTTTGAAAAAATAAAACTAGCGTCCACCATTACTCAGGGAAATTAAGATTCTACATAATTATCTCATTAATTCAGATTACACTCCAGTTAATTGAACACACTTGTTAGCAATAAATTATAATGTTATAAAAGTGACTAATTAAAAAGTGATTGTTTTCAATTTGAAATAATTCCCCTGAATCAAAAATTATTCATTCAATTAAGATCTTACTATTGTTCTAGATTTCTTATTTACTGATAAGTAAATATAAACACAAAGACTGATGTTGAAACGTAAGTGGAAACAAATGAGATAAATGTTAGAATGTAAGAGACAGCAAAATTATGCCATCAGTTATTAGTTAAAATCATTTGAATTTGTTTTCACTTGTTACATAAGTATTGATAAAAGCCAAGATACAGATTATGTCTTACTTTTATCCTTCTTCTTAGTAAAATGTATTTTTTATCTGCTGTCCACTTTTAAATTTTCTGGCAAATGCTGAGATATGTTTATATTAAATGAGATAAATCTTTATTCAATATTTTCTTGATTTGTTTATATTGTAATGGATTTAAGGCAGCTTCTTCTTCATTGAAGCCTGCCTCTTCCAATAAGCTCCTTTTGGTATTGGTTGAAGAATTGTGAGATGTAGCAGGTTGTAAGTGTTGCCTGAGGCCAGTCTCCTCTGAATAGTTGTGACTTATGTACTTGTACTTATTTTCACAATGTTGCACTAAGGAGGTGGTACAGATTCTGGTACTACTTTTCTCAGTATGGGAACCATAAAGCACATTTTAACAATTGAGAAATAGTGGAATATTCCCTTGTACTTCAGGAAGACTGATCATAATAACTTAAGTGTAGAAATCAGTAACAAAACCTATAGATCAATGCTGCATCCCTTCAATATAGTTCATCATGTTGTGGTAACTACAACCCATAAATAACATTCATTCCAATTTCAGAGCTGCAATATTGCCTCTGTTGTGAATCATAATATAAATATCTGGTATGCAGGATATCTGATTATGCGGCCACCAAATAGATAATGAACCATAGGTTGAGAGTCACTGATATAGACTATATTAAAATACAAGAACACTGAAAATTATACTATTTCTAGTTAACTTGAAATTGAAAATATCCATGCAATTACTTTGTAAAGATACCAAGACAAAAATAAAAGAAAACATAATTGCCAAAACTTTTGGGATCCTTATATTGTTCTAAAATGGAAATTCTCAAGCATAATTGCTTACATTCAATAACCAAAGATCACAAGTAACATAAAAATCTTTCTCAAGGCTAGGAATAGCAAGAATGAGTCAAACATAAAAATTAAAGATCAGGGGTGCAATGCATAACTTCAAACTAAAGAACAATAGAAAACATGAACCAAAGAAATTTGATTCCTTGAAAAGAAGAAATCCAAGATTTTATATAACAATTTTCTCTGAGATAAGCAGGAAACCTCATAAAGATGCAATATGTCTTAAGGGAGAGGTGTAGGGACCTAGTATTGTAAAACATTCCATTCTTCAAGAAGTTTTAAGCCCCCAAAACAAACTCAAACACTTCAGGGATTGTCTGAAACTGGCAAAATAAGCAAGTATTGAAATACACATAGGTATTAAGAACTGCAGAAAAATACTTTCAGACAAGCTGACCCACCTGTATGAGACAAAAAAGCTGCTTGGAAGAGATTCAAACTAATTAACCAATGGGAAAAATGACATTCTCCAACCAATCTGTTGAGCTGTCTGCAGGGAAGGCAGTGCACTCAAGATTTGTAGTTTTCATTGGCTGTCACCCATGCTGGGGTGAACACTGGTGATGTAACTGTCTTCCAGTCATTTCTGCCTTTGTAACTCTTTACTCATAGTCTTTCAAATACCCCATATAATACGGATTCAACCAGTTTGACATTACTGATAACCTTACATTGAACTGTTGTGAGTTCTGTATCTGGAATGAATAGATATTTATTCACATATTCCCAGGATTACTGTTATACAAGATTGAAAAATAATTAATCAAATAAAAGGAAAGAACCAGGAATTGAGTAATCCCTACACTTGGGCAGCAGATTCCCACGGATCTCTGTGAGTTTAAGAACAACCTAGTCTGTGTAGTGAGTTCCAATACAGCCAGAGATATCTAGATTGAGGGTAATGGAAGTATTTAAACACTTGATTGAGATTATTACATAGGTCCATAGCAATTAAAAAAATAAACAAACATGTGCTAGTGACACTAACACAGATAGGCAGAAAAATTTAATACTATAGAGGATCTAGTAGCAAAACCATGTAGCTACAGCCATCTTATTCTCTATAAAGAGAACAAATATATGCATATGAGAAAGGCTTGTGGAGAAAAATTAAATGCTCCTAAAGAAGACTGAAATTGGACAACTTTCACTATGCATCAGGATCAGCTTAGAATGAAGCAGACTTTAAACTTAAAAACATGCTAGATTAAAAACACCGAAGCTCTATGCATAGACATAGATGCCAACAAGATATCATGAACTCAAAAATAATAAAAAGGATCAATATATAATAAAGGAAGAAATGAACATTAATCTTTATAAGAATGGCAACAAAAGCCACAGTTTAAACACAGGCTATACAATGAAAAAAAACCAGTCATTTCTGCTGTTTATGCTGAAAACAATATCGAGAAAGGAGTGTTGGTGGGAGTGCAAAATTGTATAGTCACATTGGAAATCAGTATGGAGGTTTCTCTGGAAAATGGGAACCAGTCTACCTCAAGATTCAGCAATTTCGCCCAGCGAGTCCAGCTTCAGGTGAGATTGTGACTCTGGCAGGGACCGCCCGCCCATCTCCCATCCCCTTGATCTTCCGGGCCGCTCCTGGCATCCAGAAGACCCGCCCACAAAGGAAAGACATCAGGCCTTCCAAGACCCCAACCCCAGTGAGTCCAGCTTCAGGTGAGATTGGGTCTCCAGCAGGACCCCCTGCCCATCACCCATCCCCTTGATCTTCTGGGCCACTCCTGACATCCAGAAGACCCGCCTACACAGGAAAGACATCAGCCTTTCCAAGACCCCAACCCCAGCGAGTCCAGCTTCAGGAAAGACATCAGCCTGTCCAAGACCCCAACCCCAGCGAGTCCAGCTTCAGGAAAGACATCAGCCCTTCCAGGACCCCAACCCCAGCGAGTACAGCTTCAGGAGACCTGCCCACACAGCAAAGATGTCAACAATTCCAAGACCACAACCCCAGCAAGTCCAGCTTCAGGAAAGACATCAGCCCTACCAGGACCCAAACTCCGTGTCAGTATCCCCAGCTTCAGCTGCAGGAAGGAAGGAGACCAGTGGAGACAGAAAGACCCCATCAGCACCCACTGGAAGAAGAGATGGGAAGAAGACAGAATAAGAGATCACTCAGCAATAGAAACACCAACATGACCCCACCAGAATCCAGGGATCCAACACCAGCAAGACCCGAAAAGCACTACATAGATGAAGAAGAGGAGACAGACCTTAAAAATTATTTCATGAAGATGATGGAGACCCTCAAAGAAAAAACAAGGAAATCCCTTAAAGAAATAGAAGAAAAAACAAAAAAAATCCATGAAATGGGGGAAAAATTCAAGAAATAAACAAATCTCAAAGAATCTAAAGAGCACCAAGAAAAAACAACCAAAAAAATGAAGGAAACAACTCAAACAGTTGACGGATTGAAAGCTGAAATAGAAACGATAAAGAAAACACAGAATGAAGGGATGCTGGAAATAGAAAAGCTGGGTAAACGAACAGGAACTACAGATGCAAGTATCACCAATAGAATACAAGAGATAGAAGAGAGAATCTCAGGTGTTGAAGACTCATTAGAGTATATAGAGTCGTCAACCAAAGAAAATCTCAAAACCAACAAATCCTTAACACAAAATATCCAAGAAATATGGGACACCGTGAAGAAGCCAAACCTGAGAATAATAGGTATAGAAGAAGGTGAAGAAATTCAACTGAAAGGTACAGAAAACATATTCAACAAAATCATAGAAGAAAACTTCCCTAAACTAAAGAAAGATATGCCTATGAAAGTACAAGAATCTTACAGAACACCAAATAGGCTTGACCAGAAAAGGAAGTCACCTCGCCATATAATAATCAAAACATCAAACCTACAGAGTAAAGAGAAAATATTAAGAGCAGCTAAAGAAAAAGGCCAAGTAACATACAAAGGCAGACCTATCTGAATTACACCTGACTTCTCAATGGAAATGATGAGAGCCAGAAGATCCTGGACAGATGTCCTACAAATGCTAAGGGAACAAGGATGCCAGCCCAGACTACTATATCCAGCAAAGCTCTCAATGACCATAGATGGAGAAAACATAATATTCCATGACAAAGCCAGATTTAAACAATATGTATCCATGAATCCAGCTCTACAGAAAATGCTAGAAGGAAAACCTAAAGCCAAGGAAGATAACTACATTCACAAAGACACAGGCAATATATAATCACACTTTACAAAACACCAAAAGAAAAAGGGAGGAGAAACTACACAAAATAACTTCACTAACAATAAATCAAGCACAAACAAAGATCACCAATCAATGGTCATTAATATCCCTCAATGTCAACGGCCTCAACTTGCCTATAAAAAGACACAGACTAGCAGAATGGATACGAAGACAGAACCCTTCCTTCTGCTGCATACAAGAAACACATCTCAACATCAAAGACAGACGTTATCTCAGAGTAAAGGGTTGGGAAAAGATCTTCCAATCAAACGGTCCCAAGAAACAAGCGGGTGTAGCAATCCTAATATCTAACAAGTTAGACTTCAAATTAAAATCAATCAAAAGAGATGAAGAAGGACACTTCATATTCATCAAAGGAAAAATACATCAAGACGAAGTATCAATTTTAAACATCTATGCCCCTAATACAAAGGCACCTACATTCGTGAAAGAAACATTACTAAAGCTCAAAATGCACATAAAATCTCACACACTAATAGTAGGAGACTTCAACACTCCGCTATCACCGCTAGACAGGATCTCCAGACAGAAACGTAACAAAGAAACAAAAGAACTAATAGAAGTTATGACCCAACTGGGTTTAACAGATATCTATAGAATATTCCACCCAAATACAAGGGATATACCTTCTTCAAGGCACCACATGTAACCTTCTCTAAAATTGACCACATAATAGGAAACATAGCAAATCTCCACAGATACAAAAAAATTGGAATAACCCCCTGCATCTTATCAGACCTCCATGCATTAACATTAGAATTCAACAATAACACAAATCGCAGAAACCCTTCAAACTCACGGAGATTGAACAATGCACAATTGCACCATCCCTCGGTAAAGGAACAAATAAAAAAATTAAAGACTTCCTCGACTTCAATGAGAATGAAGACACAACATACACAAACTTATGGGACACTTTGAAAGCAGTGCTGAGAGGAAAGTTTATAGCACTAAGTGCCCACATGAAAAAACTCGATAACAGTCACACTAGAGAATTAATAGCACAGCTGAATGTTCTAGAACAAAAAGAAGCAAACTCCCCCAGGAGGAGCAGACGCCAGGAAATAATCAAATTGAGGGCTGAAATCAATCAAGTAGAAACCAGAAAAACACTGAGAAGAATCAATGAAACAAAGAGTTGGTTCTTTGAGAAAATCAACAAAATAGATAAACCTCTGTCCAAACTAACCAAAAGACACGGGGAGAGCATGCTAGTTAACAAAATCAGGGATGAAAAAGAGGACATAACAACAGACTCTGAGGAAATCCAGAGAATCATCAGGGCATACTTTGAAAATCTGTACTCCACAAAATTTGAAAATTTAAAGGAAATGGACAATTTCCTGGATAGATATCACTTGCCAAAACTAAATCAAGAACAGATAAACAATCTAAACAGACCTATAACCCCTAATGAAATAGAAGCAGTCATCAAAAATCTCCTAAACAAAAAAAGCCCAGGCCCAGATGGCTTCAGTGCAGAATTCTACCAGAAATTCAAAGAGCTAATTCCAATACTCCTCAAAGTATTCCACACAATAAAAGCAGGAGGCTCACTGCCAAACTCTTTCTACGAGGCTACAATTACCTTGATACCCAAGCCACACAAAGACACAACTAAGAAAGAGAACTATAGACCAATTTCCCTCATGAACATTGATGCAAAAATACTCAAATACTCGCAAACCAGATTCAAGAACACATCAGAAAAATCATCCACCATGATCAAGTAGCCTTCATCCCAGGAATGCAGGGATGGTTCAACATTAGAAAATCTATCAATGTAATCCAACATATTAACAATCTGTGAAAGAAAAACCACATTATCCTCTCACTAGATGCTGAAAAAGCCTTTGACAAAATCCAGCACCCCTTCATGATAAAGGTCCTAGAGAGATCAGGGATAACAGGAACGTACCTGAATATAATAAAAGCAATATACAGTAAACCAACAGCTAACATCAAACTAAATGGAGAGAAACTCAAAGCAATTCCTCTAAAATCAGGAACAAGACAAGGCTGTCCACTCTCTCCATATCTCTTCAATATTGTACTTGAAGTTCTAGCTACAGCAATAAGACAACAAAAGGAGATAAAGGGGATACAAATAGGAAAAGAAGAAGTCAAACTTTCACTATTTGCAGATGATATGATAGTTTACATAAGTGACCCAAAAAACTCCGCAAGGTTAGTCCTAGAGCTGATAAACACCTTCAGCAATGTGGCACAATACAAGGTAAACTCAAAAAAATCAGTGGCCCTATTATATACAGATGATGAAGTGACTGAGAAAGAAATCAGAGAAACACCACCCTTTACAATAGCCAAAAACAGCATCAAATATCTGGGGATAATGTTAACCAAGGAAATTAAAGATCTGTATATCAAGAACTTTGTGTCTTTAAAGAAAGAAATCAAAGAAGATACCAGAAAATGGAAAGATCTCCCATGCTCTTGGATTGGTAGGATCAACATAATAAAAATGGCAATCTTGCCAAAAGCAGTCTACAGATTCAATCCCTATCAATATTCCATCACAATTCTTCAAGGACCTGGAAAGAACATTAATCAACTTTATATGGAAAAACAAATGGCCCAGGATAGCCATAACATCCCTATACAATAAAGGAACCTCAGGAGGCATCACCATACCTGACTTCAAGCTCTATTATAGAGCTATAGTCCTGAAAACAGCTTGGTATTGGCACAAAAATAGGCAGGTAGACCAATGGAACCGAATCGAAAGCCCTAATTTTAACCCACACACCTATGAACACTTGATTTTTGACAAAGAAGCTAAACCTGTACAATGGAAAAAAGGAAGCATCTTCAGCAAATGGTGCTGGCATAATTGGTTACTGGTCTGCAGAGGATTGCAGATAGATCCATGTTTATCGCCTTGTACAAAACTTAAGTCCAAATGGATCAAAGATCTCAACATAAATCCAGGCACACTTAAACTTTTAGAAGAGAAAGTGGGAGATACTCTTCAACTAGTTGGTACAGGAGACCACTTCCTAAACATAACACCAGTGTACCAGGCATTGAGATCGACAATTAACAAATGGGACCTTCTGAAACTATAAAGCTTCTGTAAGGCAAAGGACACAGTCAAAAAGACAAAAAGGCAGGCCACAGAATGGGAAAAGATATTCACTAACCCTACATCTGACAGAGGGCTAATCTCCATAATTTACAAAGAACTCAAGAAACAAGTCTCCAAAACACCAAAGGACCCAATTAAAAGGTGGGGTACAGAGTTAAATAGAGAATTCTAAGTAGAGGAGGCTAAAATGGCCAAGAGACACTTAAGAAAGTGCTCAACATCCTTAGCCATCAGGGAAATGCAAATCAAAACAATTCTGAGATATCATCTTACTCCTGTCAGAATGGCTAGAATCAAAAACACCAAAGACAATTTATGCTGGAGAGGATGTGGAGAGAGAGGGACATTCCTCCACTGCTGGTGGGAGTGCCGACTCATACAGCCTCTTTGGAAATCAATATGGAGATTCATCAGGAAAATGGGAATTAATCTACCACTAGACCCAGCAATTCCACTCTTAGGCATATATCCAATGAGGCAAGTTCATACAACAAGGGCATCTGCTCCACTATGTTCATAGCAGCATTATTTGTAATAGGCAGAACCTGGAAGCAACCTAGATGTCCCTCAACTGAAGAGTGGTTAGAGAAAATGTGGTACATTTACACAATGGAGTATTACTCATCAGAAAAAAATAATGGAATCTTGAAATTCGCAGGGAAATGGATAGCACTGGAAGAAACCATCCTGAGTGAGGTAACCCAGTCGCAAAAAGACAAACATGGTATGTACTCACTCATATATGGATTTTAGACAAGGATCACGATAGTGCCAGTCTGCACTTCCACTGATAGAGAGTCTGGGAAACAGGAAAGAACCTAAAAGATATGCATATATGCATAGTTCCCAAGAGAAGAGGATTGAGACAAGATCCTCTGAATGGATGGGGAACACGGCGAAGGGTGGGGGGGAGTGGGACCTGGGAAGAAGGGAGGGGGTGAAGAAGAAGAGAGTTGGTCATGGGGGAACAGGAAGTTGAGGGGGTGGGGGTAGAATAGGGGGAAGAGGGAATCATAGGATCGAATACAGATCAGGCACCAGAGTGACCTTGAGCGATATAAAGGGATAACACCAATTGGCAAGCTAAGCAATAGTGGAGAGACCACCTCGAATGCCCATTCCTGATAATGAACTTGATGTCTATAACCATCCAGGAGCCTTCATCCTGTGACTGATGGAAGCAGAGGCAAACACACAATTAATCACTGAACTGAACCCAAGGAACCCAGTGACAGAGAGAGAGGAGTGATGAGCAAATTGGCAAAGAATGGGCTGGCAAAACCAGCAGGGACAGCTGATCTGAACAGGGGAGAGCTCTTGGACCCCAGACCGACAGTGGGGAGGCCAGCATGGGACTGATCTGGACCCCCCAAATGTGAGTGTCAGCGAGAAGGCCTGGGCAACCTATGGGGCCCTGAGCAGTGGATCAGCGTCTATCCCTGGTATACAAACATTCTTTGTGTGCCTATAGCATAAAGAGGGATGCTCTCTCAGCCTGTACTCTTAGGGGAGTGCCTGGACCCTACCCAGAGTTAAATAACAGACTCTAGATATCCCCTATGTGGAAGGATTTGGCAATAGGTTGGGAGGGTGGGGGGGAAGGGGAGTGCTGGAGGAGGGGAGAGAGAGGGAACTGGGATTGACATGTAAAAGAAGCTATTTAAAATTAAAATAAAAAATGATCATAAAAAGAAGCTATAGAAGGCCTTCAAAACCATATTGAAACACATTTCTCTGATATTTTTGGCTCTTAAGAATGCTTTCTATACAAAAAAGTTGGTTATTTATTGTACACAATAATGTTTTCTCCATTTATTTTTCTCAAATTAAAAAACTGCGCTTTAAAACTAAAAAAAAAGATTCAGCAATTTCACAGTTAGACATATACCCAAAGGATGAACATTCATATATCAAGTTATGTTCATAGCAGCATTATTTGTAATAGCCAGAACCTAGAAGCAACCTAGATGCCCCTCAACTGAAGAATGGACAAAGAAAATGTGGTACATTTACACAATGAAGTACTACTCTGGGGAAAACAATGGAATCTTCAAATGGATAGAGCTAGAAGAAACTATCCTATTTTGGGATAACAGTAGCCAAATAAGTGAAAGACCTGTATAGCAAGAACTTTGAGTCTTTAAAGAAAGAAATTAATGAAGACACCAGAAAATCAAAAGATGTCCCATGATCTTGGATAAGTAGGACCAACATAGTAAAACTGGCAGTCTTACCAAAGGCAATCTACAAAATCAATGCAATGCCCATTAAAATACCAACACACTCCTTCACACAGCTAGAAAGCATAATACTCAACTTTATATGGAAAAACAAAAAACACAAGATAGTCAAAACAACCCTGCACACAAAAGGAACTTCCAGAGGCATCACCAACCCTGACTTCAAGATATGTTATAGAGCTATACTCCTGAAAACAACTAGGTATTGGCATAAAATAGACAGGTAGACAAATGGAATTGAATTGAAAGCCCTGATATTAACCCACACATCTACCAACACCTGGTTTTTGACAAAGAAGTTAAAATTATACAATGGAAAAAAAGCATCTTCAACAAATGGTGCTGGCTTAACTGGATGTGGACATGTAGAAGATTGCAAATAGATCTATATCTATTACCATGCACAAAATTAAGTCCCAGTGGATCAAACACCTCAACATAAATCCAGGTACACTGAACCTCCTTGAAGAGAACATGGGAAGCTACCTTGAAAGAATTGGTACAGCAGACTACAGCAGACTGTTTCCTGAACATAGCATAGACAATGGGACCTCCTGAATCTGAGAAGCTTCTTTAAGGCAAAGGACACATTCAACAAAACAAAATGACAGCTCACAGAAAGGGAAAAGATATTCTCCAACCCCACTTCTGATAGAGGGCTGATTTCCAAAAAATAAAATGAACTCAAGAAGCTAGCCACCAAAAATTCCAATTAAATAGTGGGGTAAAGAACTAAATATTCTTCTTCCTAGTTATGAATCCAAAATCACTCTCCCCGAGAAATTTTAACTTTATTCTGAGGGCTTTCTTTTCCTTACACCAATCTTTTTTCATGTTTTCAAACTCAAATACATTTTCATGATTTTTCAGGTCAGATATTTAACCAACATTGAACTAGTTTTGTCTTGTGCCCACATACAGGAACCTTATCTGAAAATCTAACAGTGGAGAATACAGAAAAGGCCATCCACAAGCTTAGACTAAAATTAACATTCATAATGGGTTTCATTAAGACAATTTATATTGGGAGATGATACACTTTGCTCATATCTGCCCATTGATTATGCTTGATGCCACCTTCTTTACAAAAAGATGTGTGGCTCTCATATCATTACTATTCATTCACAAATAAGAGGGAGGAAGTAGCTACTTGACTTTGGAGTCTGCTGTATTTCACTCATTTAGTTATCTCTACATTGCTCCACTTCCTTTTAAATAATATTATTCTGTTCTTCTTTGGGGACAAATGACATCTCATTGTGAATATATGTCACATTTCACTTGCCAGTTCATCTACACTCAGGAAAATAAGATGACTTCTTTTTTATTGTGAATCTTATCAAAATAAATATCAATATGTAGTTTCTCCAATGTATGTTGAATTTCTATACTTTGGGTATAGACTTAGAAGGATTATAGTTATATGACATGTTAATTTTATTTTTTAATATTTAAATAATTGTCAAACTGATTACCATATTTTCAAGTTTACATCCTCCATAATAATGTATATGAATTTCTGTAACTCAATGTCATCACTTTGTATTTGCTGCTTTATGCTTCCTTGATAATAGCCACTATGACTGGAGAAATATAGAATTTCAAAATCCTTCTGTTTTCCAGTTTCCCAAGACTTAAGATGTTTAGCAAACTTTCATGTATTTATTGGTAATTGAATACTGTTTGCTATATATACTTATTTATCTACTGAATTAAATGATTTTTTGTTGTTCATATATTTGGCTCTAGATTAATTTTCTCAAATAAATAGCTGAGAAAGATTATCCACTTTATCCATATTTTGTTTATTGCCTATTCTTCTATGTATGACCTTAGTTTGTCAATTTTTTCCATAATGTCCTAAGCCAATAGTGTTTCTGGAAGTTACTGACTATGTATCAATTTTATTTAAAATATTTCTAATGATGCTTTCAGTAATTTCTCATTTAATTGAAAGTTTTGTTATATATTTTAATCTGGGATTTTATTTAAATAAATTGTAAATTTGATTTTTCTTTTTACATCTTTTGAGAATTTCACATATGAGTATTCTATTTACATCATTCCTACCCCTTCCTCACTCTCCAACACTTCCATTTTCTAATTCTCTAAAATTCAGGATCTATTCTTTTCTAATCATTGAAATATGTTTTTTAATTTACAATTTATGAAATAGAGAGTCAGTGTCTACTTTCAAAATTCTACATGTACATGTGCAATATTAGCAACACCTCATGTTAGAGACACTATGGTTTCTTCATTCCTTTTCTTCAGACTCTTCAGAGAGGTCATAGATGGGTCTTGCTTTCTAATTCAATCAATCATCAAGCCTGTCTTACATGGTCAACATTTTTAAATGGGGTGATAATTTAAAGCATTACATCATTTCTCTAATTCTGGTGATTTTTAAAAATTTATTTCCCTTTCATAATTTCAACTGACCTCACTAGAATTTTGATGGCATTTATTTCTTCTATTTTTCCGATTCTTGTTTTTATACTGTTGTTTTATATGTAGGATCAACTGTCATTAACGATGTTACCTTAGTGTTGAGGATTCTTTAATGTTTGCCTTGGAAAGTCTTTATATACTTACTTAAAGGAAATCAGTATGGTACATACAAATTAAGGTCTACAAGTTTCTTTTTCTTTTAGGGCTTAGATGCATCATTACATACTCAACTTCATCTTATATTTCTCTTTTTTCTTAGAATCTTGCTTTTCTGCTATATTCCAATTTATAGTTACTTGCAGTTTCTGCAAGGAATACTTCAGTAATCTTTATAAATAACATACCTTTATCAATTCTTAACAACTAAAAAATATAATACCTTCATCATATTCACCCTCTACCTATCCTTGAACTCTTGCCACATATACCTTTCCTCCCTATAATCACTCCCCATTCCATGATTTTATTTTGGAAAAAAACCTATCTCACAACAGAAGTTTTGGTCTTATGATTCAGTCTTGGTGCCTCCTCTTCCATGATAGTCTCTAATTAGTAAGTTCAGGGGTTGTTTTGTAAATGTATTAAGTGGGCACAGGCACTCGATTATCAGTTGGTCTACATATTGAGAAGTTGTAAAATTCTGTATGATCCCCCATGTTACAAAGGTCTTCTTTGATAAGGAGAGAAAGCTACAATTAGCTGTGGATACAATGTTAAGTGTTTACAATGCAACTAGAAACTGTATTGATTTATAGAGTGGAAGTATTAAGTCATGCTCTAGGTTCTGTAGTGTCACTAGCCATAGTTAGTTTGTCAATTTTATGGTGCCAAGCATGAGTTCTTTGCTACTGAGTGGGTCTTAAGTCCTATTAAATGATTGTAGTTACTCCCAGGATATAATAGATTTTGGAGGAAGCATTATCACCTAATTTAGTATAATATACCACTAAATTATATAATTAATTATGTATTATAGTTTTATAATTAAATAATATAATCTCTTATGGCTTCTTGAAATATCTTTAATGTTAATTTCTCTCCTCTTATTGGGTGTTGTCCTCCTTCCTTCCCCGTCCTCAGGTGGATTTCTCCACCCATTTTTTCCCACATGCCCTTCATAGTCACTGCATGCTACCTTTCATATATCTAGCACTCCAGCTCCCTCACTCTATCTTGACATCGTTTCTTTCTTCGCACACACACACACACTCACACTCACACACACACATATATGTGTGTGTGTGAGTGTGTGTGTGTGTGTGTGTGTAAAGATTTAAAGTTAACATTGAAAAAGAAAGAAAAATATGTGGTGTTCTGACTTTCCTCATCTGGTACTCTCACTTACTTTAGTCTACTAATTGTTCTTACTTTTTGGGCCATGGTCTCTTACTGAATCTGTACCTTATCATTTTGAATGATTGACTGTATAGTAAGTTTCTGGGCAATAATCTGCCTTTCCAGTCCAATTTTTTTCCTGTTTCCTGAGTCTTCCTTCTTCCCCCATCAAATCTTTCACAACTTTCCACACCTCTTTACGTCTCTGTCCCTAATACGCACATCATCGTCATCCATCTGGGAAGGGTCACATATGTGAAGCTAAGTCACACCAAGCTTTCATTTTCCCTCAAGAAGCACACGGACACAATTCTGAATCCTCGTGATTACACCATAAGCAATTCACCTACTGAGCCATGTCCCCAGGCAGAATATCTAAATTCACTTTGAGTTTCTGCTCTGTTTCTCTGCCAACTTTGGTCACTATGTCTCTTTCCTTCTCTGTTAACAGTCCCATCTGCCATAATACCAATCAGTTGTGTTATGAGCACTAATAAGCTTGCTTGTCTACTCCTCTCTGAAAACAGCCAGTGCCTCTTAGTCCTTTCTAAGAATATGTTGAATGTTGAAACTCAAGTGTACTTCTTAAGTCACACAATTTACAAGAAAGCTATTTCTGAATTTATTTATACCTGATCACAGGTAAAAGCTCTACTATGCTTCTTGCCTCTAGGCTTCCTTTCATTAATATTACATTTATATGTAGCACTTGTCTGAATTCATAATGGTATTAATATTTTATTGGTATCATGAGAAGCAACAAATAAGAACCAAGGTATATTCTGGAATTTAAAGGGACAGATATCTAAATTTTATATGTGTAGAAATCATGCCTCTGTAGCTATAAAAGCATCTGAATATTCTTTGTTCACAAAAAGACAAAAATACAACAAAAGCAAAACAATGATTAACTTAAATTTGTCTTTGATCGAGTCCTTATTTTTCTCATACACTTCCATCAGTATCAATTTGTATTTTACTTTGTTCCACACTTGAAAATTATACTGGGTAATGTTTACCCAGTATAATTTAGTAGACTAAAGTAATATATAAGTATGATACATACTTATATATTATCTATATGTAATTATGAAATCTCAGAATTTAGATAGATTTGAAAATTATATAAATGGTAGATTTTACTTTAAAGATAAAAACTATGAATTTTCACACCTGAAAAATCCAGGTAAAAACTTCTTCAAGCAGAAATATGATTGCTCTGCAGATTCACCAACCTAGGATCATAAAAAGCCTTGTTTTAGAGATTGGAAAAGGCAGGGAGTGGCACCAGGTAGGTGTTCTATGAATGTGTGAGGATTCCCAGTGAGTTGGTTGATTATCAAGCTGGGTTTCAGGGAAATTATTTTCTTCTACAGTAGAAAATAACATTGGGGATCATTTATATTGTGTTGCTATGACTATAGTATGGAAAGGATCTATTGCCAACAAAAATGGAAATGTGCAGGAAATTTGCAGGAAATTATATATTCTGTGATGTCATACCACTTGTAGTGGCTACTTTGAGGGACTTTGTCACTGACATGCAATTTCTGATACTGCCTTATTTGCTGGAACCACATCTCTATGCATCAAACAGAGTTTGGGAGGCACTGAGGTACAAGAATCTTCTAGTGTATGTCAATTAGAGGAAAAGTAGAGACTCCAGTTCTTAGAGAATTTTCCTTACGATAAAATGGAAATCACTTCTAGTTTAATCAATAACAACACATGAAAAATATTCCAGTACACTACTATATTTAAATACGTTCAATCCATAAGTTTTAAGTAAAAGAACTTACTATGAGATAATATATTACATTAATCACATGAAAGTTTGCCCTCAAAGTATCATATAGAAAGTTCTACAAATTAAAGAAAAATAGTACAAAGTTTAATTTATACACAGTAAATAATATAAATATGTGGAAAGTATGCAGGGAGCTATGTCGTGTGACTTCTCCAAGGGAAAAAGAAAAACAAATGTACTTAACCACAATAAAGACACCAAAAATATACCAAACTCCCAATGAGTTTATTGATCTTATATACCTAAGAATATATAAAAGAACTTGCTTAGAGAAAAATGTACAACATTTTATATAAAAGTGTCTTGGTAATTGCTTTAAAATATTAATTGCCTCTGAGATAATTCTAAGTGCTATTAATAAAATATTGGAACGTGATTGTCTTTTGCTACTTGCTTTGATTTTGTTTCCATTGTTAAGAATTTGAACTTATTATTCATCCTCAATATTGTCATGTACAAATTAATTTTAGTTGTATAATTTATCATTATTGTCTATGTTCAAGAAATGGGTAAGACTCTAGAAATATTGAAGAAACCATGTTAAGAATATATGGTAGATGTGGAGAAAGGGGAACACTCCTCCACTGCTGGTGGGAGTGCCAACGAATACAGCCACTTTGGAAATCAGTATGGAGATTCCAAAGAAAAATGGGAATCAGCCTACCGCAAGACCCAGCAATTCCACTCTTAGGCATATATTCAAAAGATGCACATTTATACAAGGACATCTGTTCCACCATGTTCATAGCAGCATTATTTGTAATATCCAGAACTTGGAAGCAACCTAGATGCCCCTCAACCGAAGAGTTGATAGAGAAAATGTGGTACATTTACACAATAGAGTACTATTCTGCAGAAAAAAAAACCCAATGGAATCCTGAAATTTGCAGAAAAATGGATAGCACTAGAAGAAACCATTCTGAGTGAGATAACCCAGTCACAAAAAGACAAACATGGTATCTACTCTCTCATATATGGATTTCAGACATAGATCTGGGAGTGCCAGCCTACAATCCCATGGCCAGAAAGTCTGGGAAACAGAACCTTCATCCAATCACTGATGGAATCAGAGGCAGACTCCCACAGCTAAACACTGAGCTGAACTCAAGGAACCCAGTGACAGAGAGGGAGGACTGATGAACAAAGGGGGTAAAACTGTGCTGGTTTAACCCCCAGAAACAGCTGACCTGAACAAGCAGTAGCTCTTGAATCCCAGACTGATGGCTGGGAATCCAGAATGGGACTAATCAAGACACCCTGAATGTGGGTGTCATTGAGGAGGCCTAGGTAATCGGCAATCTATGGGTAGTAGTATTTCAGTATTTATCCCTGGCATACAAATGGACTTTGGATGCCCATCCCACAATGAGAGATGCACTCTCACCCTGGACTCTTGGGGGAGGGTCTAGGTCCTGCCCTGAATGAAATGACAGATGATGGACACGCCCATAGATGGCCTCACCCTCCCTGGGGAAATGAGGGGCTATGGAGGAGGTTAGAGGGAGGGTATGCGAGGAGACGAGGGAAGGGGTGAGGGACCTGGGATTGACATATGAAGTAACCTTGTTTCTAATTGAAATTGAAATGTAAAAATAAAAAAAATACTTAAAAAGAATATATGGTAGAATATTTATTTATTCATTATGTGTCTTAAGAATACATAGACACATATTTCCATGTATGATTTTTGTAAGATATATAGGTATATGCAGATTTTGTTAAGATCATATTTAAATAACACAGAGCACAATTCTTAGACCAAATCAACATAATCACTTTTTAGTATTTGTTACCTGTAACTGGAAAGGTCATTAACCTTAATGGAGAACCTACTACTATTTTTTAAACCAGAGTAACACCTATCTAAATGCATTCTAAACATCATTCCCTCTACCCCACTGAAAAGCAATGATCTCACAGCTCATTAAAGAAACTACATTTTTAAGATTGAAAGTACTGCAAAGATCAACCACCAAAAAATTGTTATAGAGTTCCCAGATCCTACAGTTGCACCTACAATCCAAGCCTTTTACCTATAGCTCAGACAACATCCTGGAAAAAGGAACAGAATTGAAAGACCCATTAGACAAGGACAGCAGCTATTAGATTGTGTCATTTGCATATAATAGAGATGCTACACCCATGAAATCTATATAATATGGCTTCCATAACAAGAACTGCATAATGGCAATACCAGTCAAAATGCCTGTTTTGGAAAATTGTGATGTTTTCCTATCTGTCCCTAGAGGGACAAATACAGATAATCAGTTGCTTCTGAGAGACATAAGTCTTCCCTGTTGACTTTCCCCTTGACATAGGTAATCCAATAATCCCGAATTGTCAGCACTAAAATTGTGTAGTTATGATCAACACTAAGGAGACTCTGAATGAGGTCTATGTGTGAGAGAAGGAATGGGAAAGGGACACAGGAGCAGTTGGAATGATATAAAGTATTCCTATATGAAATTCTATAAAAAAAGAAACAGAACAAAAAAAGTTTTAAGAAAGAGGACAGGATGCTTTTATATACTTCTAATCTTTAAAAAGTAGGATGTTTCATGTTTCATCATGAGTATAACAGAATGACTTTTTTATTTTTTTATTTTTTAATTTTTAAAAAAAAATTCCCCCTCCCTCCCTCCCTTTCTTCCTTCCTTCATTCATTCCTTCCTTCTTTTCTTTCCTCTGTCCCCCTTTCTGCGCTATATGGTGGTGAAAATATGAAGACAGAATGAAAAGAAAGGAAAGAGGTTATTGAAATGATAAGACAAAAGGGTAGATTGAACCTTCCAAAAAGCAACTACTATGTCAGATATTTTACATTGTTATGGACTTTTGTATATTGATACAAATTTAAAGTTATTTTTGTTATGACATATGGTATGTATATTTTTCTAATCTTATTTAAGGTATTGTACCTATTCAGCACATTTAAAAATGTAAAGCTCTAGTCCTTGAAAGCTATCATTACAAGCTGTTTAGGATAATTAAGAAATGCAGGTTAGTAGTTAGTCACCTATAACAATAACACTTCTTGTCATGGTAGGTATGTTTTCAGGGTTAAACAGATGTATTTTAGATAGAAAAGAAGTCTTCAGAGAGCTACAGAATACACGTTTAAAATGTTTTAATAGCATAAGGCTTTTATGACAGTGAGATAAGTCTGCTCTTGGCAGCACCAATACACTTCAAAGGACATGATATGAATTGAAGAATCTTCATGTGGAGTTTGCTTTCAATATGGAAATGTTAATCACTGGGCAACAAACTGTCCTTGCCCTGAGAGCTGAGAGTATGCTGTACAAATTGGGATAAGCAGGACACAAAAGACATCGATGGCTGGACTTTGCCAAGGCAAAGTAGGCCAGCTGTTCTAAGTTCCTGTTTCACAGAAGAGTCTGTCAAATATTCTAGACCTGTAGGCTGCTGCAACATTGCAGAGGAACCTTGAGTGGTAGCCAGCTGTCTCTGTCATTTCTATAGGAAGACCCTTGCTCTGCACTTCCTTTTTACTCAGGTAATATTATATCCTCCTCAGGCCCTGACCCAAGGTTGATTTTATTAACACAGCCTTGTGTTTCATGGCATCATCAAATATCCTGAAACATTTTCCCCATTTTTTGTCTAAATAAAAACGAAACATTTTCATTCTAACACAGAAATAAAAGTATACACAATAAGAACAATTATCAGGTAAGAATTACCCTAACAATATCTAGTCCTTTCACATTGGCAAATTCAGAGAAAGTACTTTATTGTCTACCCTATCTTGGTAAGTCCAAAGTTTTGTACCCAAATCACTTTCTATCATAACTTGTATTAGCAGACTAAAAATATCCTATTAGATTTTAAAGCATTTTCTTAGATAAAACCCTTAAGCTTTTATGCCTCTTAATATTTATAAACTTGACATTTCATTTGTGAGTTTTTTTTTTAATTTGGTAACAAAGAAATTGTAAAACTATAGCTATCTAGTCTTTAACCCCATTAGAAACCTGAGGAGAATGACTTTTTTATACTGTCACTGTATGCTATATCGTTACAGAGAGAATAAATTTAAAAATGTACTATTGATGAATCAAAGAAAACAAAACACTGCTTGCTAAAAACAAATCTGGCTGATAATGTCATTGCCCGTAGGTACCATATCAGTGATTTTGATCCCAAATTCTACCACATGGAGCCTTACCACTCATATATACAACTTTCATTCACACCTGTATCCCTGATAACATACTCTGAAAATGCTAATTTTAAAATATTGCATGATTTCTAAAATCAAAGAATAAATGCTATTAGGACCAGGAAGTGACCCTAAATTTCTTGTAATATGTTAAAACTAGACTAAGTGTAGCTTATTAGGCAAAAAAAAACCTAGGTAAGGAATAAATTAAACAACTATTTGTGAAAAATATACTGAATCTAAATTTTTTTTTTGGTTTTTACGAGACAGAGTTTCTCTGTATTGTTTCGGAGACTATCGGTACAGCCCAGCCTTGAACTCACAGAGATCCGCCTGCCTCTGCCTCCCGAGTGCTGGGATTAAAAGCATGCACCACCACCACCCGGCCCCTGAATCTAAATTTTTGAGAATATTTTAAATACATTGACATTGGACTTAATATTAACATGGTTGAACATGAAATATTTTATTAAATATTGTTGAATAAAGTAATTGTTCTATTTTCTTACTAATGAAAACTAATTATTTTAACTCTATCACATTATAATTAGGAAGTCAAAGTATATAATTTCCTCTTTTTGACATGGTAAGTATAAAGGAATTTTAAAAACCGTAATTTCTAAAATATATAGTATCTGAATAGAAAATAACATGATAGAATAATTAAATATCTTTGATTTAGGTTGTTTTGCTTATTGAGACCATAAATGAGATAATTATCCATATGACCTTTATTAATGAAAATCTCAGTTTCTACTTCCTCTGTGTGTCTACCCATCTTCTGTTATTTAATATCACATATAGATTAATAAGCATGAGCAAAAGTAGCTTTTTCAAAATTTAGAGTAATTTTAATGTTCTGTTTGCTTGCTTACTTGTGACAAGACCTTGCCAGGGAGCTCAAACTGGTCTCATGGTTGTTGTCCTACTTGTCAGGCTCTTGGGAGCTTGGAACACAGGCGTGTACCACCATGGCTTGCTGATGGTTTTCAATTAAGGAAGAACTTAATCTAATTACACTTTAGAATTAAAAGGGCACTGTGTAGTTGTCCAAATTTTTGCATAAATAGAGTCTTTCTTGTCTTATAATTTATCTATCTAGTCAACATAAAATAGCCAAGTTTCAGTAAACATAGGTCTATAGTACAATTAAATCTTAAATCATAAATGCATATGTCATTTTTAAAACTTTTTGAAAGCTGCAATGCTTTTAAGCCTACTTGTAATCTTCAGTTTAAGACGCAACCCAAATTATGAAAATTACCTTAACACTTTATGGTAACATAGAATAAGAATTTGTTAGACACATAAATGTAGCAGGAAAGTCAGAATGAAACTTTAAACAGTAAATAATCAAATAAGACACTTGAACATACACTTTATGTCTACAAAGTGACAGTCTTTTTCTATAAGAGAAAATAAGATCGAGTATAATCGCATCATTTTCTCACATTGATATTCCATTGGAAAATATTTTTTAAGTATATTTTATTTAAAGAAGAGAATGATGCCTTCCATAGTGATTTTCTAAGGCATCATGAAAACTATAATTTAAAAGTATACGCAATCATATTATTCTATATACATACTATGCATCTAAGTGTGTATGTATGTGGTGTGTGTGTGTGTGTGTGTGTGTGTGTGTGTATTTTCAAGCTAAAAATGACTCAAAGGCTTCCTCCTTGAAAAGTAACTTTCATTGTACTGTAAAGTGCAATGGAAATTTCCAAAATACAAAGGCAATGTATAGCACAGTTACTTCATGAATTCATCTGTTGAAGTGTTGAAGTAGTATGTTTATTCTACTTTGTGGGTACTGTAATTAATTCTTCAAAAAAAGTAGTACTACATGGATACATATGATGAGCACATTTCATTGTCCAATAATGGAAAAGCTAGATCATGCAATGGATCTATTTTTAAATAAGGGAGTTATTTTTTGAGGAACCTCTACATTGCTGTTCATAATTATATTAGTTTACATTAGCACCAATGCATGATTGCACTATTTTCATTACATTCTCACCAACGTTATTTATTTTGTACTGCTGCTAATGGACTTTCTAGCTGGAATATAACACTATTTCACTGTGATTTGGACTTGAATTTTCATGCTGAACATTGTAGTAATAGACTTGTTAGCAGTGTGTTTGTCTTCCTTTGAGAAATATCTATGAGGTTCAAAGCCCAGGTTTATGCTGCTGGTCTTTGTGCTTTTTAAGTTCTGGATATGAATCTCCCTTTAAAAATTGTTTGCAAGTATTTTCTCTTGTTCTATAGTTGCATCTTTACATACTAGGATATCATTTCATTCTTCTACACAGACAAATTAGAGTTTTTCCAACACGATTTATTATTTTTTATCCAATATATGTTATTAATACATTTATTGAAAATCAACTATCTGGGGATTTATGGATAGGCTTTCTACTATTTATTAGTTCACTTTATGCCAATATACTGTTAATGAGAAAACTAAAGCTCTAGAGTACACTTTTAAGTTTTTCTATTCTTAATGGTGCAAGTAGCATGTGTGTGTGTCTGTGTGTGTGTGTGTGTGTGTGTGTGTGTGTATGCATGTGGAAGCCATACGTCTATATTGTTATTGTGGGTTTTTTTCTATTGCTCTCCTCCTTATTATATTGAGATAGGACTTCACCCAAAACTGGAAATTACAACTTAGCTTAGATTACTGGTCAAAAAGCACCAGCATGCTCTCAAGTGAGCCAAATCCGTATCTCCATATATAACTTTTGTTTACTTTTCCAAACTTTGTTTTTGATCATATTCAAGCTAAGAATTTGTTAAATGTTTTGTTGAAAAATTCCAATTAATTCCATTGAATTTTTATATTTTACTTTCATTAAAATAATTGGCAATAGGGTGGGAGGATGGGGGGATGTTGTGGGGGTGTGGGCGGAGGGGAGGGAGAGGGAACTGGGATTGACATGTAAAACAAGCTATTTAAAATTAAAATAAAAAAATAATTATTGTCACATAGAGTATATCCTGATACTCTGCTCTCCATCTACTTCTCCTAACTTTCCCCAACCTCCCTTCTATCCTGTATAGATGTGCCCTTTGTCTCGCTACAGAAAAGAGCAGAACTATAAGAAACAACAACCAAACATGACAAAACAAAATATAATGACACAAGGCAAAAAACTCTCACAATAAAATGGATAAGTCATCCCAACAAGAAGAAAACCTTACAGATTCAGGCAAATGAGTAGAGTCACACCCACTTCCACTAGCTAACAGCCAGAACATACACCCAAACAATCTGGAGCAGAAACATGTAGGCCAATTGCTTGCCATTTCAGACATTGTGAACCTACATGTACCCTGCTTTGTTGATTCATTGCGACATGTTCTCCTGGTATCCTCCATTCTCTGTTTCCCAGACTTATTTTGCCCCCCTCTTCCAAGGGATTCCTAGAGCTCCTAGGGGAGGGACCCAATGAAGATCTCCAAATTAGAAACTGAGCCATTTGAGATTACTGTTTGGGAAATTCTCTGTTACTCTCATTTATCTTCTCTTTCATATGTATTATGTACTCTTACTTTAGGATTTGAGGGAAGGGCTTGATCTAGTGTTTCTGATGGTTTGAGTTGTAATGTGTCACCCTCTTCATTTCTAATGTGCACGCTGTGGGCCTTTAACTTTCCTCTTAGTGATGCTTTGGTTCGTTTCGTATATGAGGCTTGTATAATAATTTTATTGAGTAAATTAAGTTTATTTAAATTCATTTTTACTTAGCTCTTGAATGTTTGTTTTGATCATTGCAGGGTTTCTACTACTGACTTCCTTTTAACTATAATTACAGTCAGACAACATGCATGCTTTAGCTTATTTGTTATTTTTTTTTTGTTGCTTCTCATCAAACAAATATCCCAGATGATGTTCCATATTAAAGGACTCATATTCACTTGCTCTTATATGAAGTATTTACTAGACATTGGCTAGTTTCACTTGTTATTATGTATAGCTAATTCTCTCATTCTTTTTGTTGATTCTCTGTCTGGATGATGATCTATAAGGGATATAGATGGTTAAACCACATAATCATATTGTTTCAGAAGTTTTAACTTCCAACTAGTCTGAAAATATTTAATCTATATGTAGGGGTTCACTGCTGCCTAAAAAGGTAGCTACAGCTGCTATTAACTTTTGCTGAATATACCCCTTTGTCATTTTATGATCATCTTATATATCTCTTTTTGGTGCTTTTTAATTAAGAAAATTTAATTAGAACAGCATAAATACTTTTGCTTTCTTCTGGTCTCAATTAACATGCATTATGTTTTTCTGAACTCTAAAGTTGAATCTATATATGACTGTAGAATTAAAGAAAATTATAAATAATATCTAATACAAAAATGTTTTATAGTTTTATAATGATAATTTCTAATATTTGATCACAGAATTTAATCTATGATTATTTTTTCACTTTTAAAATTTTATTTTATGGAAAATAACATATTCATTCCCCATTTCCTCACCCTCCCATCCTCCCATGCGTTCCACCAACTCCCCAATATACCCACCACCCACTCCCCAAGGATAGTGAGACCCTCCACGGAGGATCATCAAAGTCCACCTCACCATTTAGAGGAGGGCCCAGGCCCTCTTTCCATTTCTGATTATTATAGGTGTTTGTTATTGTCAGTTTCTTTTGAAATAGTTCTTTCTTTTTTAAATATTCTCTCATTTGTTCCTCAATTCATATATTAATGGGCGGTTAACTTATTCAACACAGTAGTGTGAATTGAGTCCTTGATTATTCGTAGCTTATTATACATTTTGCTCTGTAGCTTTTATGAGGCTTGATAAAACTGTTTCATTATTTCAAGGCATTTTTAAATTATAACCCTGATTGAAAAGGTAGTAAAACAGCGAAAGAAAATTATCTTTTTATTCACATGGCATTCCTCCAGCATACTTTGAAATTTTGTTGTTGTAGTTTATAAATCTTTATCTTACACACAATTTTCCCAAATAAATCCAGTTATATTTGCTTTTAGCTATTTTTATGCTTAATAGCAAAATTTCACAGTTTGAATGAAGAGTATAAATTTTCACAGTTTTAATTCATATAGTTATTTTACCAATGGATTACATATGACTCAGTGCTTTCTTATATTTTAGCAAATCTATATTCAATTTCTATAACACCCTGTAGCATTTTTTACAGTCCAGTTTTTGAGTAGGTATGAGTATTATAGTATCACCTTTAATATGTTCTTATAAAAAATATTTTGTTGTTGATTTATACTTAGTTGGCTACCACCCACCCCACCAAAATCACATACCTTAGAAATATATTATCCCATTGCCTTTGCTCTAATTCCCAGTTTTCCACAGTACTGCATTTGATGTAATCCAGAAGGCTCAATTTTTTGCAAATCTGCATTTGGTAGGTTATTGAGGGAACATTAAAAGAGTGATTGAAAAAGGAACTTCATGAATTTAAACCTTTGTGTGGAACAGAAAAGAAGAAAATATTTCATTAACAGTCACTATCCAACAGTGGGTATTAGAAAATTTACTGGGTACAGAATGCTATCAGGCAGGGACTTCTCCTTGCTTCCTGAATCCTGAGCAAGATCTCTCCCACTAAGTAAATACTGGCAATTCCTGTTCTTTGCTACTAGATTTGAGAGAATCTCTAGGGGAGTTCCTCTAGCCACTAATGATCCAATGGTCCTCCAGACCAGAGCTGATAGTTCAGCAAAGAAGTCAGAAACTGGGGTAAAATGGTGCACTGCTATTGCTTGCCACGTTGGAGTACTTGTGATCTGAATGTTCTAGAATAAGACATAAGTAATGCTGTTCAAAATGAACATCCACCCCATTGGGACTGGGGAATCATAAATGGATAGCAGGGTGGATCCCAAAGCCAACTCTAGTATGCATGGTCTTGAAACGAGTTATTTACATCTTCTCAGTTTTATTGTCATAAAAAAGTCTTGCCCTAATCTCTCCTAGTTTGCAGAATATAATTTCTTTTCTTTTTGAGTTTAAAAATTAATTCTTTGAGAATTTCATATAATTTGTGCTGTCAATATATTCATCGATATGTGGAATTCTTTGGAGCATGATAAACCTATGAGAAGCAACCAGTTAAAGAAAACTCACCGTCCCTCTCCAAGCACTATTTTTCAGTGTTGTCACGCCCTATCCTCGGGAAAGACTGACAGAAGTAGTCTTTTGGCCACTAGGCTAATGCTTGGGGGGAGGGGGAGGCAAGGCTCCTTGCATTCTGCATGGTGATGGAATTTTATAGTTAGTCTGGTTGAAGTTTAAGGCCCACCCTTGATACACCTTGTCTCTACCATGAGCAGGAGACATTTCGTTTCAAGCAGGCTACACTACATGATATTAATGGAGGATGGAACCCTCAACTCTTTCTTCTTATTGCTTAGCCACCTTATCATTGTATCTTTTTATTTTCTTATGCTAAAATCACACATTGCAATCCCATAGTGATTTCTTTCTGCTGACAGCAGTTCTAATTGGAAATCCTCTAAAGACATGAGTTCTTTTTAAAATTTGGAAAAATTTCTGTGTTAGTAATTTTGTGGGAAATCAATTAAAATTCCAGAATGGAAATCTCCTTGGAGTTTCAAAGAATGAATAATTGTTTTGCTTATATTCTATTAAAATTAATTAGTTAATTAAGTTGGAGTTGAGCTCAAACCTTGCATTCTGTTACTCATGTGTTTCATGTTGAGTTACACACCTTAGTACATTATTGATATTTTACATGTAATTTTCTTTATGTTAATAACCCTGTATAAGTTTCAGAAAAAAAGAAATAGCCTGGGGCAACAAGAATAATTATAAATAATTTATATTAAATGAGCCTTGAAACACCAATGCTACACAGGAAAAATAAACATTATTAGAGTTTTAATAACATTTGGAGTCATGTTTACACTTACAGTTTAAATATAACAATTGCTAATGTATTTAATTTTTATTTTCTACTGGGTATTTCTACAATATAGTGATAATGTATATTTTATTTCAGGATTCAAATTTAACAGTAACAACTTATACTATATAAGGAAAATTTTAAATTAAATGTCTGTAATTAGATTGAGTGAATTGTCAGAGATTAAGTCATTTGTTAACAAAAACACTTTGTAATTTTTATTAATTTGTATTGCCGTTATTTTTATTGGTAATTTAACAAATACATCAGATTCAACATAATTATACATCTCATTTGCATAATATAAAATCTCCTAAAATATTAATGTTATTACTCAGGATTTTAAGACATCAGAACACACACATATACATATATGCTAATACATGTGAGATGTGCTAAATTGGCTCACATTATAAGAAAGGCAATATACTTTACAATATGCCCTCCATGAGCTATGAAATCAAGAAAACCAATGATATGATGTAGTCTAAAACAAAGCATATAGGAACTAGTAAGGGGAAAAAGACAGGAATGCCTCATCCCAGGTCCAAATACCTGATCATCAGGAATTCATACATTCAAGGTTTGGGAAATATGGATATTCCATCTAATACAGAGCACCCTTTGCTCTATTTAGGCCTTTAATGTACACCTATACCCATGACAGTAGAACTCCAATACTAAGCTAACTAATTCAAGTGCTAATCTCTGTCTTACAAAAAAACTCACAGTAATTTTAATTCCCATGATTATATGTACTGATTTTCAATTTGAATGGGATCTAAAAATAAGGAGCATGGCTCTGTGGGAATGTCAGACATCTGTGGCATGCCAGCTCCAAAAGTGTTGAAGCCCAAAACAGAGCTTTCTTATGTTTGCTTCTTGTTGGTATTTTTTTTCTTTTTTTTTTTTTTATTTTAAATAGCTTGTTTTACATGTCAATCCCAGTTCCCTCTCCCTCCCCTCCTCCCGCACTCCCCTTCCACCCTCCCTCCCACCCTATTGCCAAATCCTTCCACATAGGGGATGTCTAGAGTCTATCATTTTACTCTTGGTAGGGTCAAGGCACTCCCCTAAGAGTCCAGGCTGAGAGAGCATCCCTCTTTGTGCTATAGGCACAGGATGACTGTTTGTATTTCAGGGATAGACACTGATCCACAGCTCAGAGCCCCATAGGTTGTCCAGGCCTTCTCACTGACACTCACATTTGGGGGGTCCAGATCAGTCCCATTCTGGCCTCCCCCCTGTCGGTCTGGGGTCCAAGAGCACTCCCCTGTTCAGATCAGCCGTCTCTGCTGGTTTTGCCAGCCCATTCTTTGCCAATTTGCTCATCATTCCTCTCTCTCTGTCACTGGGTTCCTTGGGTTCAGTTCAGTGCTTAGTTGTGTGTTTGCCTCTGCTTCCATCAGTCCCAGGATGAAGGCTCCCGGATGGTTATAGACATCAAGTTCATTATCAGGAATGGGCATTCGAGGTGGTCCTTCCACTATTGATTAGCTTGCCAATTGATGTTATAACTTTAGATCACTCAGGGTCACTCTGGTGCCTGATCTGTCTTCGATCCTATGATTCCCTCTTCCCCCTATTCTACCCCCACCCCCTCAACTTCCTGTTCCCCCATGACCAACTCCCTTCCTCTTTACCCCCTCTATTCTTCCCAGGTCCCACTACCCCCCCTCGCCCTGTTCCCCATCCATTCAGAGGATCTTGTCTCCATCCTCTTCTCTTGGGTACTATGCATATATGCATATCTTTTAGGTTCTTTCCTGTTTCCCAGACTCTCTATCAGTGGAAGTGCAGACTGGCACTATCCTGATCCATATCTAAAATCCATATATGAGTGAGTACATACCATGTTTGTCTTTTTGCGACTGGGTTACCTCACTCAGGATGGTTTCTTCCAGTGCTATCCATTTCCCTGTGAATTTCAAGATTCCATTGTTTTTTTCTGCTGAGTAATACTCCATTGTGTAAATGTACCACATTTTCTCTATCCACTCTTCAGTTGAGGGGCATCTAGGTTGCTTCCAGGTTCTGGCTATTACAAAAATGCTGCTATGAACATAGTGGAGCAGATGCCCTTGTTGTATGAACCTGCCTCATTTGGATAAATGCCTAAGAGTGGAATTGCTGGGTCTAGTGGTAGATTAATTCCCATTTTCCTGAGGAATCTCCATACTGATTTCCAAAGAGGCTGTATGAGTTGGCATTCCCACCAGCAGTGGAGGAGTGTTCCTCTCTCTCCACATCCCCTCCAACATAAATTGTCTTCGGTGTTTTTGATTCTAGCCATTCTGACAGGAGTAAGATGGTATCTCAGAGTTGTTTTGATTTGCATTTCCCTGATGGCTAAGGATGTTGAGCACTTTCTTAAGTGTCTCTTGGCCATTTTAGCCTCCTCTACTGAGAATTCTCTATTTAGCTCTGTACCCCACCTTTCAAGTGGATCCTTTGGTGTTTTGGAGACTTGTTTCTTGAGTTCTTTGTAAATTTTGGAGATTAGCCCTCTGTCAGATGTAGGGTTAGTGAATATCTTTTCCCATTCTGTGGCCTGCCTTTTTGTCTTTTTGATTGTGTCCTTTGCCTTACAGAAGCTTTTTAGTTTCAGAAGGTCCCATTTGTTAATTGTTGATCTCAGTGCCTGTGCCACTGGTGTTATGTTTAGGAAGTGGTCTCCTGTACCAACTCGTTGAAGAGTATCTCCCACTTTCTCTTCTAAAAGTTTCAATGTGGCTGGATGTATGTTGAGATCTTTGATCCGTTTGGACTTAAGTTTTGTACAAGGCGATAAACATGGATCTATCTGCAGTCTTCTGCATACCACTACCCAGTTATGCCAGCACCATTTGTTGAAGATGCTTTCTTTTTTCCACTGTACAGTTTTAGCTTCTTTGTCAAAAATCAGGTGTTCATAGGTGTGTGGGTTAAAATTAGGGCTTTCGATTCGGTTCCATTGGTCTACCTGCCTATTTTTGTGCCAATACCAAGCTGTTTTCAGGACTATAGCTCTATAATAGAGCTTGAAGTCAGGTATGGTGATGCCTCTTGAAGTTCCTTTATTGTATAGGGATGTTTTGGCTATCCTGGGCCTTTTGTTTTTCCATATAAAGTTGATTAATGTTCTTTCCAGGTCCTTGAAGAATTGTGATGGAATTTTGATAGGGATTGCATTGAATCTATAGACTGCTTTGGCAAGATTGCCATTTTTATTATGTTGATCCTACCAATCCAAGAGCATGGGAGATCTTTCCATTTTCTGGTATCTTCTTTGATTTCTTTCTTCAAAGACACAAAGTTCTTGATATACAGGTCTTTCCCTTCCTTGGTTAACATTATCCCCAGATATTTGATGCTGTTTTTGGCTATTGTAAAAGGTGATGTTTCTCTGATTTCTTTCTCAGTCACTTCATCATCTGTATATAATAGGGCCACTGATTTTTTTGAGTTTACCTTGTATCCTGCCACATTGCTGAAGGTGTTTATCAGCTCTAGGAGTAACCTTGCGGAGTTTTTTGGGTCACTTATGTAAACTATCATATCATCTGCAAATAATGAAAGTTTGACTTCTTCTTTTCCTATTTGTATCCCCTTTATCTCCTTTTGTTGTCTTATTGCTGTAGCTAGAACTTCAAGTACAATATTGAAGAGATATGGAGAGAGTGGACAGCCTTGTCTTGTTCCTGATTTTAGAGGAATTGCTTTGAGTTTCTCTCCATTTAGTTTGTTGTTAGCTGTTGGTTTACTGTATATTGCTTTTATTATATTCAGGTACGTCCCTGTTATCCCTGATCTCTCTAGGACCTTTATCATGAAGGGGTGCTGGATTTTGTCAAAGGCTTTTTCAGCATCTAGTGAGATGATCATGTGGTTTTTCTTTCGCAGATTGTTAATATGGTGGATTACATTGATAGATTTTCTAATGTTGAACCATCCCTGCATTCCTGGAATGAAGCCTACTTGATCATGTTGGATGATTTTTCTGATGTGTTCTTGAATCCGGTTTGCAAGTATTTTATTGAGTATTTTTGCATCAATGTTCATGAGGGAAATTGGTCTATAGTTCTCTTTCTTAGTTGTGTCTTTGTGTGGCTTGGGTATCAAGGTAATTGTAGCCTCGTAGAAAGAGTTTGGCAGTGAGCCTCCTGCTTCTATAGTGTGGAATACTTTGACGAGTATTGGAATGAGCTCTTTTTTGAATTTCTGGTAGAATTCTGCACTGAAGCCATCTGGGCCTGGGCTTTTTTTGTTTGGGAGACTTTTGAAGACTGCTTCTATTTCATTAGGTGTTATAGGTCTGTTTAGATTATTTATCTGTTCTTGATTTAGTTTTGGCAAGTGATATCTATCCAGGAAATTGTCCATTTCCTTTAAATTTTCAAATTTTGTGGAGTACAGATTTTCAAAGTATGCCCTGATGATTCTCTTGATTTCCTCAGAGTCCGTTGTTATGTCCCCTTTCTCATCCCTGATTTTGTTAATTAGCATGTTCTCTCTCTGTCTTTTGGTTAGTTTGGACAGAGGTTTGTCTATTTTGTTGATTTTCTCAAAGAACCAACTCTTTGTTTCATTGATTCTTCTCAATGTTTTCCTGGTTTCTACTTGATTGATTTCAGCCCTCAATTTGATTATTTCCTGGCGTCTGCTCCTCCTGGGGGAGTTTGCTTCTTTTTGTTCTAGAACATTCAGCTGTGCTATTAATTCTCTAGTATGACTGTTCTCCAGTTTTTTCATGTGGGCACTTAGTGCTATAAACTTTCCTCTCAGCACTGCTTTCAAAGTGTCCCATAAGTTTGTGTATGTTGTATCTTCATTCTCATTGAAATCGAGGAAGTCTTTAATTTCTTTTTTTATTTGTTCCTTTACCCAGGGATGGTGCAATTGTGCATTGTTCAATCTCCATGAGTTTGTAGGGTTTCTGCGATTTGTGTTATTGTTGAATTCTAATGTTAATGCATGGTGGTCTGATAAGATGCAGGGGGTTATTCGAATTTTTTTGTATCTGTGGAGATTTGCTATGTTTCCTATTATGTGGTCAATTTTAGAGAAGGTTCCATGTGGTGCCGAGAAGAAGGTATATCCCTTTGTATTTGGGTGGAATGTTCTATAGATGTCTGTTAAACCCAGTTGGGTCATAACTTCTATTAGGTCTTTGGTTTCTTTGTTAAGTTTCTGTCTGGAGGTCCTATCTAGCGGTGAGAGCGGAGTGTTGAAGTCTCCTACTATTAGTGTGTGAGATTTTATGTGCATTTTGAGCTTTAGTAATGTTTCTTTCACAAATGTAGGTGCCTTTGTATTTGGGGCGTAGATATTTAAAATCGAGACTTCGTCTTGATGTATTTTTCCTTTGATGAATATGAAGTGCCCTTCTTCATCTCTTTTGATTGATTTTAATTTGAAGCCTAATTTGTTAGATATTAGGATTGCTACGCCCGCTTGTTTCTTGGGACCGTTTGATTGGAAAATCTTTTCCCAGCCCTTTACTCTGAGATAACGTCTGTCTTTGGTGTTGAGATGTGTTTCTTGTATGCAGCAGAAGGAAGGGTTCTGTCTTCGTATCCATTCTGCTAGTCTGTGTCTTTTTATAGGTAAGTTGAGGCCATTGACATTGAGGGATATTAATGACCATTGATTGGTGATCCTTGTTTGCGCTTGATTTATTTTTAGTAAAGTTATTTTGTGTAGTTTCTCCTCCCTTTTTCTTTTAGTGTTTTGTAAAGTATGATTCTATATTGCCTGTGTCTTTGTGAATGTAGTTATCTTCCTTGGCTCTAGGTTTTTCTTCTAGCATTTTCTGTAGAGCTGGATTCATGGATACGTATTGTTTAAATCTGGCTTTGTCATGGAATATTTTGTTTTCTCCATCTATGGTAATTGAGAGCTTTGCTGGATATAGTAGTCTGGGCTGGCATCCTTGTTCCCTTAGCGTTTGTAGGACATCTGACCAGGATCTTCTGGCTTTCATCGTTTCCATTGAGAAGTCAGGTGTAATTCGGATAGGTCTGCCTTTATATGTTACTTGGCCTTTTTCTTTAGCTGCTCTTAATATTTTCTCTTTACTCTGTAGGTTTGATGTTTTGATTATTATATGGCGAGGTGACTTCTTTTTCTGGTCAAGCCTATTTGGTGTTCTGTAAGATTCTTGTACTTTCATAGGCATATCTTTCTTTAGGTTAGGGAAGTTTTCTTCTATGATTTTGTTGAATATGTTTTCTGTACCTTTAAGTTGAAGTTCTTCACCTTCTTCTATACCTATTATTCTCAGGTTTGGCTTCTTCACGGTGTCCCATATTTCCTGAATATTTTGTGTTAAGGATTTGTTGGTTTTGAGATTTTCTTTGGTTGACGATGCTATGTCCTCTAATGAGTCTTCAACACCTGAGATTCTCTCTTCTATCTCTTGTATTCTATTGGTGATGCTTGCATCTGTAATTCCAGACCGTTTACCGAGCTTTTCTATTTCCAGCATCCCTTCATTCTGTGTTTTCTTTATCGTTTCTATTTCAGCTTTCAATCCTTCAACTGTTTGAGCTGTTTCCTTAATTTTCTTGGTTGTTTTTTCTTGGTGCTCTTTAGATTCTTTGAGAGATTTGTTTATTTCTTGAATTTTTCCCCCATTTCATGGATTTTTTTGTTTGTTTTTTCTTCTATTTCTTTAAGGGATTTCCTCGTTTCTTCTTTGAGGCTCTCCATCATCTTCATGAAATAATTTTTAAGGTCTGTCTCCTCTTCTTCATCTATGTAGTGCTTTTCAGGTCTTGCTGGTGTTGGATCCCTGGATTCTGGTGGGGTCGTGTTGGTGTTTCTATTGCTGAGTGATCTCTTATTCTGTCTTCTTCCCATCTCTTCTTCCAGTGGGTGCTGGTGGGGGCTTTCTGTTTCCACTGGTCTCCTTCCTTACTGCAGCTGAAGCTGAAGCTGGCCTCGCTGGGTTGGGGTCTTGGAGGGGCTGATCTCTTTCCTGTGTGGGCGGCTCTTCTGGAAGCCGGGAGCGGCCCCGAAGTTGGAGGGGGATGGGTGATGGGCGGGTGGTCCCAGCCGGGGACCCAATCTCACCTGAAGCTGGGCTCGCTGGGTTGGGGTCTTGGAGGGGCTGATCTCTTTCCTGTGTGGGCGGCTCTTCTGGAAGCCGGGAGCGGCCCCGAAGATGGAGGGGGATGGGTGATGGGCGGGTGGTCCCAGTCGGGGAGCCAATCTCACCTGAAGCTGGGCTCGCTGGGTTGGGGTCTTGGAGGGGCCTGTGTGGGCGGTTCTTCTGGAAGCCGTGAGCGGCCCCGAAGATGGAGGCGGATGGGTGATGGGCGGGTGGTCCCAGCCAGAGACCCAATCTCACCTGAAGCTGGGCTCGCTGGGTTGGGGTCATGGAGGTGCTGATCTCTTTCCTGTGTGGGCGGCTCTTCTGGAAGCTGGGAGCGGCCCCGAAGATGGGGGGATGGGTGATGGGCGGGTGGTCCCAGCCAGGGACCCAATCTCACCTGAAGCTGGGCTCGCTGGGTTGGGGTCTTGGAGGGGCCTGTGTGGGCGGTTCTTCTGGAAGCCGGGAGCAGCCCCGAAGATGGAGGGGGATGGGTGATGGGCGGGTGGTCCCAGCCAGAGACCCAATCTCACCTGAAGCTGGGCTGGCTGGGTTGGGGTCTTGGAGGGGCCTGTGTGGGCGGTTCTTCTGGAAGCCGGGAGCGGCCCCGAAGATGGAGGGGGATGGGTGATGGGTGGGTGGTCCCAGCCGGGGACCCAATCTCACCTGAAGCTGGGCTCGCTGGGTTGGGGTCTTGGAGGGGCTGATCTCTTTCCTGTGTGGGCGGCTCTTCTGGAAGCCGGGAGCGGCCCCGAAGGTGGAGGGGGATGTGTGATGGGCGGGTGGTCCCAGTCGGGGAGCCAATCTCACCTCTCTTGTTGGTAATTTTATCCCTGTTTTGTTGCTATTACTCTCTGACATCAGATTCCATTGTTTTCTGACATCAGACTCCATTGTTTTCAAACTTCAGACATGGACTGAGGTGTAGCAAATTTCTAGGACTCTTCCAATCATTCAGTGTCAAACTAGCGCTACTGAAGCATTTAGCCTCCTGTATTGAGAAGCAATTGAGCTCTCAGCCTCCTCAGTAATGGATGGCCATTGCTGACTGCCAAGCCTCTATACATTCCTGACTTAAGAACAGGAGAGACAGACGTATATTTCAACTGTAAAGCAGAGGTCAGCACATGTAAAAACAAATGAACCTAGTTAGGATCTTATATTCCACAGAATCTATTGGAGAAAATAGTGAACCAAATTTCTAGAGGGATTTTGGAGGTTATTGCTGCTATCAAGGTGTTTAAAGATTTTAGACTGTGGTTGACATGACATCTCTCTTTAATTCTACTGTCCTGCATAAAAGACAGTTGGCCTTTTGGGAATTAAGGTGATTATAATAAGCCTATCAAGTAGTGACTTCAATTTTAACTTCTGCAACAGATACGGATACTTTGAGAAGATTAACCCCTTTCTCGATAGTTTGTATGAAGCTACTGATTTCACACAGGCATTTATTTCTACAACCTGTCCATAAGACACACTATAAGCAATGAGTTTTCAATTGCCAAAGATAGATTTAACTTTTAATATACCTAAACTGTCTACTCCTGTGCCATAACTCAGTTTGCAGGACTTTTAATTACCAGTCCCTTCCAGGAAGTATCATAGTTTGATGACATATTACTGAGAAGACCAAGTATGTGGTCTATAGGAGCTGTTCTTAATTTGTTGTTGATATATATGCACAAAGAGGAATGATAAATAAACAAATGGAATTTTATAATGTTTCTACCTCAGTGAAGTTTCTAGTTCAATGATTTATAGCATGCAGAGTTATTACTTCTGAGATGAGAGGTTTCTTATTGTGCCATATCCTTATTACCAAAAATAGGAACAATGCTCAATAGGACAAGTTAGAGTGTAGAAGCAGCACATTTCTCACTTACATGTACTATTGTAGTCCTCATATAGCAAAGTGATTTGGAAAGGTGCTAGCTTTGAGTGGTACACAAAAGAAAAGTAGGTTCTACAATAAGTCCAAGTGTCTATACTGTCTGTTCTGTGACTTTGTTACGTGATTCAGCTGCATTAGTGATACTTGAAGTGTCAGTGCCTTGTAAAAATGTCTTTGCTAGGCTCCAATACTTCAAATTACATCAGAAGGTTTTAGAATTATAGGTTAATACCATGCCATATTCTGCCGAGACTGTTTTTTTTGTTGTTGTTGTATGACAGTTCTCAGTCTCCTATATCACCTCATTAAAAACTTAGCTAACATTGGGTCAGTAATTTACCATGGGGCCTGAAATTTCCATCATGAGCTAGGAGTTATCCAGCCTACAAAGTAATAAAATTGGATTTGAACAGTAAAAATCCATATCAAATTGATGGTTTATAAATATGATGAGGATCATGCAACGCACGCAAGATAAGTGAAGATTTTACATGCCAATGATTCCTACTCCTGATATAACACCTTTTCTTTGCAAGATGTATTATACCATGCAGTCTATAGACTGAGGGCAAAACAAACAACCAAAACTAACCAATGAACAAATAACAACAACAAAAATATTGAAACCCAATTGACATTTGCTTTTGAATGCTATACAGACACACTAAGAGGTAAACAGATAGAGGATCACAGACTGTTTCTTGGAGATTGCTTAAGGACAGTGGTGAGAGGAGATTTTCTCAGTGGGCAGAACTTCATAGCATCACGAAATACATACATATAGTTTAGAAGAGATCAATGTCCATATGTGTAGCTATGTATTAGTTCACAGGATATTATTTGACTGGACATTTGGAAACTGAATGGAAGGTTAGTAGAAAATTCTTGTCAAAGACATTTGGAGTGAGGGTGTTTGCATAAATAACGCCAAATGTGCAAACACTGTGAAGATAACATAGATTGAGTAAGTATTCAACAAAATATTACTTCAGTGAAGTTTCAATAATCAGCAAGATAGAATTACCTGATAGGTTGATAATAATTATTCTGTTTCTCCAGTCTATTTTGTGATTGTACAATAAGCCAATGAACAAAGTGACCATGGTGGTAGGCATGGAGATTATGCATGGGCTCTGTAACATGAAACTCCATTTTCCAACACTGTCATAGCTGTAGTGGCCATAGATTGTCAACTAGGTTAACAACAAAAGTCAACACTGAACACCTGATGCAGTGCCATTCTCCTGAGTGACAAGACTAGATTGGTTCACCAGTATCATGAAATAGTATTTCATTGAACTTACTGGAATAGATAAATTTTCTAGACAAATGAATTTACTGAACAAATATTTCTGCTAAATATTCCTTCTGTGGACTTTTATAATGTTTTATTCATTATCATGGTACTCTATACAGCATTGTGATTATCCAAGGAACTCATTTTGTATACAATAGTGCATCAGTGCTCTCAATGTTTATGGGATGGAGTGGTTTTATTCTACTTCCTACAAATAGAGCAGTTGTCTTTATTTTTCCCATTGAATGTCATATTAAATACGAAATTTTGGAAGAAGCTAGGTGGTGGTAGTCTTGAGGTCTTGGTGGGGTCATTCTAAAGGCTGTTTATGCTTTTAATCACTACCCCATATATGAAACACTTCCTGCCACAGCCAGAGTTTATGGCTCCAATAATCAAAGATTTGAAATTAAAAAAAAATTCTAGTGGTACACTAGCAATTATTTTCTTCCTATACCTCTGGCTTTATGCTATTTTAGCCAGGAAAGTGTGGTCTAGGAAAGGAGTGACTTGTATTTCTACCAGGAGACGCAACAAATATCCCATGCAACTAGAAGCTAATATCTTTCCTTGGAAAATTTGACCAGCTACTGTCGTTAAGCCAATGATTAAAGAGGAGTTACAGTGATAGGAGTTACACTATGACTGATCCAGACTGCTAGAGGAAAACTGAAATCCACATAAATATTTATGGTATGAAGAGGATCCTTAAGGGCAAATGTTGGTTTTATCATGTCTACTGATTGAGCTTAATGGGGAAACTACAACAATGTGACTCAGGCAGGATGATAAATGGTCTTGACAATTTAATAACCAAGGTATGGGTCATACCTCCTATGTAAACATCATAGACCTGCTAAGGTGCTGGTTTGTGATAGAGTTATACAAAGTAGTCATAAATAACAGCTACAGACAGCTTATCAGTTACAGAATTAAAATATACCTGTCTTGAGTATTTCTATTCAACTTTGTTAAGTCAATTTATGTAAATATTTCCTCTTATTCCTTTGTAATTTGATATACTATGAACTAGAATAGTATTACTATGTTAATGTTTTCAAATCAATATTAACATGCATAAATTATCATACATTAAAAGACTAGATATTCTTCAAGGAGAGGAGTAAACTAACTGACAATTAATACCATAGTCTCCTCTCCTTTAAATTCAATCCCGCAGTCTCATCCCTCATCTGCAACAGAATATCTACTATAGAAATTCTTCTCACCCACCTCCTGAAAATTTCTGTTATGCCTATCACAAGCCTTACTCTCCCAACTTCCCTCTTTGCTTTATCCCTGCCCCTAAATCCACAGTCACTCACTGATCACCCAAAGAACAATCCTGTCAGGGAGGCAGGTAGGTCACTGTGGATCTTCGATTCTCATTCAGTTCCTTCGGATCCAGTCACCCAGACTGATCAACAGTTCTAAAGCAGACGAGGTGCCTTTTCTTCATTGTTTACACCTATTACCAAGGGATTAAATAAGCAGATCCTGGTGAATTCTCTTCCCTATCCTCCTTTAAATCCTGCCAGACATGTAGCAGATACCAATGCTCAACTTCCACTTCCCAGAAACACATCTTATCTGGAATCTCCAGTGGTCATATTTATTAGCTAAACACACGCAAAAATTTTTTTCTACCAGGTAATTCACAACCATCCGTCATAGGCACCTAAAATCCAGAGAGGAATCAGAAACCAAGAAATAAAACACTTACTCAACAAAGACAAACTCTGATATCATTACCTAGATCTATAATCATCCCAATTCCAGATACCTAAACAGCAACAGAAAAGTAAAGTTACAACCGGGACTATATATACATTCCCAATAGAAACTAGAAACACTACAAAAGCAGACCCAGAAAACTACATAATACCGAAAACACGAGAAAAAGACCATAAAACTCTATAAATATGATAGAGATACTAGAGAATAAATGAACAAATCCCGTAAAGATATAAACACAAAATAAACAAATGTATAATGAAATGAATAAAAGTGTTCAAGACTTGACAATAGAATCAATAAAAATAACCCTAAACTTGGGTAATTTTGGAAATGAGAAATTCACAAATTAAACAGGAACTACAAATGCAAACTTCACAACAAAAAGTAAAAGAGATGGAAGGGAGTCTCATGCTGAGAAGATATGATAGGAAAAAAATGGATACATTGGTCAAAGAAAATGTTAAATCTAAAATTTTCCAAATAAAAAACATCCAGAAGATCAGGCATACTGTGAAAAGATCAAATCTTAAATGATAGGTGATGGGGGAAGTCCTTCTGTATATGTGCTTATCTTCTTGATTGTTGAATAAAGTACTGCTGGCCAATAGGGAAGCAAGTTAGGTGGGACTAGGAGTTGAGGAGGATTCTGGGAATGAGAGACACAGAGTCCTCATGTAGGACACAGGGAAGTAACATTCCTGGGCCTTACTCTGGTAAGAGGCATGGAAATATTTAGATTAGCAATTATGGGTTAAATACTTAAATCAGAGATAGCCAGTAAGAAACCAAGCAAATGGCCAACAGCTTAATAATTATTATAGCATCCTGTGTGTTATTTGGGGGCTAAAATGGCAATAGTACACAGGCAAGAATCCCGCCACAGATAGGAATGGAAGAATATGAAGAAAATATTGTTTAAATGATAGCATAATAAAGTAAATTTTAAATAATATTTATCTGAAAATTCAGCTCTACAGAAGGTGCTTGAATGAAAACACAATCCAATCTTGTAAACTACATGCATGAACAGGAAACTAATAATACTCTACCAGCAAAATAAAAAAGTACACAGCACACCTACAAACACAACACCACACACACTCATACACATACAAATATACCACCACCAACAACAACAACAATATAACAAAAATACATAATCATTGGTTATTGGTGCCCCTCAAAATAAATTTTCTCAGTTCCCCAATGCAAAGACATAAAGTAACAGAGTGGATATGAAAATATGATCCATCATTCTGTTGCATCAAGGATACACCAACATCAAAAAGTGACATTGCTTCAGGGCAAAAGTTGAAAAACATCACAATAAACTTCAAACAAAAATGGGACTTCTGAATGCATGAGTGTATCTCTAATTATTATCCCTTCTCTTGGGCATTTTTCCTTCTGCTTGCTGGCCTTTCCCACCTTCTCTGTGATAGTTTCTGATTTATATTACTTTATTGTTTGTTGTTAAAAATAAATATAACATGAAAAATTCAAAAATGAATATGAAATCAAAATTTGACAGTTTGTCTATATTCCAAATTAAAAATTGAAAAATTGATTATTAAATATAAGAAATGACAGTGATACATACATTATTACAGAAGACAAAAACTTCAATTTTTTAAATGAAGTCATCCATTGGGATATTAAATTTTCATTGAATAAAAAACTAAAAATAATGTTTGAGAATTATCTAGTTTTAGAGAGCTTGCCTGGTGTATCAAGGTCCTATTTTCAATACACAGCATGACAGACACAAAAAATATATAAAAACTTGGAAGAATTATACAAAAATTTTAGAACATTATAATCTCAAATTACTATAACAATGAGCTATAAAACCAATGATTGTTACCATAATGGCTTTATTACTAAGAAGTCTGTGAGTGCATATTAATTACCTTTAAATATGACATTGATTTAAACTTAAATCACAGTCTTACCTAACATAGAAAGTAAATGTCATAATATTAATAAATATTTTACCTAATGAAAAATTCATTTTATAGATCCTTCAAACTCTTGGTTACTAAATGCAATCCTCTAAGATTCAATTTTATATCTAGTATTTACTCACTTGTGGAATTTCTATGAACAGGACAATTTCAACCCTGAATTTCATCATTGGTTTCTTTCACACTTTCAGTATTTATGTCCAGTTAATCAGTTTCCAATGTATGTCTTGTACTAATTCTGAAATGTCTTTTCTAAGCTTCTATTTTGAGTTCTCTATTCTACTTATTTCATTGGCTTATCTTTAAGTTATCACAAATTACCAATTTGCCTTTTTACCTGACTGTACAAATGATGAATCATTTGTGTTACATGAAATACTTTTCAAGTTTTTATTACAATTGCCTTGTTCTGTGTTAATAGCAAGTATCCCATAAAACATCATTCTATTTTGAGTTTAATCATTCAATGAAAAATGCTGTTTGAAATCAGTCCATAACATGCTTGTGCAACATTATGATAAAATTCATTTGATATATTTCAGCATGTATTTCTACATAAGTCTACAAAATTCATCTATTAATAAAAAATGTCTCGTACAAACATTTATGATGCTTTCTTTGTATGTATAAGAATGTATGATTTTTTATTTTCTTTGTGACACTGGGGTTGTGTAAATAAGTTGTCCAAGTATGAGTTCAAACACCTGACAAAAATAGTTCAAAATAAGAAAGATTTACTTTTTTCACAGTACAAGGTACTCTCAGTATATTTTCGCTTAGCTTCATTGATAAAATTTATAAAATAAAACAGGCATCTCACAAAAAATAGAAAATGAGATCATGTAGAGTTTGAAGATCATGGGAAGTTAATTATTTATATATAGGATATATGTATATAATTGTCAGTTTAATACTACTGAACATTTATTAAATTATTAACTTTATTACTTAAGACAATAATTGTATCATTTTCCCCTTTTCTTTGCTTCTTGAAATTCTCTAAGAAAGTACAAAACCACACTCATGATGTCTCCATGAAATGGTTGCCTAAACAAGAGCTAGACAACAACATTGATATACATTATAAAGTAGACAAGGAAAATCTTAAGCGTTAACCCCACAGTAAATACAGGAAAATGCTGAGAGCCGGAGAAATATTCTCCCAAAGGGAAGATCATCAAACATTTAAACTAGTGACAAACTGAAGTTTGATTCAAATAAAGTCAGAATTATAGTTCTTTTGCTCTATGTGTAACTTATACAAGTGATGTTTCATGATATATATGTGTACATGTGTGTGTATATATATATATATTACTTTTAATACAACCTGAAACTAGATTATTTATTTATAATGGTGGAACTGTACTGTTTTAGGGAACAAATATTAAATTCTACAATTATTTATTGAGCATATTTCGTTATACTGAAAGAATGAAAATGAAATAAAATTTAGTCAAATCTCATGAGTGGGACACTGTTACATCAGATTTAGGTTCACCTTTTCTGCGGTCCAGTGTGTATATGTACAGTGGAGAGAAAAATGTCACAATGTTAAAGCAGATTATTCAAACTTCAGGAGTCTCTAAATCCTTCTTAGATCACACTAATTAATATATCACATGCTTTCTTTGTGCTGATTCAAATTTATTATTAATACCTGCTAGTACTAATTTATTTGGTTCTACCAATTAACCAGAGGTAAATCAGTTTCCTCTTTATTTTAGAGTAAGGAATGGAAAGATTTCTGAGCATAAGTAGAGTTATTAAATTTATCCACTCACCATCTTCTTTGCGTCACAAGTTGGTTTGGAGACTGCTTAAATAACATAAAATAAAAAACAACTTTAAACCTATTCTTTGAAAGTTACTGACCTATAATATACCACTAATTTTCATAATGCTGCTGTGAACAAAAGACAAAGCAGTCTTCTTGGAATTCATGTTTTGAAATAGCATAAATAATACACTAAGAATTGGATTGCCTTACACTCAAACACAAAAGCCTATTATGTAATTTTCATGGATGTTATGAATATTTTAAGTGCAACTTTTATTAAATAAAATATGAATACATATTACTTATATATGTATACATTTTTGCATATTTTTATTTTTACATTTAAATTTAAATTAGAAACAAGGTTTCTTCACATGTCAATTCCAGGTCCCTGTCTGTTTCCCTCCCCTCCTCCCGTGCCCTCCTACCAACCCCCCCAATATCCCCTCATTTCCCCAGGGAGGGTGAGGCCCTCCATGGGGCTGTCCATTGTCTGTCATTTCATCCAGCTCAGGGCCTAGACCCTCCCCCAAGAGTTCAGGGTGACAGTGCATCTCTCATTGTTGGATGGGGTCCAAAGTCCATTTGCATATCTGGGATAAATACTGATCTACTACCCAAATCTCAATAAAATACCTAGGCCTCCTCACTGACACCCACATTCAGGGAGTCTTGATTAGTCCCATGCTGGATTCCCAACCTTCAGTCTGGGATTCAAGAGCTAACCCTTGTTTGCTTCTATTGCAAGGAATAATTTGAGAAAAATTGATATAAGCTGTTATTTGAATTTCTGGTAGAATTCTGCACTGAGGCCATCTGGACCTGGGCTTTTATTGCTAGGGAGACTTTTGATGACTGCTTCTATTTCATTATGATTAATAGGTCTATTTAACTTGCTTATCTGTTCTTGGTTTGATTTTGGCAAGTGATAGCTATCCAGGAAGTCATCCATTTCCTTTAAATTTTCAGATTTTTTGCAGTACAGGTTTTCAAAGTATGACCTGATGATTCTCTGATTTTCCTCAGAGTCTGTTGTTATGTCCCCCTTTTCATTTCTGATTTTGTTAATTTGCATGTTCACGCTCTGCTGTTTGGTAAGTTTGGACAAAGATTTCTCTATCTTGTTGATTTTCTTAAAGAACCAACTCTTCGTTGTATTGAGTCTTTGTTTTGTTTTTTTTTTTAGTTTCTACTTTATTGATTTCAGCCCTCAGCTTGATTATTTCCTGGCATCTATTCCTACTGGGGGAGTTTGCTTCTTCATCTTCTAGAGTTTCAGGTGTACTGTTAATTCTCTAGTGTAATTATCTTCCAGTTTCTTCATGTGTGCACTTAGTGCTATGAATTTCCCCATTAGCACTGCTTTCAAAGTATCCCATAGGTTTGGGTATGTTGTGTCTTCATTCTCATTGAATTCTAGCTTGTGCAATATTCAATTTCCATGAGTTTGTAGGATTTCTGCAATTTGTGTTATTGTTGATTCCTAATTTTAACACATGGTGGTCTGATAAGATGCCTGGAATTATTCCAATTTTTTGGTAGCTGCTGAGGTTTGATATGCTGCCAAGTATGTGGTTGATTCTTGAGAAGGTTCCATGTGGTGGTGAGAAGAAGTTATATTATTTTTATGTGGATGAATTGTTTTATAGATGTCTATTAATCCCAGTTTTGTCATTACTTCTATTACCCTTTTCTTCTTTGTTGAGTTTCTGTCTGGTATTTCTGTCTAGTGATGAGAGTGGGGTGTTAAAATCTCCTACTATAAGTATGTGGGGCTTTATATGTGATTTAAATTTTAGTAATGTTTCTTTTACAAAGGTGGATACCTTTGTATTTGTGGCATAGATGTTCAGGATAGAACATCTTGGTGATTTTGCCTGTGATAAGTATGTTGAAAGACCCTGGCCCAGTCTAAACAGGCAGCTGAGGCTTATGGAAAATTCCATTTCCCCCACAGCTGAATAGTCATTGCTATCAGAAGGGAGCTCAGCTCAAGGTCCCCACGGCTGAATAGTCATTGCTATCAGAAGGGAACTCTGCCCAGGGACACAGGTGTCTGCGGGCGACCGGATAGCCAGCCCAGCAGGGTTGAGCAAACACAGAGACCAATTGTTCCTCAGATAGGGCCAAGGCCGAAACTTGAGTTCCAAGAAAAACCTCTATTTGCCCGCGCTCTGAGCCCTAGCCTCATTTAAATTGCCCAATCAGGGTCCTGTTACTAGGCTTCTCGCTTCTGTACTGCGCTTTTTGCTATAAAAGAACCCCTGAGTCCCCAGCTCGGGGCGCTCAGTTCCCCGAGACTGAGACACCCGGGTACCCGTGTGTTATCAATAAAGCCTCTTGCTATTGCATCCAAGCTCTTGGTCTCGTTGTTCCTTGGGTTCGGGTCTCCCTTCCGTGAAAGTATCCCTGCTGGGGTCTTTCAATGTAATGACCTCCCTCATCTCTTTTGATTGATTTTATTTTAAATTGTAAGTTTTTAGATATTAGGATTGCTACTCCTGCTTGTTTCTTGGATCCATTTGATTGGAAAATCTGCTCCCCACCTTTAATGCTCAGGTAATGTCTGTCTTTGAGGGTGAGGTGTGTTTCTTGAATGCAACAGAAGGTTAGGTTGGGTATAGCCTTCGAATCCACTCTGTTAGCTTGTGTCTTTTCATGGGTGAGTAGTTAAGTCCATTAAAGTTGAGGGATATTAATGACCATTGATTACTCATTCTTCTTTGATTTGTAATGGATGTTGTTTGTGGAATTATGTGTGGAATTCCACCCATTTGTTCTTTTGGCTGTTGGTAGAGTGGGATTCTCTAATGCCTATGTTTTTCTGTATGTAGTTAACTTCCTTGGGTTGCAGTTTTCCTTCCAGAACTTTCTGTAGGGCTGGGTTAGTGGATACGTATTGCTTGAATCTAGTTTTGTCATGTAATACCTTGCTTTCTCCATCTATAGTGATTGAGAGCTTTGCCAGGTATAGTAGTCTGGGCTGGCATTCATGGTCTCTTAGTGTTGGTAGAATATATATCCAGGACTCAGGTTTCCAGAATTTCCATGGAGAAGTCAGGTGTAATTCTGATAGGTTTGCCTTTATATGCTACTTGGTCTTTTTCCTTAGCTGCTCTTAATATTCTTTCTTTATTCTGTATATTTGGGGTCTTGATTATTATGTGGTGAGGGGACATTTTTGTGATCCACTCTATTTGGTGTTCTGTAAGCTTCTTTTCCTTCATTGGCATGTCTTTCTTTAGGTCAGGAAAGTTTTCTTCTATTATTGTGTTGAATATGTTTTCTGCCCCTTTGAGTTGGTTTTCTTACCTTCTTCGATACATATTATTCTTAGGATTGGTCTTTTCATGGTGTCCCCTATTTCCTGGATGTTTTGTGTTAAGGATTTGTTGGACTTAAGATTTTCTTTGGTTGATGAATCCATTTCTCCTAGTGTATCTTCAACACCTGAGATTCTCTCTTCCATCTCTTGTATTCTGTTGGTAATTCTTGTTTTGGTAGTACCTGACAGTTTGCTCAGGTTTTCTATTTTCAGCCTTTCTTCAGATTGGGTTTTTTTTTATTGTCTCTATTTCAATTTTCAACTCTTGCACTGTTTGAATTTTTTCTTCCAATTTTCGTTTCTCTTTTCATACATTTGTTGCATTTTGTGAATATTTTGGTTTGTTTTTTCTTCCATTTCTTGCATTTTTTGGTTTGCTTTTTCCTCCATTTCCTGCCTTTTTTTGGTTTGGTTTTTCTTCCATTTCTTGCACTTTTTCTTCCATTTCTTGCATTTTTTTGTTTTTTTCTTCCATTTCTTGCATTTATGGTTTGTTTTTTGTCCATTTCTTTGAGCGATTTTCCTATATCCTCTTTTAGGGCCTCTATCATTTTCATGAAGTTGTTTTTAAGGTCATTTTCTTCTGCTTCATTTGCATTGGAATGTTGGAGTCTTGCTGGTGTGGAGTCTTTTGAATCTGTTGGTGTCATATCTGTTTTTTTGTTGCTGAGTGTGTTTTTGTATTGTCTCTTTCCCATCTGTTCCTCTAGTGAGTACAGAAAGAGCCCCTTACTGGTCTGGTGGTTAGGGTACCAGAGTTCCCTTTTGGTGGGTACTAGCAAGTCCAAAACTCTGGTAGTTCTTCTATTCCTCTTCCTAGTTCTTGTCCCGTGGGTGGAGAAGTAGACCAGGAATCTGGGGTGCTTAGCCTCCCACCTAGTCCCCTGGTCCCTTTGGTGGAAGAGAAGACTTGAGATCTGGGGTGTGCGCAATGGGATGGGAAGCTCTGTGACCATACTGGAAGGCACTCCTGGGATGCAGGGCCTTGTTTACCTGGACCAGCTGGTCCCCTGGTCTCCTTGGTGGAAGAGAAGACTTGGGATCTCATGTGTTTGGCTCCCACCGGGATGAGAAGTTCTGCAGCCTTCGCCAGTCCTAGATGTTTAATATTTATGATTACTCAGCACATATCTTTTCTATCTTAATTCTGAACCATGTTCATAAAGTTATTTTAGCTACTTTTCAAGCTAAATATTAGTGTAATACCAGTCATATTTTCCTGCAAATGTATCATGCTAAGTTCTGTTTGATGACACAATATAGTTATGATAGAACATCGTGTAACAAGGAATTGGAAAAACTATAAAATTAAAGACAAGATTCATTGCTTTCCTCAGGACTCACAGTAATTAATAAATGGGGAAATATTGATAATGGATTCCAAACTTTGAAAAAATTACATGTTTGTAGTCATTAGGAGAGAGAGATATACCGTAAAAATATATGAGAAACTGTTTCTTGAAATTCACATTGTCACCTGATTAAGCAATGAACTCATCCACTTCATTGATCAATAACTGAAAGTATAAGTAATCCTTATTTCATTATTTTTTTTCAAAATCACTGGAATTAAGAGCCAACATTAATGTTCAGAGAGCACTCACTCACAAATTATGTGAAAGAGACGGGGTTTGCTCAATAGGATCATGAACAAACAATATTTGTAGTCTGATTTTGTGAAGTCATGGTAAAAGTGGAAACCTAAACTTGCTAAATATATGTTAGACAAAAATCAATAAACATTTTGTGTAAAAAATCAATTTATTATATGGACTTACAATAGGGTACTGCATTTGTATTGATATTTATAAACTGTGCTACATATCCCTTATGTCACTAAAATTTGCATTAATCTTGTCCTTTTAAGATTCCATATTAGCATTTGTCATCATATTTCTTCAAAGGTCACTGAGCTAATGCTAGATAATAGGAAAGAAATGCTTAGTTAAATAAAACTTGATAAAAATGTCCCTTAAGTATGATAAAATAACATAAACAGGAGTAAGATTGGGAGCATGGGATGGGGGGAGGGCAGACATAGTTAGGAGAAAGAGAAGGGGAGAAGAACAGGGGAGAGGAGGACATGAGAGAGCAGGAAGATTGAGATAGAGGAAGAATAGAGAAGAGCAAATAAAGAAGTACCATAATAGAGGGAGCCATTATAGGTTTAAAGAGAAATCTGGCTCTAGCGAAATGTCCAGTGATCTACAAGGTTGACCCCACCTAAAAATCTAAGCAATAGCTGAAAGGTTGTCTTAAATGTTCTCTGATAATGAGATTTATGTCTCCCTTATATGCCAGCCTAGAGCCTTCATCCAGTAGCTGATGGAGCCGACAGAATCAAAAGCAGACACCCACAGGTAAATTCTAATCTGAACTGGGGAATCCAGTTGCAGAGAGGGAGGAAGGTTGAGCAAAGGTGTCAAGACCCGGCTGGAGAAACCCACAGAAAGAGCTGAACTGAAGAAGGGGAAACTCATGGAACCCAGACCGATAGCTAGGAAACCAGCATAGGACAGTTCCCCTGACCGTGGATGTCAGTTTGGAGGTCTGGTTAATCTGTGTGGCCTCTGGTAGTAGATCAGTATTTATCCCTAGCAGTCGAATGGACTTTGGGAGCCCACTCCACATAGAGGGATACTCTCTCTCCCTAGACACATGGGGGAGGGCCTAGGTCCTGCTCCTAATGATATGACAGACTTTGAAAATCCCCAATTCAAGGCCTCTCCCTCCATGGGGAGCAAAAAGGGGATGGTATGGGGGTAGAGGGAAGTCAAGGGAGGAGGGAAGAGAGGTAACTGGTATTGACATGTAAAACAAGTTTGTTTTTAATTTAAATAAAAAGGAAAATAATAAATAATTTCTATAATATATGGGTAAATTCATTGAAAATTCAACAGATGTTTAAATTTAGTAATGAAATTGTTTTGTTTGATTGATTATAGAATCCCTGTTGCCATAAGCTACTACCTAGCATGGATCTCAATGAGCTGTTTCCCGGCTTTCAGGTCTATGTTTAATATCACCTAATAAGTATAAATTTCAGTTATAAACTTGCATCTAGTAGCCAGAACACTGTAAATATCTGAGACATGGTAATGACCCAGAATAAATTATTGAATACCAATATTTGACTTACTTCGAATATGTTCATGGCTCTCTTTGATGCATTCTGAGATTTAAATAAAAAATAACAGTTGTCCAACCAGCAGGGTGTAATATCAAAGGAATAGCAACAATCAGTGGACAAGAGACAATGTAGAACCACAGCCTGCAATCTCACAAAAATCAGTTAACTGCATCCTGCCAATAATGATGCATGTTAGCAAGCTTAGAAACAGTTTATTTCTCAGTTAAATGCTCTAACAAGACCCAGCCTTGTTAAAAATAATTTTGTAGCACATAAAAGTTTTAGAATTCACAAAATCTTTGTGAAGAATATTGATCTATACAAACTTTAATCAATTTGATGTTTTAAGACCTGGGGTTAAGGAATCTTTTGGTAAGCAGAAATATATAATTAGTAAAAGGATAATAAAACTAGACACAAAATTAAACTTACATTATAATTAAGTGATTGCAATAAAATACATCATAAGTAGTGAGGTCCCTATCCTTAATTATTACTTATACAAGCTAAATTATCTCAAAATAGAACAATCTGATTCCATATGTTCTTTGAAATTTAAATACATACTATGAAAGAGTCTCATTGAGTATATTATAATCTTAGTGACATTTCAAACACCTAGCCTAGAAAATTTCAAAAGACCCTGATAGAGTAGCTGAACTTTACTCTGCAATGTTACAAGCTAGGCAATCTTCATTCAAAGAGAAGGTTCTTTGCTTAGATTGATTCTGACCTTCTTATCCCTCCATTGCAATGCTAATGAAACCTACAAGGAGACAATGTTACTAAACTTTCTTTTTTGTTTGTTTGTTTTTCGAGACAGGGTTTCTCTGTGGCTTTGGAGGCTGTCCTGGAACTCGCTTGGTAGTCCAGGCTGGTCTCGAACTCACAGAGATCCGCCTGCCTCTGCCTCCCGATTGCTGGGATTAAAGGCGTGCGCCACCAACACCCGGCTGTTACCAAACTTTCTATCCTAGTAAATTTTACTGTGTGTCTGTATTCCAACAACTGACCCTGTTTTGTATTCCAACAACTGACCTTGTTTAACAACAGCAACAAAAAGTCACATATTCAAAGGCATACTCTAAGTGAATGATTTCTCCAACTAAGGAAAAACCAATATAATAAAGGGAAAATAATTATAACTGCCCACTGGAAAACAATACTTAGAAAACAAACTTAATAAATATCCCCAAAAGAATAGAATAGTAAAATTGTCAAACAAATTGTTGTGGGATAATTGTAAACTTGGGGAAGTTCTATTGTGGTAATTGGTTTAATAAGGAGCAGTATGACCAATAGCTAGGCAAGAGGTATAGGCAGCACTTCTGGGCAGAGGAAAAAAAGTAGGAGTCAAATGAGGCACTGGAGACTTGAGGATACATGAAAGAAACAGGATGGATGGTACATGACAGGATGTATATTAATGAAAATGAGTTAACTTATAATAGTTAGTAAAGAACAAGCTAAACCTAACGGTGGTCTTTCATAACTAATAATGTCTCCGTGTCATTATGTGTAGCTTGATTACTCGTTACATATAGCACCCATTTTTTTTGCGAAAATAAAATATGTTGTTGATATTTTTGCTAAATCTACAGTATCAGAATGAGAATTCCTGACATTTGAGCAAGATTAAGATTAAATCAGAGAACAATCAGCATTAAGTTTTCATACTTTTAAATTATTTGAAGGTGAGAAAATAATTTCTGCTGAAATAGTTTATACTATGAGAAAAAATTACTCATTGATATTTTGCTTCCTGAAAATTGCTCTACTAAGGGAGCAGTATTGTTTAGAAAGAAGATGCATATAGATTTGGTATTTCTGTTTAATTATTCTTCTTGATTTTCAAAGACTGAAATTTATCAATATAACTCAAAATCATCTATATATATCCTCCTCGACTACTAGTCCCACCTATTTTGTTTCCCTATTGGCCACCATTGCTTTATTTACATATACACCGAAGGAATTACCCCATCAAATAAGTTTTAATTTTATCTTAAGGCTGCAAAGTTAAAGAATTGAGGTCAAATTCAAAATACTTATATATTCATGATTACCATTTCTTATGTTTTCAGAACTCCTTGTGCCCTTTCATGGACATGTGGTCCAAGTAAACTAGTTATTAACAAAAAAGATACCAGTTTGACATATTAAGTTACAACTGTTTCTAGACAAAATATAACATATACTCAATTATGAGACACTTTCTCTAGAAGACAGAAAACATGGCATCCTAAAATGGTCTCAACCACAGAAAGAGACGATCAGAGGGCTACAGTGCTTTAACACACTTGAAGTGGTATTTATATAGGTCTACTCCACGTGACTTATCTTCATTTGTTCAATTTATGTTAGGAATGAGAAACTTAATATGTGCTACTCCCCAGTAAGACCTGTAGTTAATGGTGAAGCTAAGAAATGATGAAAGGAGGAGTAATTGCCCTTTGTGGTTAGTGAGTAGAATAAACATCAATGTGTGGACTATAAAATAATTTGAGTGATTCTTATACTGTACATATAGACCCATAGAGGGTATGTTAGCACCCATCTCTGTGATATGTCAAAAGAAGCAATTCTATAGCTTAGTGTCATTGAAGACTCTTGGATATATATTAATGTATCTACGTGATACATAGAGATGGAAAGAATTCTTTGAATGGATTAACTAAAATTTGTATAATATATAAAGTTATTTTTAGTGAGTAGAGTCAGAGAGAAAGCTCCCATAAAGCAAGAGATAGACATCTCAAAATGCATAAAAATGACACGAGACTACCAATAGTGAATTATTATGAAGATCAAGCTACTTCAGGGGAGATTTTAGATATTAATTTTCCTAAATGTTCTTCTATGTAAATTGTGACAAGAGCTGGCAAAATGACAATAATTTAAAATTGAGAATGATCTTTCAAAATAATTTGCTTAGCAGAAATTCTGAACTATTGAGTTTGGTCAATATAGTACAGATGCTAATTTGTATCATTAATACCCTGATAAAACATATAATAATCTTTACTTTGGGACAGTGATGTGCTTAAGATATCCATTCTGCTAAGCACCTTTTAGTGTAAAAGCCAAAGGCAGTTCTTTTCTTTTAAGGAGGAAAAAATTAATTTAGGAAAAAAAATGACTGCACAGTTCTGTGCTTGTACGAAAGGATTCATAATTTAAGATTATTCAATTTTCAGAAAGTGAAGACTACATGAATTAACAGTTGTTCTGTATTGTCAAATGATTTAACTTCTTAGTTAATACAAATAGAAATTATATTTTCCAGAAAAAGATTATTTACAAAAATAGAGGACATGAACAGCATTGAAATTAACTAAGGTAGATTAAAACAAGAAAAACACAGTAGACAATATGTATTTTTAAAATGCTTACATTTTAAGATTAAATGTTTGAGTTATATAACTGATCACTATGAATTTCCACTGGTATTTATTATCACAATATTAATCATGATGAGCTCATTTAGTATTAATATGCATGTCATAACTAGTTCTTTGGGATTTAACCAGAAATTTCGACAGTGATTAAATGCACAATTATTTTAAAGAGTTAGCAATTTTCATAATGTCTCCTTGACAAAGGCATTTGAATTGAATTTTGGTGAGTAAAGAATGTAACAGGTACATTTGTCTTCTACCCATGGAGTCAAAGTGAAGCCTTAAATTTATCTCTTGAGGCTATTCCTATCTATACTTAATTAAAATATGATCTTTTGAAGATCAACATCATAAAAATAAGGAGAAATATACGTGGTATTTTTCTTTGCAAAGAAAGAACAACCAAATATTAATTCTCAACTACAGTAAAAAATGCCAGAAAAAACTGTTAAAAAATAAACAAGAAAAATTTAACATGAGGATTAGATTGTTTTTCCTAATTGATAAAATAATAAGGTCTGAACTCATAGGGAGTGAGGTAGAAAATTTAAGGACTTTTTCTTTTGCGTCCAAGAAAAGAGAATATGGGTACCATCTTCAAATTATATGGACTATACATATATACTCAAAATATTACTTATTTAACAATATTGATTCATGTTATTATAAGCTATATTAGTTTATGCATTTGTTCTGCTAATACTTTTCTCCAAAAACTTATAAGTAATGAAAAACAGTGAATTTGTAAATACATCATATCTCTTCCCTATAATTTTATCTTTCTTTTCCTACTGACCTTAGAACAAGCAATTATGAAAATGAGAAAGCATTCTTTTATACACATGAGGATACAGTTTCTGTATATTTAAGTATCATTCTTTTAGTATTTGTTATTGAATTCCCAAACTAAATTTACAATAAGATGAGAGCTTCGATACTGAAATTGTCAATATTTTACATTGTTTATAAATCAAATTTTCATCCATTGTCATGTAACTTAGAATTTTAGATGAATTGGTCAATAGGAAACCACCATTATTTAAATACATCTTTTTATGAAATATTTCAAAAACAGTTCACTTGAAATTTACAATTTTTATGACAAATATGCTTCAATTTAGGTAAATTTAACAAGAAAAATATAAAATGTACATTACAGTGAATATGAATCATGGGGAAATAGCATTTTATTTCAAGGATTATAAGAGCATAGCAATCTTACAAATCCAGCACAAATATACATGAATAACAACACCAAGACATGCAGTGTTAGAAAATACTAAGCAGATCTTAATGTAGAAAAATAATTTTTGCACTTAGAAACACTGGTTATTTTCCTTCTCTGAAAAATAATTAAAAAACAAACAATTCCTTGGTACATGGAGAGAAGGATCAGAAATTAAGGGCCCTGGATGTTCTTGCAGAAAAACCTTATTCAATTCCCAGTACCTGTATGGTGACTCATAGCTACTTGATCTCTATACCCAGAGGATCCATCATTCTGGTCTCTGTGGATAATGTACACATGTAGTTCACAGATATACATGTATACAACACAATAGTTTTTTTAAAAATTAGTAGCAATTTCCCTTAGTCTGCTTTACTTTTACTTTTGTCTGAGAAAAATAGAGAAGTTTTTTAATTAAAATTTTTTATTCATTTTAAGTAACAAACACAGTTTCTCTTGCTCCCCTCCACCTCTTTCCCCCATCTTACCTCCATCCACTACTCAGAAAGGATAAGGCCTCCCATAGGGAGACAACAAAACCAGGCACGTTCAGTTGAAGCAGGACAAACCAACTCCACCCCAGCTTCCACATCAAGATTGAGCAAGGAATCCCACCATAAGAAATGGGCTACCAAAAGCCAGCTGATGCACTAGTGATAGACCTGGGTCACACTAGCAGGGGTCCCACAAACAGAACAAGGTACAAAAATGTCACTCACAAGACAAGGGCCTGGTTTGGTCCCTTGTGTGCTCCCCAGCTCTCAATATAGAGTCCTGGTGCTCATGAACACATTGGCACAGGAGATTACTTCTTAAATATAAAACTAGACACCAAGAGCAACAATCAATAAATGGGACCTCCTAAACTGAAAAGCTTTTGTAAGGTCAAGGACACTGTCAGTAATACAAAACAGCCTGCAGAATGGGAAAAGATCTTCACCAACCCTACATCTAACAGAGGTTTGATCTCCAAAATATATAAAGAACTCAAGAAACTAAATATCAAATTACAAAGTAACTCAATTGAAAAAATGGGTTAGAGAGTTAAAAAGAGAATTCTCAACAGAAGAATCTCAAATCTGAAAGATATTTAAGGAATTGCTCAGAAACCTTAGGCATCAGGGAAATGCAAATCAAAATGACTCTGAGATACCATCTCATACCTGTCAGAATGGCTAAGATTAAAAATACTTATGATAGTCTGTGTTGGAGGGGATGTGGATTAAGGGAAACTCCTGTGTTGCTGGTGAGAGTACAAACTTGTAGAGCCATTTGGAAACTGTATGGCAGTTTCGCAGAAAATTGGGAATCAATCTACCTCAGGACACAGCATTACAACTATTAGGCATGTACACACAGGATACTCAATCATATCGCATGTATCACTTGTACTTCATTCAAAATATTTGGTATTATTCAGTAAAAATTACAAGAAGAATTTGGGAATTCATTTCTATAAATTTTAAGAGCAAGCTTTCATATTTGCATTGCTCAAATTCATAGTTGTAACCTTCATTAGAGTCCTACCGCCTCACAGCCATGAGTTTTTTACAAGTTTGTCAGAAACATCCATTCTATCAGTGTTATTTAACACAACTACTTTCTTTATTCTAACTATTTAGATATTTGACACTTTCCTTTGTACTTCTCCAATATATACTACTTCTAAGGTACATTTATTACCAACTCACTTTTTGACAATGAAAAAGTACAAAAACCAAAATCATGTGCAAATATAGTTTGTTTGGAAATAATAATATTGTAAAGTTAAACAATTTGAAATTGCACAGGGAAATTTAGAAATCTTTATTAATGAATAATAATTATTATAATTTTAGTTCTTTAACAAGTAGAATTTTCCAAGTGTTACATGCAGTGTCTCTTACACAATACACCCAGGAAATCATTAGAGACAAACAGAAATCAGATGCAAACAGATCACAGAATTTACTCAATTTCCTAAAATGAGTAACTTGTAAACTATGTACTCGTTCAGTCATATGCAAGGATTCATGATAAAACAGGGGAAAATGGACTATTAACAATAAAAGTACTAAAACACTAAATAATTGCTGCTAGCACTTGTGATTCTTCAAATGCTATCATAAAATGGTGATGACAAAAGTAAAACCAAGCTTTATCATTTACGATATGTATGCATCTCTCAGTAGTGGGTAGCTTAGTTTCTACGACTACATATTTTCTATTTTCTATTGCTATTGATAGCCAGTTATATATACTCTTTTGTGACATATAGATTTCAGAATGTAATTTTAATTTTCTTATTTTTATTAGGTTTGTTTTGTTTCATAATATGTTTGAATAAAAAACAATGTAATGGCAAGAAGGAAATTATTTCTTTACAGTTTGGGTAATATTTTGTAGAGATTTACTAGGTCCATTACATTTATGACATCATTTAATTACAGCATTTTCCTGCTTAATTTGTTGCCTGATGATCTGACTAGTGATGAGAATGGGTGTGTTGAAATCAACCAGCATTAATGTATTGGGGTGCATATGTGACTTTTACATATAACAGTGGTACTTTTATGAAATTGGGTGCAATGTTTACTATGTACATTTTGGGATTATGATGTCCTAATGGCAGATTTTTCCTCTAATGAGTATGAAGTTTCCAAACTTATCTTTTTGCATAGTTTTAGTATGAATTATATTTTGACAAATATTAGAATAGTACACCTGTATTGTTTGCTTGAAATATTTTTGACATCCTGTTATCCTAAAGTGCTCTCTCTCTTTGATGGTTATGAGTCTTTCTTGAAGACAGCCAAAATATTCTGTTTTCCAAAGTACTAGTTGGTCTCTTTATTTGAGAATTTGGATCTTAATAAGAAGTTATGGAAAACTGCATTTTAATTCTTGTCATTTTGATATTTGTCGAAAAACATTTAGAATTGTTTTATTTATTTCTTGTGCCTTTTGGGGCTGTGTTTAACCTTCTCTTTGGATATAAATATTCTTTCAATTATCTTCCGTAGATCTGTCTTAGTGGTCCTAAATTCCTTGAATCTGTTTTTGTCACAGGATATGTGTTCATCTTTTGATATAAATTAATAGTTATGCTGCATATGGTAGTTGGTGCTGGCATCTATGTTCTTTCCTAACTTGTAGAAGATTAGTTTACTCTTTCTTGCTCAGTCCCCACTGAAAAATAACTGTTTTTCTGATAAGTGTGCCTGTTTATGTATTCGGCCTATTGCTCATGCTTACTACTGAGAAACTCTTACAACTTAAATTAACCCATAAATTTTTCTATGCTTACCCACATAGCTTGGCATGTTTTCTCAGCAAGTCATTCTCATCTTGTTTTCTCTGTGTCTGGCTGATGATTATGTCTCTCTGCTGTCCTCTTTCCAGAATGCTCCTATTCTGGTAGCCCTTCCTGTATGTACCTACTGCCTGTCCACGGGCCAATCAGTGTTTTATTAAACAAATATGAATAACAAATCTTTACAGTGAACAAGAGCATTATCCAACATAATGGTGATCCAAATAATCTACCTTTTCTTAAGCCCTAATATTCATTTTATAACACAAAACTTAGCTTTATGGTGTTCTGTAAACCTTGATTTAGAAGATCCATCATGGTCATGGGCCTTGTTGGATTTTTTTTGAAATATGTATATTTTTATATACAAAATCCAAGAAGACCAGACTATAATCTTCTGTTATTCTGGGATCTGGTAGAAACTGCGTGGTGTTCTAAAATAACACACCAGTACACTATAGAATTTCAACCCAGAAGAGGAGATTGCAAATCCTTTATTTAAAGCAAACACCTTTCTTTCAATTTTAACTCTGAAGATTCAACTGTGACATTTTAAACCATTTTCTATACTGATTTGTTGAAAAACACACAATTCAAGAGTTTCTTTATGTCATGTTTATGCATTCTTGACTACTCTCCAGGCTCTCATTCTTGACATACTCCATATTTCCACAGTCTAAAATTGACTGGACTAAAATATATCACATTGGAAATTGAAAAAATATTTTATTTTTGAAACCACATTATTTTACATACCAATCCCAGTTCCCTCTACCTCTCATCCTCCTGCTCCCTGCACCTTACTTCAAATTTACCAATCTTTAAAAAAAGGTACAAAAGGTTAAAAAAGCAGATGAAAAAATTACTGAGCTAAGAGAGAGATGAAGATAGAGATACAGAGTGAGACAAAGAGAGAAAGAGAGAGACAGAGCTCAAGGCACAACTAAACAGAGAGTGAATTCTTTGGAGGTGGGTGAATTAAAGGAAAAGTAAACATACAATACTACCATTGGTGCATATTAAATATCAAGAAAGCTATGAGAAAAAAGAAACAGAACGTTAAGGTTTTGGGGTGCAGTATGTAGGTCTGAGGGAAGTACACTGAAATAAAACTGTTCTTTTTCTGTAAGCTTAAAATTGAATTTTCTTTTAGCACACACTACTAGAAGCTGCCTGAAATGACTTTGTCTTTACATTTTATTATATTACTTCCAATCATTAAACTTTGTATTTTAATATGAGACCTGGAATTTGGTGCTATACAAAGAGCATCTATCTACATAGTGCAATATACAAGCTTAGTACATAAGCATGATGGAATTTAATCTGTCCCTGTTCCACTAGCACAAAATAATTAGATATCAACAGAGAATTAGTGAAGTGTAGCCACGGTTTGAGCTAGATTTCACTAATTCCTCTTTCTTCTTCTGTTTAATGTAATTTCAAATTCAAAGTAATTATATTTGGACAAGGTTCTTTGGTTAAAAGTGAAGCTAATTATTTAAAACTTAGACACTTAGGTACTTGAGTTTAGCAAATCATTCTAGCTGATCAATTTATTTGCCACTTTTCCTCACAATGTCATAATGACCTACATTTAATTATATAGAGATAACATTAATGAAAGTTTTCCAATCTATTTAGTAAAAGAAAATTGATAACAGTTTTATTTTTAAGAATATACAATATTGTTCATAAAATCATAATGTAATTGACATTTCCTTTACATCCTTAAATATCTCACTATGCAAAAATGTAAATCTTATTTTATTTTTGCAATTCATTTATATTAGAAATTCCATTGGATATGAATAAATGAATAAATTACACACCATAATTTTTTCATGACTAGGTTAAGATATGTAATCAATAAGTGGTAAACATTGGTTTAGTATTATAATAAATTCTTACAGGCTTACTGATGGCTGGAGGAGATGGTCTGCCACAAATGTCAAAATAATCAGTAATGATTTCCACACTTAATAAGAGGTAGATATGTGAAAAAATTGATTACATGAATTAAAAAGTCGGTCATGACTTGGCAAAACATATTGGGGAAGATTCAAGTTTCCTTTGCATCTTTATATTTTTCTATGATACACCATATTTGCCTGCTGAATGTAGTTAGATTTCTCTGTAGATTTAATATTAAAAAATAACATTACTTGAAAATATTTTCCTTTCTTGCCAAGGTAGCATGAGTTTCAAGTTTACATCTCAATGATAATAACCATTGTCCTATAGCTCCTAGCTAATCTAATGTACTTTACCACATCTACTCACAATGTGTGGTTTGTGTAGTAATCAGATGAAAGTGTAATTTACCAAATATTAATAGAATATATGATATCACTACTGTGGTGAAAACAAAACAATAATATATATAATTCATTACACCAAGTCTGAAACAAAAAAAAATTGAACTCTGGGATAAGTTAGTCAGTTCTTTCCTGGGGAGAGTGAGGAAACGAGAGTTCCAAGTTGCCTCAAATATATATATGGCTCTTAAGTGAGGAAGTTTTCTTAAAGTATGTAAACCTGGGTTGTACATCACATAGGCTATCTAGTGACACTCGTAGTTTTGTGAATTATATAAATTCTGCTAAGAGTAGATTTTAAAGTTTTTCCCTGACATTTTAAGTCATATTATATCAGATACAAGAGTAGAAAATGGGTGGCTGATGCAGTGATTCATTATAGCTCAAGACTATCTGTTGTGGGTACTCAGGGTCTGTCTCCACAGTTAGGATATTCTAGTAAGTATTAATACACATATTGCTTTCTTGGGGTATTGGTTAATATAATTACTTTTAATATCATATTTCTTTATTATTATCACAGTGCTGATGGAAGTTAACTCACTCACAAAAGAATAATTTTATTGAAATTCAGTACAAATAAAGAACTCCCAGATAGAATATGCATAAATATAGACACCATGAAACATATTTCTCATAGCAAAATTATAAAAATCACTGGAAATCATGAAACAATGGAAGATCGACCTATTTCTAATTGGCCAGGGAATGCAGATATTGGTAGTTGTTTTGTGAGTTTCTGCCCAGTAATACTGTGTCGTTTATCCCATTCACTTTAGTACAGCCTGTTCATTTTTGTCTAAAATATAGTTGGAAATAAAAATTAAAATACAGACTCCTTATATAATTCTGAAAGATTATGTTTCTCTATATTTATTTTTATATTATATATGATTATACATATTTTCCATATCGATGAAAATTCCATTTGATGAGCAACTCTAAAAAACTGTAATATTTGAATTTCAGAAAATGTGAAATTTACTATTCTTATGCTAACCTATAATTTATCATTTTCTTTAAAACTATGTTATACAAACTTAAACTATAATAATATTCATTTAATTTAAATTTCTTCATAACAGCTAAAAATGACAATCTAAATCAACCCTAGAACCAAATAAAGATGCTGAAATGAATGTGTGGGATATAGAAATTGTGATTATCCCTTAATGGGGATGTTGTCAATTATGAATTAACTGGATGAACTCTCTAGTGTCTAACCAATGGATAACACCTTTGGACAAGGCATCTGCATTTAGCTTGTTTTTTTTTAGAGCAGTTAACTCCTTTTAGACACTCCCATTTCTTGTTTAACAATACCCCTGAGCTTGTATTTGGAACACACCCAGGCTTGGCTTATTTTCTAACTCTCAAACAGAAGTAACAAACCAAAAACAGACTCCCAGCAAATCTGTACTTGGGTATGATCCAGAGCTGACATGGTGAAAATGAGTAGAGAAATCTGACAGCATAAGCAGCCTGCTTAGCACTTCTGGAATGACAGATACAAACAAAGTCAAATTAGGAATATCAGAATTAACACATACTTTTTCAAAGCCTAGCAGATTTATTATGCCAACAAACATCAAGAAATTAAAGGGAATCTTTGATGAATATTAAAATATGTTGGAAAATATTGACCCTGTCCTAATATGTATGCGAAAACTCACATAATTTAAAATAGAACAGAGAAAAGGAACCCTCAAATATAGATAAGAGATTACACTGAACTAAATATCTTCTCTCTAGAAAAGTAAATGATGATCCCATTCTTTCATGTTCTTCTCCCTCTTCCCCTCCCCTTGAGCAGTGTGTGGGGCCACTGGTAGTAGGATCAGGTTTCATCCCTAGTGCTTGACATGGCTTTTTGGAGCCCATTCTCTTTGGTGGGATGCCCTGCTCAACCTAGATATAGGGTGGAAGGCCTTGGTCCTGGTCAAAATAATGTGTCAGACTTGTCGACTCCCCATGGGAAGTCTCACTCTCTGAGGAGTGACTGGGGGTTAGAGTGCAGAGAAGGTGGGGTGAACAGAAGGAGGGGAGGGAATGAGAACTAGGATTAGTATATAAAGTGTGAAAATGGTGTTTTAATTTTTTTAAAAAGATAAGAAAAGCAAACAGAGTGAGGAGATAATCTAGAGAACATTTTCAAACTATACAGCTAACAATAGGTTGATGTTTAAAGTATGCAAATTAATTCCCCAAACTGAATTTTACAAAAGAAAATGAACGTGATTTAAATATAAGAAATGCATATAGGTAATCAAAACAAACATGAAAATATTTAATATTGGTGCTGGAGAGAGATTAAATTGAGCATTGTTATCGTAAAGGACTAGACTTTCATTCCCAGCTTTCATTTTGGATGACTAACAACAACATATATCTTCAGCTGGTGGGCACGAAAACCTCTGGCATTCTTAAACAATTGTACTCACCTACAGGTGAGTATGCATGAATCCCATGCGAATTTATACATACACAAGAGCACAGATAATAGTATTTAAAAGCAAAATACTATTTTTAAACATTTGATATCATTAATCATTTAAAAATTGACCATCAAAATCACAATGATCTGTTACTTGTCCTAGTAAGAATGTTTATTATCATAAAGACTACAAGAATATATTTGGGAGTAAAGACAAGAAAAGAAATACTTGGTGTGGAAACACGGCTCAGGGGTGAAGAGCACTTGCTAAATAACCATGAGGACATGTTTGAATCTCAGCACCCACAATGCCATCCCACCAATTATGTTATCCTCAGGTCAGAAGAAGGCAAGGAGATAGGACCTCTTGGGATTCCTGATCTCAAACAGTTGTAACATGTGTATTGTGTGTGGGAACAGCAAAAAGGAAGCCTGTGGTTAAGAGTGAGATCTTGCTCAAAAGAATAGAGAGGAATAACAAAAGAGAACATCTAATACCCTTGTGACCTGCATGGGTACACACAAATATGTGCAGCCACACATGTGTTCACACATTCAGACAAAAGCATACATAGACAGAAATGAACAAATAAAAATATGCTTTAAAGCCAGACATTGGTGGTGCACGCCTTTAATCCCAGCACTTGGGAGGCAGAGGTAGGCGGATAACTGTGAGTTCAGGGCCAGCCTGGTCTACAGAGCAAGTTCAAGGACAGCCTCCAAAACAGTACAGAGAAACCCTGTCTCAAAAACAACACCCCCAAAAAATGCTTTTAGAAAAGAAAGAAAGGACTTCTTGGACACTTTGGTGATGATATAAATTAGCAGATTCAATTAAAAAAACTATATGGCAGTTCCTTAAAAAATTAACATGTAGCATATGTACAAACAAAATAAGATATAATATGACAATGGGACATCTGAACCTGCTCATTGCAGCAATAATCCTAACAGTGAATAAGTAGGAAACAAACTGTATGTTCCCTGACTAATGAATGAATAAAGAAATGTGGCATATATATTCAATGGAATATATAATTCAGTCATAGAAATTACAAGACTCAGTCATTTGTAGCAACCTGCTGGTAACCTGAGATGTGGCAGTCAAAAAATTAAAAATATCCACACAAATTGTATCACGAATTATACATATAATTCATAATATGTATTATATTTATTTGATTTATATTTGGAATTTAATTAATTTGATGTGACAGAAGTTGAGAGTAGAATGCTGGTTACTGGGGGCAGAGTAGAGAAGTGGTAATGGAATGAAAGGTTAAGTTTGGTAAACACATATTAAGCCATAGGTAGATAGAACAGAGTCCTACCAATCAATCACCCTACAGAAGAGATCATGTACTGCTGATTTCTAAAGGGTAGAACGAAGTGCTTTACAGGGTTTCACGATGAAGAGAGTCCACAATATTGAAAAGATAGGTAAGCAATAGTGGAAGGACCACCTCGAATGCCCATTCCTGATAATGAACTTGATGTCTATAACTATCCGGGAGCCTTCATCCTGGGACTGATGGAAGCAGAGGCAAACACACAACTAAGCACTGAACTGAACCCAAGGAACCCAGTGACAGAGAGAGAGGAGTGATGAGCAAATTGGCAAGGAATGGGCTGGCAAAACCAGCAGAGACGGCTGATCTGAACAGGGGAGTGCTCTTGGACCCCAGACCGACAGTGGGGAGGCCAGAATGGGACTGATCTGGACCCCCCCAAATGTGAGTGTCAGTGAGAAGGCCTGGGCAACCTATGGGGCTCTGAGCAGTGGATCAGTGTCTATCCCTGGTATACAATCTGTCTTCATGTGCCTATGGCACAAAGAGAGATGCTCTCTCAGCCTGGACTCTTAGGGGAGTGCCTTGACCCTACCAAGAGTGAAATGATAGACTCTAGACATCCCCTATGTGGAGGGATTTGGCAATAGGGTGGGAGGGAGGGTGGAAGGGGAGTGCGGGAGGAGGGGAGGGAGAGGGAACTGGGATTGACATGTGAAACAAGCTATTTAAAATTAAAATAAAAAATGATTAAAAAAAAAAAAAAAAAAAAAAAGAAAAGATAGGTATGTTTTAACAATTTTGCGTTATCTGTTTTAGCCATATGAAGCAAAACAGGCCACATTGCTCTATTAAAAATATTATTTTTATCATTTTTACTATGTGTCAGAGTTAAGTCATCTCATCAATTAAGAGAAATTACTTCTCCTCTAGAGGACCAGAATTAATTTCCCCGCATCCTTATCCTGGTGCTCACCACCAACTGTAACTCCAGCTCTAGGACTTTACAGACACTTACAAGAAGACACACACACAAACGCACACATGCACAGTGATCTTTTAAAAAGAGTATTTTGGTTTGAATTAAAATTTGTAAATAAATTCAAAAGTATTATTCTAGGTGTCCTGTGATTGTACATGCCTTTAATGAAATATTGAACATTTCCTAGTCAGAATCTCCTACTATATCAGCCTGTCTCCTTAGAAAGGCATAATGTCTCCTCTCTCTTTCTCTTTAAGATGTTGCTCAGAGCTACTTAAGCACATATATTTAGTGCTTTTGTATTACATTGGGCTTTTTCATTCTTTTTGCCAATTTTCACTTCCAGCCTCATAATTCTCTCTACTGTCAAGATGGCCTCAGTGTCAGCTTAGCTCTAAGTGCATGACTTTCACTCCTCTTCTTTCATTGCAGCTGCAGAGATTTACAACCAGCCTGGTATTATTTTTTGTTTTATATTTCTCCCTCCCTTCCTCCCTTCCTTCCTTTCTCCCTCCCTCCCTTCCTTCCTTCCTTCTTCCCTTCCTTCCTCCCTCCCTCCCTCCTTTTCTCCTCTTTTTTCCTTTCTTGTTTCTTTTTTTTCTTTTTAAATTTTAAATTAGAAAAAGTTTGCTTCAAATATCAATCCCAGCTCCCTCATTCTCCTCTCCTTCCCCACCGCCCAGCAATTCACCCAACCCTCCATCCAATGCCCACTCTGCTCTCAAGGAAGGGTGAGGCTCTCCGTGGGGGATCTCCAAAGTCTGTCATATCATACCTGGAAACCAGATGCAGAGAGGGAGCAGTGACAAGCAAAGGGGTCAAGATGGGGCTGGTGAAACTCACAGAAACTGCTGAACTGAACAAGGGGGAACTCATGGACCCCAGTGTGAGGGCTGAGAGGCCAGCATGGGACTAATCCAGACCCCCTGAATTTGGGTGTCAGTGAGGAGACCTCAGCAATCTATTGGGCCTTGGGTAGTAGATCAGTATTTATCCTTGGCATACAAATAGACTTTGGGAGCACATTCTACATCGAGGGATGCTCTCTCAGCCTGGACACATAGGGGAGGGCCTAGGTCCTGCCCCGGATAATATGACAGTGTTTCTTGTTTTTTGAACTAATAACGTTGTCCTTAAGTTTCTGTTTGAACATTATATTTAATAAATATGCATATGATATGCTATGGCAAAAATAAAAGCATGTAAAAAGATAATCATGTAACCAGATAAAATGAAGGATACATTAGCATTCAATGATACAGTCCATTAACAAGGCAAATTTTGATCTTTATTATGCTAAAATTGAAAATGATTCTGAGATAGTAAATCAAAGTCTAACCTGCTAAACCAAAATTTTCTAAGAAGACCAATATTTCAAAAACAATCTATTTAGAAAAAAGTACTATGAGATAATCTCAGCACCAACAGCAACACTTCTCAGTGTTTAGTACTAATCCTTATTAATTCGTGATCAGTTAAATGAACTATCTGAATCACATTCCTTGCAGTAGCATTTAACAATGCATCACCATTACCCTGTCCTCAGGTTTATCTCTGAGATAATTAGTAAAAGAAAATTATTGTGTTTGTTTCCAAAGCAGTTGGACACTCCACAATTTAAGGATGTGGAAAGTTTTCCTAGTTATATAAGGGAATAAGTTTGCTAATGCCTCTCTTCTTAAGCAAATCTCTTAGGAACCTGAGTCTTAATTTGGTATGTAAATAAAATCGACAGGTGTCTACCATTCCCTCCTCCCAGTCTTTAAAAGCTTAGTTTCCAACTTTGGAAGCTTCACCATTTCCCCCATGTAAATGCTTAGAGTAGTTCTCCATTCATTCTTTCTCATGCCCAGGAGGTTAGTAAATGGATCTACAGACACTCTTCATGAGACAAGACAAAGTCTATTATCTTTTTAGATTAAAGCAATTACAGAGACAAAAGGGAAATCAGTCACTAATTCCCTGAATATGAAACTCAGATAGCTGGGGTTTTCTCCCAGAAGGAGATTAAGCAATCCAGAGAGGTTTCTTTTCCCTTGCATATATTAAACATATTTTTTTTTAAATTTCAGTAACTTGGCAACACTTAGAACATAGTATTAGGCAACTGAACATAGATAACTTTTGCTTGATCATTTCTAATAAGAGATCCAATTTTTCAAACAAATTTGGTATCTATAAAACAAACAAAACACTTACATACTATTGCTAAAAGTGTGTCATAATTGTTTCATTTACCCATTTTTCTTTATGCATGTTGTGAAAGAAACAAAGAATAATTTTAAAATTTAAAGTAAAAATAGAAAAATTGAATAAAAATAGGCATCACAATAGAAATATTTTTTGCTTTTTCAGTCTGGTTTCTTATCCTTTAGATACCATCCCAGGAACATTTGTTGATTTATTTATACTGTGAAAAACAGACATGCTGATCCCCATAGTTATTATGTGATTATATGAATTTACTCTGCCAACCAAAGGTGTATATATTCCTTTTATTCCACATTATTAGCGCTTTTTTTTGTATCTTTTAGCTTTTATATAATAGACATTTTAAGTGACCAAGAATTTCAATTTTGTTTTTTTTTCTGTGATTCCCAAAGGTATTGATTATTTTCATAAACTCATGGCTTATTTATACTTTTTATTTGAGAACTCATTTTGTATAGTATCATCTGTTTTATAGTTCATTGGTTTATGATCCTGCTCTGTGTTAGACTGTTACACTGGTTTCATGACAAGTCATAAGGCATCTTGAGGCCTCTACTATGTCACATATTCTTCATGAATACCTTGATTCTTTTTGTTCTTTTGTTCTTCTATTTGAATTTTAGGTTTTTATGGCTAATTATATAAAGAAAGCAATTAATATGTAATTAGGTGTGTATACATGTCTCTTTGTGCAGCTTTGTGCATACAAACGCACTGTGCACAGAGGTCAAAAGAGGGCATCAAGTCCATGAGAATTACAGTTCATTTTTAACTGCCTTCAAATGGAAGCTGGGAAACAAATTCATGTATTACCCCAAATCAGTACACATTCTTAACTGCTAAGCTATCCTTCCATTCTCCTATCAGAATTCATTAACTATATACATTTTTATAATTTTAATGGATGTATTAAAACATAAAAGTATATACTAAAGGTATTACTACAATGTTTAATATACATATGTATGTATATTTAATAAAAAGTAATAGTGAGATGAATTACATGTATTTCTTCAACCTTTTTACCAGAATAAATTATGGAAGATTCAAATCCTTTCCTTCAACCTTTTAAATGTTACAGAATGAGAGAAAAATAGAATAAAAAGATATGTAGGAATAAATGGGATATAGGATGTAGGATGAGAGAGCAGTGTAAATGAGAGTATATGTGGAGAGATAACTAATCTGGAATTACTTTTGAAAAAATAATATGGGAATTTGCTACAGGAAAAGTGTCTACATATCTGATATATAGATTTATAGATATGCACATATTTATATAAAAAGAATACAAATGGAGCTACTCTTAATGGTGAAACAATATATCAACAAGATACCAATGTTAGCAAACTAAAATCATAGTACCAGGAAAAGGATACCTCCTTTTGAGGCATGATCCAATGTCATAAACCCCTGAATATTATGGAGTGTTATTATTACTCTTGGCTACCCTCCATAACTTCAAGGTAAGACTCTATTGCCAAATATACCATGTACTTGAGTCATAAAATGTGGAGTAATCAATAAAGTACTGCCTGGAAGCTTTTACTAGCTAACTTTTAAAGTTCTAGACAGTGTGTACTCTACCAGAAAAATCACCATCAAATTTAACCTAGCTGCAAACCCCATTCACTACAATGATGTCTATCATGGTAAGGTAGTAAGTTGATAAAGTAATGAGGAATGTTATGGGAGTAACTAAATATTTTCTGATTGGATTTAAGATCTTTTGTAGGAGATGGAACCCAGACATGACATGCCATTGTTATTGAGGACTAGAACTTTTGGATAGATAGGTTATAGGTCCTTGGTGAGATCTTAAGTTTGTTATTCTGCTAAATGGACACAGTATTTAATGATTACTACTGTCTTACTATTAGACTTATGAGTTAGTTCAACACTTAAATCTCACCAGACAGTTAATAAAGAGACCTACAAGTGGTCAACCTGCAGAAAGTAAGAGACTGCAGAGCACTTAGCCCACATTCATACCACATTCCTTCACACAAGACTCTGGGAACATGATTGTAAACGTGAGGAAAATGTCCAGAAATTTTGTATAGTGCTACCATGTTTTCAACCCCAACATGGCAGTTGCACATGTGAACTTACAGTGATTGTAGCATCATGAAGAAGATCTGCTTAAGCTCAAGTCACACAACTCTCAGCATGGAAACAGGGAAATGGATATGAAGTCTCAGGCATAAATCCCTAGGTCAGGAGCTAATAACATTTTCTTTTTTTATGAAATTCCAATATACTCTGTAGTTTATTTAATGTGTTAATTGGTTATAAGACATGAGTATGCAAGCTATTAATATTAGGAGAAAGGATGAGGGGCATACGGGATTTTTCAGTTCAGGCCTCCTCACTGACACTATATTCATGGAGTCTGTATCAGTCCCCTGTTGACCTCTTTCTCATCAGTCTGGAGTTCAAGAGCTTCCCCTTGTCCAGTCAGGTGTCTTTTGGGTTTTACCAGTATGGTCTTGATCGCCTTGCTCATCACTCCTCCATCTCTGTTTACTGGGTTCCAGGGAGTCAGTTCAGTGTTTAGTTGTGAGTATCTGTCTCTGCTTCCATCAGTCACAGGATGAAGGTTCTAGGATGCCACCTAAGGTAATCACCAACCTTATCATCAGGTAGGGGCTATTAACATTGTCTCCGCTATTACTTAGTTTTCCAGTGGGTGTTATCCTTGTACATCTCTGAAATATCACTAGTGTCAGCTCTCTCCTCAAAGCTATAATGATTCCAACTATTATAGTATCTCTCATCCTGGTCTTCTCTATTCTTACCTCGACTCGGCCTTCCTGCTCCCCCATGTCTTCTTCTACTCCCCTTTTACCCCCCTCTCTTTTTCCTGGTTCCCTCTCTTCTTCTCCCATGTTAACAATCTGCTCAGGAGATCTTGCCTCTTTGGAGAGCAAGAATTAATGTTCCTTACCAAGGGGAGTACTGGCAGGTCCTATACACAAGAATGTTTGGGTAACAAAAAATGGACTCAGTGAGATTTAAAAAGAAATACAGTAAATTAATATTGAATGGTAGTGGGTTAGGGGTGGAGCTAAGAAGAGCAGAAGGAGGGAGGTGAATAGGGCCAAATTACATTATAATAAAATTCTCAAGTAAGTAAACAGTTAGTGGAAAAATTAAAAAGCAATTTGTTATTACATGTTCTAAAATTTATATCCTAATATAAATTTTGAAAAAATTAATAAAGAGGACATTTAAATGTTAACTTAATTTGAATATGAACTGATAACATAGTGAATTGTTTATATGCCAGTTGATTTTTATTCTGAAATTGATGATGTTTCAGTACTCTGGTTGGTTACTGGAAACAAAGCATTAATTTGGAATAGGCTGGAGCTGAAAGCTTGAATAGCATCCTGAGTGAGAGCATTTGTTTTGTAAGCATAAAGACTTAGGTTTGAATCCCTAGCATTCATGTAAATAGATGCCATTGCCATATTTGCCTATAACCCTAGAGCTTTGGGGACTGGGGACAGGATTGTTGCAGATTGCTGGCTAGCTCTAGGTTCATTTAGAGACCCTGTCCCAAAGGAATAAACAGAGAGTCATATAGCAGGACTCTGGAGTCATCCTCTGGCCTCACATGTATGTGTCAAATATGTATGCCTGAGGTCACACTAACCAAAAAGACACAGTTATAAGTGATTTAATTATCATCTTTTTCTTCATTATTTTCATGAGGAGTTTAAATGTGTCATATACTTGTATAAGTCTCTTTACTATTTAACCTTTTAAATTTGTACTAATACATCAACTTTCCCATAAAACTTTAAAAATGTATTAATATTAGTGAAATAGAATGAGTAAATTTTCATTGAAATATCTAGAAACATTCATTTCTATCCAATTGTTAAATAATTACTTTTGCTGCCATGAGGACCAGCCTTCATTGAGGGCAATCCATGGAGTCGGTGAACAAAACACTCAGCTGGACTTTTCTATCTGAGAGAGTAAAATTTATTTCTCTGGGGCTGGTGAGTGGAGCAAGTGAAAAAGGGAAACACACACTCACACACACACACACACACACACACACACACACACACACACACCTACCTGTGGGGTCTTCCTATCATCTCTCTCATCTCTTTTTATATTTTCTTAACTCTATCCAGATGTATCCTTTCTATCTCTCTTGATCGCTCCTTTCATTCTGTCTACATCTTTCCTGATGTTTTGCTTCTTCTGTGTCTTTACTTTCTCCCTTACAGCTTATATACCCCTGCAGAATATTTCATGCAATATAAAAATGAAAACATGTTTACATTCTATTTTAAGTGAATTATTACAGCAAACAAAGTAAAAAACAATATGCTTTCCATATCCCTTATATGATTAAACATTTTACATATTACACTTGAAAAATAAATCATTTCCAAAAACCCACTATTGTAATTTATGAAAGGCTAAGTATGAGAGAAAGAAACCAGCGTTTAATCAGAGGGTTTTTATTAGGGATAGATCAAAAAAAGGGGCAAGGGTGGGGGGAGACCAGCCTCTGAAGACAGGAGCAGCAGGAGAGAGGAATGAGGGGGAGAGAGAAGAGAGAGACTGGGGATAGAGAGGGAAAGAGAGGGAGATAGAAGGAGAAAGAGAGAGGGACAGACACAGAGATGGAGAAAAAGAAAGAGAGAAGGATGGGAGGAGAGCAGGAACCTTTCAAAGGGGAACAAAGTGAATATGCACAAGTAGTGCTCTTAGTGACTGGAGCTTAGGGCATATTCTGTCAGAACCCCAACGACAGGCCAGTACAGGGGCCTGAATACTAACACCCACAAAGATTTTACATTTGTCTGTTAGACTTCTCATAGGTAAGGATCACTTCAGCCATAACCATTCAAATAGGCAGTAGTTTTTATAATGGCCAGAAGAAAAGGTTACTTGTTTTACTTTTTGTATTTTAGAATCCTGTCCAATTATCTTAAATACCCATCCAATTCTTTGTTTTTTAAATTGCGTCAAGTCATTTGTTCAAAGTTTTGTTTAAGATATAAGTACACCAAATCCTGTGAACACATTTCCCTATGTCAGAAAAAACTAGAGCTAAGTCCTAGGACTTGATTGATTTCCTTAATCATTGACCTTCCCAATAGTCTTTATGGCTCTTCCAGAGACACTCCTAAGTCTTTCTGCATGACACTTCCTTGTTCTTATCTTCTATCTTCGGCAGTCCCTGCTTTATCAGGGGCAGTGGTGATACTTCAAACAGTACAGCTTAGGAGGAATCATGTTCATAAGAATCGACAGGTAAAATGCCTAGCAGGATGGGATCTTTCCATGAGATAATCACACTAAATAAAAGGCAGTGGGGATCCCCCCCACACCCATTCACAACATGTCATATACCAGAGAAAAACAGTGGCAGCAAATATGTACAGGCACAGCAGTAGCAGCGGGGGTGGTAGGTAAGGGGGTGGGGGGAGCTTGCCTATCTGAGATTTACCCATCAGTGCCTGAATCCAAGTGCCACATGCTGATGCACTTAAATTGCCACCCACATCTTGTACCTGAAGGATATACATATTATTAACTTACATAAAAAGCAAAGAAAAATTAAAAGATTAAAAAATATAAATTGAGTATTTTCTCTTAGTATGTGTGCATTTGTGTGCATGTTTGTGTGTATGTGTGGTTGAGTACGGGTTTGCTATGTTACAGAGCACAGAGCACATGTAGAGATCAGATGACAAATTGATCCTTCTCTGCCACTTTTTTGAGCTAGAACATTCCTTATTCACTGGCCTTGTTTTGCCTTCTGCATCCCTGGAGGGGCATGCTGAGATTACAGAGGCTTGCACTACTTAGCAGAGCTCCCTGTGGTTTCTGGGGATCTGAACTCATGTCATCATACATGCCCTAAAATTGCTTTTGCAGCTAAGATTCTCTACAAAACTTTAATTCTCTGTCATATGCCAGTTTGCTGAAGGTTTCACTTTCTTTATCCTTAGTTTAGTGTTATGTCCACTTTTATGATATCAAGAACTCTGTGATTCACTTTTTCAAAAAACAAAAAAAAATGTATAAAGTATAAGACTTCCTTGAAGAAAATATAATTATTTACCGTACTGTGTACCTGTACCAAATCCTGTGAACATTTTTATTTCTCAAAAAGCTAATTATGACTTCATTAAAAGATCTAAACTGACAAATACATTGGGTATTTTGGGAGGTCAATGCCTTATTCATAAGGCAACAGGGACTTCTCCACTGGGTATTTCTAGATTGTTTCTAACCTAAATAAAAAAAGCTATCAATAGCAAAATAGCATACCTGATATTTATTAACATGTATATGTTTTACAAATGAAGCCTAAACTTATTTAGAAAACTTACACAAAAATGTGTAATCTGAATGATATTAACATTTTAAAAAGATTATTATATTAGTTTCAATTCACAACCAACATCAATGATCTGTAGTTTTTTTTAAATTGAGAATAATTAGAAAGATATATTTGAATGACTGTGATTGTTACAGGAAGACAGACTACATATATTATGTTTTCTCTTTTTCTATGCATATTTATGTAGAAATTTATGATGAATAAACCCACCAAACATTATTCAGGCTTCATGCCAAACAATGAAGAGTCAAGGAAGCAAAAAAATTATGGTTGAATATTATCCTGAAGGTAAAGTATGAATGTTTTTATTTAGTTTATTTTCTAAGAGATTCCATTGCAAGTTCAGACTAATACAATTTTATATTCTTTTGGACCATGGAGGCAGTGTATATTTTATTAGTAGGTGCTTACTTGAACTTTTAAAATGACACATTGAACTGAATAACTCACATTTTTGCCAACTTGACTTTCTGAAAGATATATTTATAATATTTTGAAAGATTTAAGAGCACTTGTGAGAAACATCAACAATTAATGAAGTATTATTATTGTTTTTCTGCCTTAGATTTCACTATGCTAGAATTAAACTTTCTGATCTTTCTGGTTGCTTTAAGAAAACATTTTCTTACAGATTTTCATAGTTAGATGACCATAAAATAAAACTCTTTATTTTTATTATTTTATATTTTTATTAAAATTATATCCTTTATCATAACCTCAAGAGCAATTTCATGTGTCCTTTGATCAGTCAGGAAACAGGCCTTAGACATACCATCATATTTAACCTTCACAGTAGTATGAGGGATGATGTAAACTACTCCACTTTTTGTGTGGCTTTGTTTTTTCAGACAATCTCCCTGTGTAGCCCAGATCATTCTTGAATTCTCTGTCCTGGAACAGCCTCTCGGGTGCTGGGTGTACAGGTATGCACTAGCAGCCTTGGCTGGCTCATTTTCCATAGGAAGAAACTGAAGCTCAGGAATGGAAAATGACTTTTCCCTGAGTCACTTCACAGTCCAGTCAAAGCACCATCTGTAAGTTCTACAATTTTCTGAGCATAGTTTATGAGCTAAGAGCTATTTTTAAATGCATTACATGCCTTAGCCCATTAACCTCACAGTAACTTTATGGAGTAGGTACTACTATCATTTCAGTTTTACAGATGAAGAAAACGAGTCTCAAAGACGATAAGTAACTTCTTCAAGGCTACATAGGTGTTAAGAGGAGGACTAAGACTTGAACAGTAGCTGCCTGATTCAACTGTCCATATTCATAGCTGCTTTGGAAATCTGCTGTATTTCAAAGTTTGCAGTCTACTTCATGTTGAATAACACCACATAGCCTTCTAGTCCCATTATTCCACTGCCACATGCCAGCTTTTAGCATGAATCTTGTGAAGCTGTGCCATCACTGGATAGGCTGCAAATCCAGCCTTCTGCTGCAATGGAAAATATGTTTTTCACAGTCACCACAGACAAAAGCTAGATGCTTACCCTTTTTCCGCCAAGATCAAGAAACCCCCATGATTGCTTTTTGTTTTAATTAAGTTCCTTTTTTTTACTTTTATTGAAAAAAGGCTTTTTTTTTCTCTCATAACAGTATCCCCTCCCTCTACTCCTCCAAGTTCCTCCCCACCTCCCCCTCCCATCCACATCTGCCCCTTTCACTCAATGTACAGGAAAGAGTATTATATAACAATGATATTCAGGTACACTAGAATTCAAAATACTCATATTGTATTTAAGTTTAACCAAATACATGAAAACTATGCTGATACAAAACTATGACAAACCTTGGAATTCACCTGTCTATTTATAACACACTTTTGCACTTTCCAGAATTTAGCAGGAAGGGAAGCTGTTTGCTTCACTTCATTTTTTTTTTACCTGTACCTTCATGATATTTTTGAAGTTTTCTTTATTTAACATTTGAGGTTTTGATGAACTTTCACAGTATTATTTTACACACACACACACACACACACACAAAACACACAGAAACAATGTAAACATATGTAAGCCATCAAATATAGTCTATTCAGATAGAAACTAATATATTTGAATATTCATTAGTGATGCTGCATAATTTTGATATAAACTATACTTAGCAGGTCCCTTTATCATAATACAGTGGGTTGTTTATCATGAAAATTATATCATTTTAATGTTTAGGAATGATATTGCCTTGAGGGAACAGGGTACCATGGAGTACATTTATGTGTGAATCTTTTTACCATAGTTATTCAAATGGATAACTAAACATGAATTTTGCCTTAGGGTTAACACATAACCAATTTGTTTCACAAATCGTCTAATTATGAGCAGAGTGCCTTCTTCTTTTTGCGTTAATCCCTGTACATTTAAAAATAATTTCATATTCTGGCAAAAGGCATGATCTTTCCCAGTCACTTGTTTTCAGAGGACATGTACTGTCACTGACCCCCCTCAGTTGCTTAATTAGTTAGTTCTTCCGTACAGCTATCAGTGGCAAGAAGTTATTAGCACATTCCAGGCACATGCTGAAAGGAAGAACATTTTGACAACAAGAAAAGTAACAAACTCTCAAACAGCTTTGATTTGTTTATTGCTTACGAAGAATACATGTTATGAGCACTTTTTAAGTTATTCTCATTTCACTTAAGTTCTTGTCAAATTTCACAGCATCTAAAGATGAGCCCAAATTTAATATTTATTTATGAAAGACATACACCTTATCCTCAAAACAGTAGGCCTCACATATATCTAAAGTGTATAAAATATGACTATATCACAAAGTGTCAAGTCAGGGCAAGTGTGTCAAACAACAAGAAATTTCCATGCTATATATCCCTATCGTATTTAATGTCACAATATTATATAATTTTAGTGAATCTCAGAAAGATTCATCTAAAAGCAGTAAGTTAATTCAAATTTGCCTGCAAGCAAGTTTGATTAAGATTTTGATTTGCTTTAAAAAGCCATGTGGAGTGCAGGAACAGAAATTCACCAGGACAGATCTCACTGCCTCTCAATTCAGTTCCCTCTGCAGACACATTCTAAGCTTGGTATCTTCTTTAATAAGATTTGTGCCTGATTATCTGCACCACATGTGAGCAATGCTCACTGGCAATGAAAGTTCTTATGTGTACCTCAAATTATTATACAAAATATTATTGGGACAAGGTTTAAACTCTTAGAACTAAAGCAGAAGAAAGAGTGAGAATGGAATGACAGCAGCTCCTTTGCTGAAAACAATTACTATAATAACTGGGGAGACTTGTGTGGTTGTCCTGTACTTTTACTTTTTGAAATTGTTTCTGGTATGATCGTTCACTAGAGGAGTTTGGCAAAAGTTGTGCTGCAGATGAATTTAGGCAATGATTCCTCTCAACAAACACAATAGCAACTAAACATCGCTTTATGTAACTCCACAATCTGATTTTTAACATATGTGTTCACTTATATGAATCCGGCATAATGGAAAACCAATTTAATATGAATATTCTTCTTAAATTGTCTCCCTATATAATTTCTCCAACATTTATGTATCAGGTTTCTATTTTCCTTTACAGATAATGTTCCTAACTTCTTGTAATCTATGAGAATCAGCTCATGTAGAATATTTATGGCAGTAAATAAGACTATGTTCTTTTCCTATTATTTAAACTGGAAACAGTTACCATCTGCACTCAACATTGTTTCTTCATTGATGGCACTATCTTGTCTACTGTGAAACTCTCTAATTTCATAGGTGGGCTATAGCCCTATCACAGTTTCTTCTTAGAAATTGCCTGCACTTACATTTCCCTAACTTTGGCAATGTAGAAATTTTCCACTTATATATTTTATTTTCATTCAGGAACTGTCTTAAAATTTTAAGTTATATTCTTACTTTTAAAAAATATTCATGACATACAATTTGGTTTACATTCATTCAGGAACTATGTATTCATCAACATTGATTCTGGATTCTTCTTTCATGATTTGGCAGAACCTTCATAGTAGTGAGATTGAAAATGATTGTTGGCAAAGCAGTTCTCTGCTCCAATTGTTCCTCTCCAACTTCCATTAGGACCCACTCTTTCTTTTCTACAAACTTCCTTCCACTTCCTCAAGAGTTCTTTTACTTACTCTTTGTATTCTAACCATTTTAATATATTAAAACTGAGTCACAGCCATAGACTTGAATATTTTCCATTGGGGAAAAATAGCTCATGCAACAAATACTTTTCCAAGGTCAGAATTAGATATCTTCTTGTCTCCAGAACAAAAATCTCTGCTTGGCCGCACACAGACATTTTAAAATTAACTTTACAGACACCAAACTACTGATGCATTTTGAAATGTTTTTTTTTTTCCTGTATTTTCCTCTAGTGTTTCAAAAGAGTCTTTGTTTTCCATTTTTTGATGGGATAAGACAATGAAGAAACATTTGCAATACACTACTCTACCTCATATCCCACTGTCTAATTACCTAATAAATCCAAAATGAGTTCACTTACATTACCTAGTTCTTTTCTAGGAATATTGATATTATTTACTCCTAATCATGCATGCTAAATTCTTTACAACAAACAACATGTCTTCCCTCTTTTCCTCTGTTAAAGCTACACTTATATTCCCATCAACTGTTTCTTCATTAACTTCTCAATTTCTGTATCTATCAATTCATAATTTATTCATGCATGAGAATGAAGAAAAATGTTTTCAATAACAATGTAATTCACATCATCTATTGGATGAATGTCCTGGTATCAAATACATGTTATCAGATATAGCGACTGGCAAGCAATTTTCACACAAGCCAACCATGTGGACCTACAAAACCTATAATTTGCTTAGGTATTCTGGGGTTGGAATCTGTAATTGTAAATTTGCACATCGTTTTTTTCAAGACCTGTGGTGATTTGGAGGCAGTGTTGCAAGGAACATATTAAAGAATGTAACACCAGCAAAGTACTTCTTTTCTAAAGTTTTGTGTTAATCATTGTATTTGAAATCTATAAGTGTACTTTAAATATGTAACCCTGAATTCTAAAATATTAGTTTTTTTAGGAATTGATATACATTGTGGAATGCTTTCAACTTTTGCCCATATGACATCTGAGAGTGTAATAGACACTACAATAGTTAATGCATTGAATCTGGTGTGATGGTTCACCATGTCAAACCAGCTCTTTGCAAGCAGAACCTAGAAGAGCATAGGCCTGAGAGTAGCATCAGCTACATGCAAACACCCTATTTCAATTTGTTTAAAAACAGTACAATAAAATTAGCCACATCATAATCATGTTTTTTTTTTTGTTTTTGTTTTTGTTTTTTTTTTCTTTTTACGAGACAGGGTTTCTTTGTATTGTTTTGGAGGCTATCGATCCAGCCCGGCCTCGAACTCACAGAGATCCGCCTGCCTCTGCCTCCCGAGTGCTGAGATTAAAGGCGTGCGCCACCACTGCCCGGCCATATTCATGTTTTTAATGAGGATGGCGCATTTTTTTTTTTTTTGATTTTTCGAGACAGGGTTTCTCTCTGGCTTTGGAGGCTGTCCTGGAACTCACTTGGTAGTCCAGGCTGGTCTCGAACTCACAGAGATCTGACTGCCTCTGCCTCCCGAGTGCTGGGATTAAAGGAGTGCGCCACCAACGCCCGGCCGCCGAGGATGGCGCATTTTAAAATAAATCTGGTTCTGAGGCAGCTTTTCCATAAATTAACAAAGCAGTCATTTGCTCTACAATAGTGCTCTTCAGTTTTGACTCTGCTAATGTTTCAGGCTAGACAAACATTGTTGTGATTACATTCTCTGGGATATCAGCAATGATTATCATGGGTCCTTCTCCCCGAAGGCAACCAAAGAACTTTCAGATAGAACCAATGAACTTAAAGAACAGAATTATCCCAAAAGGAGAACTTCTCTTCTTAACAAAAAATGATCCTTTCAGTGAAATTTCTGTTTCAGTTCCAGTTATCAACCACCTTTTGGAGACTGACCTAGTCTCTGCTTTCATATTTTGGGGGAAGGTGACAGACCATAACATTTTAATATTTCCTATGTGTTTTTATCATTCTTCAATAACAAAACTAAGCAGAGATGTTGAAGAACAGAACACCATGAATATGAGTATGTATAAATATATATACATGCATATATATTAAACATCTGCTTTTATTCATGTGTTTATATATCAAAGAAATAGCAAGGCTTGAAAGAGATGAAATGAATCAGAGAACTGTTGAGGGAAGCCTTTTCCTTGCCAGCTGCTTTCGTTTTTCCCCACCAGTTGCCTGGGCTCTGCCATGTTGTAGTCCCCAAATAACACACAAGACGCTGTATTAATTATGAAGCTGTTGCCTTGCTTGTTTTATACTGGCTAGCTCTAACTTAAGTATTTACCCCATAATTGTTAAACTTATTATTTCTCTTACTGGAGAAAAGGTCTGGACTTCTTACTCCTATGGCAGCTACATCTTGACTCTCTGTGTTTCTCCTTCCCAGAGTACTCCTCGACTCCTAGTCCCACCTATCTTGCTTCCCTATTAGCCAACAGTGCTTAATTGACATATACACAGGACTTCCCCATTAAGAGAAAATTGTAGTAAGTATTCAGACTGCTAATTCAAGAACCTTATATTACAGTAACATAAATTCATGCCAGTTGTCCTTAACTAGAATATATGTGAAATGATTTAAAAGTTTTGCTTATTGATTTTTTCTTCATATTGAAATATACATATAATAATTGTATTGTCAAAGGCTTTAGTCTGATGATGATGAGCACATAACTAAGGAAGATAGCCACTGGAGAAAATCTTGAAGTTGGGACCTGGTCAGATGACTCAGCTAATGAAGGCATTTGCTGGAAAAGCTCAGTACATTGTTTGACCCTGAAACTCAGGGAAAGTAGAAGGTAAAAACAGACAGTAGAGTTTTCTGCCTACTTCTACAGGCATGCCAAAGTATATTCACATTTACACACATCTCTCCTCTCTCTCTCTCTCTCTCTCTCTCTCTCTTCTCTCTCACACATACAAAATAGTTTACAAAGTAAGAGAATCTAAAGCAAACTATTTAATAACAATATCCTTTTAATATATTCTTCACTTAATGTTTTCATTGTTAAAAATTCTGTTCGCTCTTCCATTTCTCATAACTGCATCAGAACAAGAAATAAAATGACCTTATTCAGTATCAAATTCCTATGTTCTAAATTACAATCATGGGTGCCAAGAACATCCCTAAAATTAAGTTTTTTTTCACTTTCTGTTATTGTTCCCATGTAGAGATTAGTAAAATTGGCAACTTTAAGAATAAATAATTGCATATTTCAAGGAAAAGAAAAGTCTTCAATAGACAGTGAAATGAAAATGGATAATTTCCTGAGAAATAAAAAAGGGATTGAAACATGTTATCTGGGTTCCTTATTGGTCCAAGTACTCTTCTGCTTTAACATCTGTTAGTTTCCTAATACACAAGATTGGATTACTACTTAAAGTTCTCGACTTATTTTTAATATACATTGCAAAGGATTTTGTACCGTGCTTGACATTGCATATGAGCATAGTATGCAGAGGGAAAGGGCTTCTGCCATAGATGTTTGTTGAGTCTGGCTTGCTTTCTTTGGAAATGTGTGTTCTGAGGTTGCTTCATCCTTCCTAAGTATTCTTGAACCCTTCTACAGCAGATTCAATAATAAATCTTCCCTGCAGGTTACATAAATTAGAAGATGTCACAGAAGGCCGATACATAGCAACTGATCAAAAACATGGACTATTTATTGCTATAGTAAAAATTTCTGTTTCTGGATACTTCCAAGTCATTTGAACTGACTTTGATGATGCTGTAGGAAAATTGTCTTATGTCTCTCTACTTGCTCCCTCATGATTTACTTTGTTTAATCTCACAAATTCACCTATGGAGTGCCTTTCTCTGAACATCTATGAGCTGGCAGTTCCTCTTGTGTTATCACTTTAAATTTTTTAAAAATTTTCTTCACACTAGTGTGAATCATACAGCTCAGCTGTTTTGCTAAGCCTTTACCTGTTTTGTCTTTCTCCTTTGTTAAATTAGAAGTTGTTTTATAACATGAAGTCTGTTTACATTCACGCAGAACAGCGACCAATACATACTAGTCTCAAAGTTGCCTACAGAATATGCAGGTATGTATTTCTAATTCTGTGACAGTTGTGTAGCTTACTTGTTCCATAGTGGATACATCATTTTAAGTGTTCCATTGATCCTGAGAACTGCAATTTAGTTGTCTAGGTCCTTGGTGGCATACAATCAAGATATTTTGTTATATCATCACAAAAATCAATGAAGGTATTCTGTTAGAATATTCTACTAAACATGCTTACTAATAGTAAAATAGAGATAATTTCCATTATAAATATGACTTATCATGTATCTTGTCTGACCAAGTTATACACAGGCTATAATCTTATAAATTCAAATATTTTTTCTCCCTTCCCCTTTTATATTAGCGGATATCATTACTTCTTTTTATCATTTTTTCTTTTTTTCCCATTTTTGTAGTTTGGTAGTTTCTATTTGGACATAAGAACTGAAGGACAAAGTGAATGACTGAAACTCTTTTATTTTCTTTTGGCAGAAACCAAGGGTATTTGCATAGTCAGAATGTTACTAGGATTTACAGCAGGGTAAAGAATCAAAAGATTAGTAGAAAGAGGTTATGCAGACCACTAGTTTCTTAAAATCTATAGATAGCTGTAATGGTGGGTGCTGCAGCCCCCGTTTGGTACCAGTAAATCCAAAAGCATAGATAGCCCGATGAGATTAGATAAAATTTCATTTAACTTGGTCTATTTATTCCATGAACTGTTACTGCTTTTAATGTCTCTTCTATTTGGCAAATACAAAATATTTTATCAATAAGAAATCTACCTTCTATTACTTTAATATTCTGTAATAGTTTTTCTCCAGTTGAATTACAGAGGATGACAGTAATAAATATTTAAATATAAGTATATTAATATATATAAGTATTACTTGTTATAATATTATTATTAAAATGTTAGTACTACTTGAAGGCTACATCTTTGTATGTTGAGGGTTTTCAGAAATTTCCCTCAATAGTCATTAGACCTGTCAATTTATTAAAAAGCAGCACATACAGATAATTAATTATAATTCATCCTATTGCACTAACTGCAACAAAATTTATTATTATGGTCTGGACAAATTCTATTTTTAGATGTCTTTTTCAACTTCTATTAATTTTGGGACCAAGTCTCAGCTTGTACAATTTTCAAATTATCACATAATCATCTGATATTTAATTGTGTTTAGGTTGATCTGAGGAGCTTCACCCTGTTCTATAGATCTTTATAAAATATAGAAGAAAAAAGAAAAGGGAGAATGTCTCATCAAAACTCTTACAGAGGAGTTCTGTTTTGCCATATTCTCAATATTGATCTTTGCTTGGCATTACCCTTCTCACTCAGATGAAGGTGACAGGCTACCATTACTAGTTACCAACCACATTTCCTCTAATTTAACATGGATTTGTCGCCATAACAAGTCTGTTAACTTTCATAGTGACTTTCTAGGGCATCATTAACTATTCATTTTATATTTATACAATAGCTGAGATATAACATAGAATTATTATATGTCTGTTGGGCTTAATTGAAATGGTACAGCATTTAAAATAGTAATTTCCATAAACATGAATTAAACTTGTAAATTCTATGAAAATAAAGAGTTGTTCTATTGATGTACTCAATTCACTTTGAATATGTGTAGATGATTGTCTTCTCAAGCACACATTATACAGATAGCATAATGTTTTGAAAATTAATCATGAAATTGAAAACGAAAATATTTTAAGCTAAGAGTACTGGTACATTCTTTTAATTCAAGCTCTGGAGAAGCTTAATCAAGAGTATTTCAAGGTTACATTGCAAGCTGACGTTCAAGGCATTAAAAGAAAATTATTCAAAATTAACTTTAGGACTAAGTTGTAGATTGATTTGGAGAAAAATGGGGGTTAGTTAAAAAGACTCCATATTGTTGTATGATGTGCTTTCTCTTTTGGGGCACCCTCCACCCAACTTCCAAATGAATCACACAAAGGCTTATTCCTAGTTTTGAATGTCCAAACTTGCTTGGCTTGTTTCTAGCCAGCTTTTCTTAACACGATGGATCCTGTTTAGAGGTTTTTCCATATGGATCCCTGTTCCTGCGGATCTCTAGTCTTTTTTGACCCCGAAAGAATACTTTAGTCTGATGATCTACACCTTAATACTACACACAGCTCTCAGTTGGCTCTGTGTACTTCTTTTTTTCATGAGAGTCAAGATTAAAGCTCATGTCCCACTCAGAGGTTCATCTCACCAGGAACTGCGTTCAACCTTCCTAGAGCTCTAGAATGCCAATGCTTGTGCTGTGACAGGCATTCTCACTTCATTTATTGTTCTTACTTAATGACTAGCCGAAACTGTCCAGCTGAAACTCTTAAAAGAGCTATATCTTTTTTTCCATCTTTCTAAGGCTCTAGATTGATATCTAAGCCCACGATGGTATGACACTTTATTGTCCATGATGTTTTTGCTCTTTTGAGCTCTTTTGGATGGCCCACCAACCAGCTCCTAAATGAATCAGACCCAAAGGTGTGTAATGAAAGTCTGCCCTTAGTTTCACTTGTTTTTAGCCAGTTTTTCTTTTTTTCCATTTTTAAATTTTTTTTATTTCATTTTACATTCTAACCACAGTTCTCCCATCCACCCTGCCTCTTCCTACTCCCCATCAACTCCTCCATAGTCCACCCTGAGTCTATACCTCCTCAGGGGTAAGGGCTCTCATGAAAAGTCAAGATAGTCTAGCCATATTTTCTTACTTTTAAATTATACCATCTACCTCTGGGCTTTTCTGTTCTCGTCTGTAAACATTACTCTTCCTCCATGGATGGCTGGATGCTTCCTGGGTGGGCCCTAATGTTCTCCTCTCCTTCTTCTCTTGCTCCTGCTATTTAATCTCTCTGTCTGACACCCCTGCCATTCCTTGCTCCTGCATTGCTATTGGCCATTCAGCATTTCATTATGACTGCCAGGTGTTTTAGACAGACACAGAATCACAACTTCACAGCATTAAACAAATACAGCATAAACAAAAGTCACATACCTTAAAATAATATTCTGCCACAGGTCCAAGCAAACCCTATTCATCTTAACATCACACAGTTATATGGAAATACTGTAGATTACACTGCTACAGTATTAAGATTAGATACATGTGAGTTATTAAGTGTTTGATATTACCCAGATATATTCACATTATTATTTTGTTAGTAATTCAAATAAAAATATTGCCAAGGTGTGGTCTTTCTAGAAACTGATATAAAACCAAGAGTCAAAAATTAGTTGGGAAATTTTGAAGTATCCTCTTATAAATATTAACTAGCCTTGTAATTAAAGTTCCTAATTTTTGGATGATTTTGAAACAGACAAGCGAAACATGGAATTAGACATATGGTATTTATGACTACTAAGCCTGCTGCCTGCTGATTGTTTTGTGATACTTCTCTGCCATCATAAGAGGCAAATCCAGGTCAGTCAGGAGCTGAGTAAGAAGCACTGTGAGATTGCTCATCTATCTTCATCGGGTTCAAATATCTATAACTGTCTGCTGAACTATAATTTTGCCAGCCCTAAGTGAATCAGAATTCTATAAAATGCCCCCTTTTATGGCCAAACTCTACCTCTGCAGAACCTAACCAGAGACTGTTCAGATCTCAATGACTGTGATGTTGCTGTCTCTACCTCAGTAATATGAACTTCAATAGCCGAGCGAGGAGAGGTAGTTTGGTGAAATACATGTTTTGTTTGTTTTTTTGAAATCTGTGTCAGCATCAGTGCACTATTGACTATTACTGTCTCCATTTACTAGACTAAAACATTTGTTGGAGCTGATTCAGTTATCCTGAGCAATGATGAGGACGTGAAAGTAATAACAACAGAAGGAGGGCTAACGAGGATGAGGATGGGAAGAGATTCATTGATGTGATACAGAACAAATCAAATGTTAATCACAAAGTGTCAGTAATAAATGGTCTCCATTTGTGATTATACTTTCTTTCTACATGTTTAGTTGTTTGTATACAGAGTATGTTCAGGGCTTACTGTTTTGATCACAGACTCGTGTCTTAATAAAATTAACATGGCCATGATGCTTTACTTCCAATTAATCTGAAACTTTTAACTTGACTACAGAGCCTGTTGACACAGTCCCATAGGGATATTGCTTCAGGAAGTAAATTCGAATCATCTCACTCTTCATTTTTTAGTATTTATTTATTTATGTATATATTGGTTTTTTGAGACAGTTTCTCTGTATTGTTTGAAGCCTATCCTGGAACTCTCTCTGTAGACAAGACAGGCCTCAAACTCACAGAGATATGCCTACCTCTGCTTACTGAGTGCTGGGATTAAACATGTGTGCCACAAATGCCCGGTAAGGTTTTATTTGCTAACTTCTGCTGTTCCCAAGGTATCATATTAGCCTCTAATTTTCCTTCATGTAATGAGAACAAGACCAACAAGATTCTTAATATATCAAATTTTCTAATTTCCATCAATCCACCCTCAAGATTAATAAAAGCCAAATCTATTTTAAATATCTAATTGTGATCATAAGTTAATATTTAATTAATTTCTACATTATTTTTCTTGATCTCACATGGCATATCATGATAGATTTTTCCCTCAAGTCTCTGTATCCCAATCCTGTGTGTGTGTGTGTGTGTGTGTGTGTGTGTGTATGTTTAGGAAATGAATCATGTTGACCAAACTAATGCTTAGTCTGCCAGTTCTTTATTCAGAGCTTACCATAGCAAAGATTATCCAGTTCAGATACAATAGACAGAAAAAACAGTCAATGAACTCTGCACAGCTTTGTTTGTCATTGGGCTGAGCCTGACCAAGGGCACTGAAGGACACTGGCAGATATACCCACTGTCAAACAGACTGCAATGTTTGGTAGCCAATGTAGACATCAAATTCCTTTCTAATGGGAGCTGGGTTCATGACTTAGGGAAGGGTTCTTCTTTTTAAAATAAATCATGTACTGTTCTTTGCAGCATCTACACAGGTATCTGTGAAACATCTCTAAAGACCTTATAAGGAATTGCCTATGTTCACATTTTGAAATGCAGAGATTTGAAAGTGTTCCTACGTAAAAAGCCATTATGGTGTTTTAGGTAAGAAGGTTTTGTCAAATTTTTCTTAATTGTTGATAATCCACATGATCGAGAGAGGGAGTAACTAAGAGGTATTCATGACTCTCCAAAACCTGAAATTTACTGCTATTGTTGATTTATCTCAGTTAATGACTTTAAGAATTATTTTATAATTTACACACAATTTCACATACACAAATACATTGTCCACCACACCTTGCTCCAATTATACAAGGGTAAACCACAAATAGGAAACTTAAGTATTCAAATTGTTTTGGAGAGAGAATTCTGGGAATTAGGTGAAATAAAAAGAGGCAAGTGTTGTTTGCTAACCTAATAATTGCATTGCAGTGTCAGTTCCATGTAACTATTCTGGAATATAGGATTCTATTGAATGCAGGTGACAATGTAGGGAAGGATCATATTAAATGACAGTTCATTTAAATCAACTTCAGCACTTAGCCTTGAAACTTCTAACACATCTGTCCTAGATGTAGATCACATTGGTGATCCTGGAATTCCTTGCACACACTTTGCAGAAAGCTCAGGAGGCATTAAGGTCCTTACCTTCCATGTATCTGTAGATGGTATTCTGATTACTGACTGCCACTTCTGGTCAAAGAGGTGCACACAAATGGTCAAGGCTACTTCTGTTATATTTTCCCATGTATTGAAAACCCATTTCCCTCCCATTAAAATACTCATGTTGTTTCCTTGGAATGAAATTAAAGATGGTGAAAGGCCAGTCTTAATAACAGGTATTTCTTGCAAACACTTTTCTCCAAAAGAAATACATTCAATCTTACAATGTTCAGGACTTTAAAAAGTTATTTAGAACATACTTTGATAGCAAAAAAAGAAAATGTCTGGGTCTATTAGTATTGTCAAGGTGTAACCTCAATGCTTATCCACTGTTATGAAGTATGCAAAATGGAACAGGTACTTGACAGTTGACTATACACTTCCCAAAGCAAAGAGGTATTCTTCTAAGCCGTCACTAGAAATTAAAATGCATAGCTATATAAGCTTACATAATATATTTAGCCATATTTGTAAGACCTGAAAGCTGGAGACAAACCACATGCCCATCAAGATATAAATTGATATGCAGGCTATAATAAATCCCTATAATAGATTATAATTTAGTAAGTAATAAAAATAATGGGTTGCTAATATGTGTAGCTACATAGATAAATATCAAAATCATAGTATTTAATGTCTGGTGGTTTGAATGAGAATGGTCTATACAGACTCCTTTATGAATGTTTTGTCTTCAGTGAGTGACACTACTGGAGAAGGATTAGCAGAAATAGTCTTGTTAGGCTAGAAGTAGCCTTGTTGAAGGAAATGTATCACTAGGGATGGCCTTTGAGATTTCAAAAGCCCAAGCCAAGCCAAGTAAGTTTCTTTACCTTCTGTCTGTGGATTTGGATATAGAACTCCCACCTACTTCTCCAGTACTGTGTCTTTCTTGAGTGCTGCCATTCTTCTTTCCCACCATGGTGAAAAAATACTAAATCTCTAAAACTGTAAGCCAACTCACATTAAATGTTGTCTTTAATAACAGTTCCCCTGGTAATATCTCTTCACATTAGTATATCACAGACTAAGATAGTAATAGATATTCTTAGAGTCAATGAAACATATTGCTCTAGCAGGAGGCGCTTACTATAGCTGAAAAATAGCTTTGACACTGTATTAGTTAGAATTACTGTTGCTATGATGAAACAACATAACAAAAACCAAGTTGGAAATACAGCATGTACTGATGAAGAGGCAGTGGAGGAATGCTGCTTAATGTCTTGTTCCTCATAGCTTGTTCACCCTGCCTTCTTATAGAATCCAGGACCACCAGTTCAGTAATGACACCACCCACAATGTACTGGTTCCTATCCTATCAATTGCTAATTAAGAAAATACCTTATAGTCTTTCCTACAACCCAGTAATTTGGAGACATTTTCTTAATTCTGGTTCTGTCCTCTCACTTTAACTTGTGTCAAGTGACATAAAATTACCCATCACAGCTGCATAGTGGCAGTGTATACCTTTAACTCCAGTACTTTGAAGGCAGAGGCACGTGGATATCTATGAATTGAAGACCAGCAGGTTCTATAGTGTGAGTTCCAGGACAGGCTCCAAAGCTACAAAGAAACCCTATCTTGAAAACAAACAAACAAAAATCTGCCCATCACAAATACCATTAAAAAATACATTAACCCAACTCCTGGACTTTACGAGGAAGTTTTGATCTCTTTCAAATCTCTGTGTAGCTGTATGAACAGGAGAACAATGGATTATGTGGCTTCCTCATGACCCTCTCTGTCACATTGGCACTGAAGAAAGGGCAAGCAAAGATTTGAGGGGTCTTAAAGACAAGGACTCTGACTTGTTCTGGAGCAAGATGCCATCTTGTAATTCACAGTTTCTGAAAAATCTGGTGGGACTGTTCTAGTGTCTGCACTCTATATTTAGTTCTAAAATGTGCTGTTCTGCAAATTACTTTCAGCTGTGACTAGAAAACAGAAAATCCCTGTGCTTGACACTTCCTATGTTGTGGACACTCACCAGCACTTTGAGGGTAGAATGGCTGAGAACTGAAACATGGGATTATTGACATGGAAACTTTCATTTCCCGAAAGTGATGATGTAATATGTATCCCAATATACGGCATAGGATACACCAAGTGCAACAGTCTGCTGAGCACTTCAGCATTTGTTCAGTTTGGTTCCCAGAACCCATATCTGGGCAGCTGACAACTGCCTATAACTCTAGCTCCAGGAACCAGATGGCCTGTGTGGGGATGTACTCACACGTGGCATATACTCACACAGATAGGTACATATGCACATTGATTAAAAACAACCCTAAGGGAAAAAGTAAAAATAATTCAAAATGAAGGCACAACACCAACATCTGTCAAAGGGCAGAATCACATAGCTCTACAGACTTTTCCAAACATAATCTTCTTCGAGATGTCTGAGTTTTTCAACTAAACTTTTGTGTAGCTGTACTTTTTTTCTTGTTGTTGATATTTATTTTGCTTTGTTGCCTATAAGCAATGTTTCAGAAATACTAATCTGAGAAGTGCGCTTAAAACTCAAAATGTTCTGAAATAATGCAACCACTTTAGTCAAAAGTGAGAAAATCCACTCCTAATTTTTGTGGTATCATTGCCCTGTGTACTCAAAGAGCAGCAAGCAACATGTGTAATTGTACTGCAGGTGCATGGATATGGATATGGTGGTTACAAACATGTCACTGAACTAAAACCCTGTAGAGTATGTGTAGGGAGAGTGATGGATTTGGAGAAGTTTTCTTTTTCTTCACTTCATGGAACAGTAAACAGTCATGTTTGTAAAAGTCCAGAACTGACAATTTGCTTAATCCTTACTGTGATGATTTTTATACTTCTACATCCCTAATTTGTTCAGGAATAGATGAACATTATGCAGCCTCTATTACCCATGGAAGCAGGATGGCCAATGGCACTATGCAACAAAACAAACAACAAAAATCAGCAACATCTCTATATACTGTTCCTTTCCAGGTTTAAGCTACCATCCTTTGTCCTTCCTCTCTCCTCTGTGCATGTGCTTAATGTTCTAGATGTTTCTAATGCAGGCAGACTTCCCTACCAGTTAATTGAAGTTACATTTCCTTTAGCAATAAATTGTGTAACATTTATCTTCCCCAAATCTGGAAATCCATTTTCCACTGCAGGCTTCCCTCTACTCTGTTATTATAGATTTATTTTCTCTTTTTATTACCATTTAAATGACATTTTAGAAAGGAAGGTGAGAAGTTCATGTGTTAGATGCAATGTCTTTGAACATAAACTCCAGTAAATGTTTGTGAAATGAGATACGCTTTAACACAACTTGCTACAACTGTGAAATAGAATAATATTAAATTCATATGGAATATATTTAATGTGGTTACATTTTATTATAAAGTTGTATATTTCACTTCACTTGTGGAATACTAAAGCTTTTCAAAACCATTAAAGGAATTTCATGCAAAATGAACAAAATAAAAAATGCTGTATTTTCTCATTCTATTTTGATCTATTATAATCATTCATATATCCTACCCACCAAAAAATGTGATTAACAAAAAATAATGTCACCTGAATTCACCAATGAGTTTAATATTAGGCTAGAATTTAGTATTATGACTAAAATGTTCTTATGGTTAGGGAGAGTTGGACAAAGAAAAGGAATAAATAAGGCAAAGTTTGGGCTGACATAAACAGCAACATTTTCTGGTTCCTAATCAGAATATGTTTTAAAATATAAATATCTAATGTGAAATAATATTATGACTACAAGAAACTAGCTATTTAGGTAAAACAATTTAGAATCTCACAATGAATATAATTTTTATAAATTTCAGTCTTTATGGAAAGGTACGCAGGCATTATTTGTTAAATTTATAATGCTCTCTAATCTATAATGTTTCAATAATGAAATAGTTTTTTAACATACTTTTATATACACTAAGCATTTTGAAGCATCACACAGTCCAGAACCTTCTATTATTATGAGATACAGGAAGGGAAACCCACTAGAGATGCTCCTGTGTAGTACCAATTTTGAGACTACAGCAAGAATGTAAATGTAGCATTCCTGAGGCTATTATTTTGTAGATAACAAGAGCATTCCAGTCCCAACATGTTTTTCATAATAGTTTAGAATTTTAAAAGCACAAGAGTGGAATGTTTGAAGACTGAAGATTTATCTGCTCTTTTCTGAGTGCATACGGGATTTGGCATTTAGTTTTCATTCAGTCTCTTTAACCTGTTCTTGTTTACTGAGAGTCTATCATTATGCTCTGCTTTGAGATTTTCTTTTATGAATGGCTTTTCTGCATTGCATGGCATGTTATTCAGTCCCACTAAATAATAAAAACTCATTAAAGAAGGCATTACATATAAAAAGACAAAGAATTGTTATTCCAAGAACTCCATTCTGCCAGCAACCATTATGTCTGCATTCCTGAAACTACTTTTTCAAGGCTCGTGCCTAACAGGCTCACTGCTCCTTCAAAGAATTACTGTATTTATAGTTACATAAAACATCAACTCCCTTTTTCCATTTTCATTTCCAATTTAGCAAGCAAAAGCAAAATTAGCTATAGTCCAGGATAATGGCTTTTAAAAATTAACACTTGAGTTTCCAGCCTCCACTAATTCCCTTGTACACACAGACCACATCACAACAAAACACAAATGTCCTTAGTATGGGGTAGTAAAATATTCACAGACATATACTCACAATGTTGCCTTTTGCTGAGATAAAGTCCTCAGATAACAGGACCTTTAAGGAAGAATGATTTCCTGCTAGCTCTCAGTTCAAGGGTACAGTCCATCATGGCTTAGGAAGTCAATGCCTAAGAAGCTTAAACGAGCTGGTCACATTGTGCCTGAGATCATGAAAAAGAAAAACCTTTTTATTCAACACAGGACCTCAGTGTATGTCAGGGTGCTATCCTTGCTTGTGGTGCATCTTCCTATTAGGTAGCTTGAGAGATAGCATCAGATATGGTTGTCATTAAAAATAGACCTTCGTTCCTAGCTGTTTCTCTGGTAACTATAGAAAGGGAAGTATCGGATCAGCTGTCTCTGCTGGTTTTGCCAGCCCATTCTTTTTGCTGGCTCTCCTCTCTCTCTGTTACTGGGTTCCTTGGGTATCTTTTAGTACTTAAATAGCCATGATATTTCCATGAAAATGTGGATGTTTGTGGGATTTGTTGAGTATCAAGGCAGATACACTTCAACTGGTAAATAAAATAGTATTTATAGTTCTACCTATAGTTCTGGGTGAGGAACTACCATTCCAAACTACTCCAAATATTAGACAGGACAGTATCTACCCTTCAGGCATTAATACAGTTATTCTGTTCAATAACATTTCCAATTTCCCTACCCCACATCCAAGGGAAGCTGATTCACCTGTGGATATGATCAGGAGAGGGGGTTGTTTACCCCTTATGAGATAATATGCTTACACTCTGTGGAATGTAAAAATGATACTGGTAGTTGTCAATGGTTTGCCAAGTTCCTTCCCTGGCAAGAACAAAGAATTAAATATCCAGGAAACACAGACCGAGCCACAGAGAAAGGGAAAATAACAGCCTAAGGCTGGATGTAGTCTTACCTGGCACTGGCTTGGTTATTTTATAGAGTCTTAACATCTTTGCTTTCCACCAGTTGGCCCTATTTAGGTACTTGGGTCTGGGTCTTCCTGAATTTCTTTACCTAACATGTCTTCCAGGGACAAGAAGCTCCCACCTAGGGTCCCTGCTTTCATTTTCATGGTATATGTATGTCTCTCTAACTGTCTTTTACAAAGGCTTGGTCTTTTAAAGCCACTCTACAGTACTTCTGGCAGATAGCATTGTGACTGCTGACTGTTTTGCCTGAGTCCTAACTCATTTACTTTCCTTCTTTCCATCATTTTTCCTTTTGAATATTGGCTGAACTTTGTGTGCTTTTGCTGGCCCTCTGACTTACTCTCTGAAGCTCCCCTGTCCCTCTGCTCTTGCTACTGAATTCTAACTTCCATCACAGAACCTTCATTGGAAACCAAGCAACAATTCTGGATCCCTGCTTTAAAATCATCTTTCTTGCTTTCTCTTCTAGATCCCTTTCTTCACCCAGCCCCTGTGCCTTAAAAAGCATGCCTCCACTGTTGGAATTCTATAAAATTATTCTAGAGCTTCTTTCTGACTCCATTTATACATTTTTTATTAATGTGACTAAGAACCCAAAAAGTAAAATTCTGATTTATTTGGAAATATTTAACAAACAAAAGGAATCCCAGATTTCCCTGGTAACACCCCCACCTCTTAAGCTAATCAAGACACTACTTTAAAGGCATCCACAGAGTCTACCCTAGTATAAATAATCCTGAAGAACGTACCTGGGACATGTCTCCTAAGTTATTCTAGATGCTGTCAAAGGGACTGTCAACACTGAGCAATCAAGGAGAGTGAGAGTTACATGGGAGTATTAAGCGCTATGAAGCCTTCCTGATTTAAATAGTAATTACTTTGTTAAATCCTGAAAGGGGGCCAGGAGAAAAAGAAAAGTGCAAAGCTTCAACATAAGCAAATCCCCTAATTTAGAAGAGAGGTATAGTCTCTCATGCCACATTGGGTAAAGAAACTGTAAGTTGTCAAAAGGTTTCTGCTAAGGTCCTATAAGCAGCCATAATTACTAAGACAAAGAGATTCTCATTCTGGCCAGGCTGCCTACAAGTGGAGGACAAGGCCAAACCCAGGGAAACTTTGCCAGTTTCCAGTGTTGCTAGCTGTGATGGTTATTCTTGGTTGTCAACATGACTACATATGGAATTACCTAAAACACCTGTGTTAGGACTTTTTGTAAATAGTTTGAAGTAGGAAGATGACCTTAGTCAGGATCTTTTGAGGTTGGAGAAGCACCTTCAACCTTGCAGCCTTCATACAAGATATGGAAGAAGGCAGTTTGCTCTCCTTGGCTGATTGCTCTAGCTCTTGCTGGCAAGTCCATTTGTTCACTGACATTGGTTTTATTTCTTTTGTATCCCAGTGGATAAAGAATATCCATTGAAACATGTAGCCTCCTGAATTAATCAACAACTGCATTCTTGAATCTTCTATTGGTACACAACCAATATAGATTAGGAGGACCACACCCTCTAAGCCATTCGAGTAATTCCCCTTTGTCTATGTATATCCCTTCTACCAGATCTGTTCCTTAAAGAACCCTGACTACAGAGTGAGGTTCAGGAGAGCCAGGCCACATAGAAAACCCTGTCTTAGGAAAAAAATCACCAATAATTATATATGTATATATATATATATTTAAAAAGCAAGGTGGCATAAAATACATATTTATAATGTTAAAATATGAATTGAATATTAAAATTTTAATGATTGTTTATGTTTCACTGTTTTGCTTGTTAGTATAAAATTATTTTTATTGCTCAATGAGTAAAATAATATATTTTATTCATGAAGGATATGTTACTATAGGGTGCATCCTCTGTGTATATAGAAGTTCCATTATGTTACCATTATTAGTGTGGAGAAAGCAGTGACCTTATATAAAAACCCTTGTTTCTGGATTTATTGCCTCTTCTCAATACTTGGACTTCAGACAAGCTACTTGACCTCTCTCAGGCTATTTCCTGGTCTACATCCTTCATTGTGTAGGTTTAAAAATCAAATTAGGTTATTTCCAGAAAATTACATATGGTTCAGTAAAAATTCTAGAATCATTATTGCATAAATGCTTTCTGTTAGTTCATGTATACAAATGGTATGAATTTTAATTAAATATGTATTTGATAGTTTACAAACTATTACCTCTGTATAAAATATATTTATATTGGGTGATAACACTGTGGCTCTTTTATGAATCAACCTGTGAAACATGAAATTGCCTATCAATATTAATGGGTGAATGAACCCATATATAATAAATACTTTCAATACTTTATTTTAATTCTTTATTTATTACAAATATATGGATGAAAAGATTGGTAGAAAAATGCTGCTGATTTTGAACCAAATTTATTGCTTAAGTATTTTCTTCATTATTTATGAGCAACTGGAAAGATATATTTCATACTATTGTTTATTTTGATTCAAGACTTGGATTTTGAAAAGGACATTACACAGTCATCTTGCAGCAATTGAAAAATAGGTTTCCTAGCTGTAGCAAACATACAATTGTAAGCATCCTGTATCAAAGGTTCCTACAAATTCATAGTGGAGAGAAGGAAGAGACTCCAGATTCCTGAGAGTCAATCTGTGTACACAGACCTACAGACACATTTGCTACTCAGAATTTGTCCTCATCATGTGTATTATTCATTCAGAGTTTTTAGATAAATTTGGGGCAAGAATATTATAGCATCTATGAAGGCAAAAGTTTGAAGAATAAACTATTGTGTGCAAATGTACTTATGTGGGGGATATATGCAAATGTTCATGAATATGTGTAGGTACACATGCATTTGTGCACCTGTGAAGGTCAGAAGTGAATGTTGGGTATCTTTCTAGATCATTTTCCACTTTAGCTATTTGAGACAGTATTGCTCACTGAACTTGGAACAATTAGCTAAATTGGCTGGCTTATGAGTCTCATGAGTCATCTTGTCCATCTCTACCTGGAACTGAGATTGCAGGCTATCTAAACATGACAATTGCTTTAGAATATTTTATTCTATGTGTAGGAACATTTTGCCTAAATGTATGTATATATACCCATGGGTGCCTGGTGCTCTACAAGACCTGAATGGGGCCTCAGATCCCCCAAACTGTGGTTATAGTGATTGTGAGCTTCCATGTTGGTGCTGGTAATTGAACCCATGTCTTCTGGATGAACAGCCAGTACTCAACTACTGAGCAATCTTTTCACCTCCAACTCCCATCACACACATTGTTTTTTAACGTGTTCTCTACAATAGTCTTTTCTGAATTCTTATTAAAAGGAACCTCTGATGCATTTTCAAAATTATGAAAGAAGACCACAGTAAATACCATCTTGAAATTTGTACAGTTTGAATTTTCCTCTAATATGCCAGAATCATATATATAAGTAATTAAATTTTAATGAGTTACTATCAAAGTGATGAATAATTTCATTTGTCTTTAACAAAGTAGATTGAAATATTGTTTTAAATTCTTGCCTATAGAATTGGTTTTTATGAATTATGATACTGCATGGCTTTAATATAAGCAATTGGAATTTGTAGAGAGAAGTTTTCTTGTTCTTGCTAATTTTCTTGTTCTTCCTAACTGAAATAATTGTTCACTACTAAAACTTCATACCTGTTATTTGTCTGCTTAATTATAAAATTATATGTGTTCAAAGAATTGTTCTTTTTATCCTCATTTGTGTGAAAATGTAGTTTTATTTCATAAAAATCATATGTAAAACAATACATTCTCTTACTTTGCTTAAAATCCCAACTGACCTTGCACATATCTTTTTTCTTCAAGTGTATGGATCTTACATATGCTTTGTGAAAATGTATATTCTTTATTACTAAAATCAATCACAAAAATGCATTAATACAATAACAAACTTGACCCGACTTTTAAAAATATGAGATACCTTAGTAAATGTCCCAAGAAATGGGAGTCAATTTGACATGTTCACCTTCTTGGCAGTATTTTAATAATATGATTTTCTCATTTCTCCATTCAAAGCTCTACTTCTTTTACTATTAAATTATCCTTGGATCACTGAAGTGTTTATGAATCAGCATTACTTTAAGTGGATCTATCTTCACTAGCATTACTTTTGAATATAAGAGAATTTTAGTGTGGAGAAAGATAATAGTTGAGATTGAGTCAAGAGGTGCAGCTCTGAGTGATTAACCCTGTTTCTTTTACAGTCTACTGCCCCTCCTCTTCAGTTCCTAATGGGCTCACTCCTAATAGAGTACTTGCATATCCAAGTGTACTAGCTCAGAATAAGTGTTATATTTCTTTAGGATTTCTTAATGCATATTGGATGAAGAGAGAACACATAGATTTTTTTTATAATTTACTCACTTAAATTTCATTTTTCAGTCCAACCACAGTTTTTCCTCCCACCCTCCAGACACCCCTCAGTCCACCCTCAGTCCACTCCTCCTCTATGGTAAGGGATCTCATGTGGAGTCAACAAAATCTGACATAATAGGTTGGAGCAGGGCCAAATCCCTTTCCCACGAATTAAGGCTAAGCATGGTATCCTACCATAGGGAATGGACTCAAAAAAGCTAGCTTATGTACCAGGTTTGTATGGTGGTCTTACTTCCAGGGGGCCCCTCAGACAGTCCAAGCTTCACAACTGTCTCCCACATATGAAGGGCATATTCGGTCCCCTGGAGTATCCCTAGCTGTCTGTCTAGAGTTCATGAGTTTCCACAAGCTTGGTTCAGCTGTATCTGTAGATTTATCCATTATCTCCCTTGTTCATATATTCCCTCCTCCCTCTCTTCGACTGGATTTGCAGAGCTAGGCCTGGTTCTTGGTTGTGGTTCTCTGCATATAGTTCCATCAATTATTCGATGAAGGTTTTATGATGATAGTTGGAGTATTCATCACTCTGATTACATGTATTTACAATTCTTAATATTTGAGCATTCAAATGTGGGGTGGTTAGTTGTGTTTCCCTGAAGAAGTACACACTTCTCCAAAGGAAGAAGAAATGTGACAATGTCTAAATAACAACTGGACAGGCAGTAGCGAAGTTACCCAGGGGGCTCATCTTCCCGTGCCTGAGTTCTTTTGGGGGTATGGATGAATAACTCGTGACACCAGAATGAATATGGAAATAACGTTATCTGAAAAAGGAGGTCTAATATATTTATTAAATATACCTACAGTATAACCAGTGATAGAAGCTCTGGGAATGTGGCTAACTTCCAAGAGAGAGGGCTTTTGCTCTTACTTTCCTTTTACATCTCACCTGTTCCATGTACCCATGTCCACTCCCCTCGTGGTCAGTATGGTGGGCTCACTCCTACACTCAGGCAAAGTTGCCACACATATCAAGAAATCTTGTATACCATAAATGCGAAAATTACAATTTATTATCCTTAATGCTATCTATAAAAATGTTTTTGCTTTCTATATCTTCCTAGTTGTTGTAACCCTAATAACTTATGTTCTAATTAACTAGTCTTTTGAATATAATAATATCAGTGAATAGGACCTGGGAGGGTAGATTAGTGGTAATAAACCCACAGATCATGAAGCAAGCACAGGCTTTGATCCATTGAACCTCAAAAGAAAAATAAACAGCTTTCTGCAGTAAATCAAGTTGAGGCCAGCAACATGACTCAGTAGGTAAAACACTAGCCATCAAGTCTGACAGCTGCCAATCCCACATGGTAACAGAAAAAAAACCGATTCCAGAAAGCTGGTTATGCACATTGTGGCACACACACACACACACACCTATACACAGACAAATATATAAATGTTATAAAATTTTAAAATTCTGATAGAAGATTTGAGATGCAGTGCTCATGGAGGAGGAGACCTATTAAAACAAGACATACAAACCAAAACCAGAAAAAGAAGTTATCTTGATATTATGCTTCCTCACAAGAGAAATTCTTTTGCAATGATTTGAGTTCCATTAGCACAGAAACTCCATGTTGCCCAATGATTGAATTATTCCCAGACTAATTTATTGAAACTGAATTTTATTTTCTGTATTGATGTCATACTCACAATGACATTGGTAAACTGGCCTACTCTAACAAAATGTCCCATTTCAGTTCTTAATGTTAGTGAGAAGAAGAAGCAGAAAATCAGTAAAGGTACTCATTAATTCTATTCTTTATTTAATTCAATTTCCCTTTAATTTTGCTTTTTGTTCTTATTGTGATAAGCTAGTTAGTAATTTTATACCCACTGTTTAATTACATGTTGACATGCTTATTGATATTTTTCTGCAAAAATTCTTATATCCTATATTGTTTCCAAAGACTTCTGTTTTTCTTATTGAATATATTAGTAAATATTTATTGACACTCTCTAAAGATAATACTGTATTGGTTACACATTCAGATATAAATTCATTTTCCTTTTAGTTTGTCAATAGAAATTATTAAAAATCATAGTACTGATTCCTCACCAAATAGGATAGTCACTTGAACTGTGTTTGTGCTTAGGAGAAATTTAATGCTAATCTAATTGTTATTCTAAGGTAACTGGTGAATTAACCCCTCTTGACACCAGTGAAAAGATTTTATTTGCTTTTCTGTGGTCTGAGATTTGATTCTGAGGAATGAGAATGTGGAACCATTTCTTTTTTTATTCAATGTTTGTTCTTTCATCTAAGAAATTGCTTTCTTTCCATATATTATTTTCCACTTTGTCTTTTTCTGTATGTTTTCTTTCAATTGAAATCCAACATGTACTCATATTTTCTTCTCCGTGTTACTGAACATTGAGCTGAAAACCAATAGATGTAAAACAAGTGCTATATTACTAAGCTACATTCCAGACCTCATTCTTTCTCTGTCCTTTCTGTGCTTGTTGAGCTTATCATTTTTTAAAAAAATATCATTCACTGTTCTATTTCCCCTTCACAGGAAGTTCTATGCATCCCAGAACCTTTGAGTCCTCCTTGTTACTTAACTTGAGTCTCTGGATTGTAGCACTATTTCTTTTATAGTTAACAGTTAATAGCCACATATAAGTACGTTTGTCTTTCTGGTTCTGTGTGAGCTCAGTAGGATAATCTTTTTGAGTTCTATCCATATTTCTACAAAATTTATGATGTCATTTTTTTAACTGCTGCATGACACTCCATTGTGTAAATGTACAACATTTTCTTTATCCATTCTTTGGTTGAGTGGCATCTAGGTAGTTCCCAATTTCTGGATATTATGAATAAAGCTGTAATGAGCATGGTTAAGCAAGGCTATTTGTGGTAACATTGAGCATCCTTTTGGTGTATGCCCAAGAGTAGTATAGCTGGGTCTTCAGATTGACTCAATACTCTGTTGAACCACCATATTTATTTCTATAGTGGCAGTACTAGTTTGCACTCCCATCAGCAATGGAGGAGAGTTACCCTTTCTCCACAGCCTTACCTGCATTTGCTATTGATTTTAGTCATTCTGACAGGTGTAAGATTTGCATTTTCATGTTGGCTAAGGATGCTGAACATTTCTTTAAGTGGTTCATAGCCATTTGAGATCCTCGGGGAGAGTGAGGATGGGAACAGGAGGGATCAGGTAGGAGATGAGAGTGACTGAGGGAGAGAGTACTGGGTGAGATGAAGGTAATGCGGGGTAAAGTTCATCAGAGATCACTTTGAAAAATAACAAGGAAAAGGCAAAATAAAAGACCCAGTAAGTACGGAATAAATTTTATGATGTAGACTAATATTCCCTCATGAATTAAAAATGACAGTAATAAATATGCAAGAGAGATTTCCCTGTTTATGTTGTTTTATTCACAGTTCTGTGGTCAGTCAACAGTGCATAAAATTAGAAGAAATTTTATCAATAGTGAGCTTATGTAAGTGCCATGTGAACTCACTAGAATGTGGTGTGGACTAATTCTGCTCTTACAGAAGTAGAAATGTTAGTTACTGCAGATAGTGTTTGCAGGACTCAGAAGATGCATGTCAGCTGATGCAATTACCACCTCAACTGATAGGATAAGTAAGGTTAAGAGAGCAATTGTACAGAATGAAGAAAGCTTCTAACCAAACAATCATAATTATGTGTCATGTAATGTACATGCTAATTCGATATAGCTGTCCTAAAATATAAATTTATAAATATATTTCAAAACTGTATTTATAGTTGAAAATCACACATTTGGTATCAAAGGAGTATATAATTAGAAACTAAATAAAGCTTGTTTGAAATAGCTACTTTGCTAAACTTTAGTATCACAGATTCATCTTTGTATGTTTAAACGACACGGTGATTTATTTCTATTTTTTGCCATTAATGCACTTTATTAGTATATGGAAACCATTGTCATTTCCAACTGATTCTCTCTCTCTCTCTCTCTCTCCTTCTCCCTCTCTCTCTCTCTCTGTGTGTGTGTGTGTGTGTGTGTGTGTGTGTGTGTTGTGATTTTTATATACAAGCTCACACTGAAAACTCTTGTGGTTCATATTTGTAGCGTTAGGCACATAATCAACTTTACCAAATCATGTCACACTGTGAAAGTGTTAAAAACCAATTTATATTCTCAGCAGCCAGTATTCAAAAGTAATTGACACATAAGGCTTTTAAATTTGTATCAATTAAATGAAGGTAAAATTATTTCCTCAATGTAATTTTGGATTACAATAATAGCTAATAAAATTAGTCAAATCTAGAGGCTGAGGAAGATGGAACCGGGAAAATGTGAATGCATGAGAATGGATCCTCAGTACTCCCTTAAGAAAATGGACACGGTGTTGCCCTCTGACCTAACAATAATTTACTCTGCAGCAGATGGATCCTGAGGCCAGGTAACCAGTCTGTTCAAACTAAACTAGGAAGATCCTGGTCAAGTGAGAGATCTTATCTCTAAAATTGGGTGAAAAAATTAAGAAGGACGATTCATGACATAGACTTATGGCCTCCATAAGCTTACACAAAGGGTAGGAACATCTAGAAACACATGTGAATTGCATGCATACACAGACACATCATACACCACACCAAGTACATACACACATCACCATCATCTGTGATTTAAATAATTCAATTATAGTTTGCATTTTAGGAACTAGGTATACTTTTACTTCACTTTTCTTATTTCAACTGTTTTGTTGCTTTGTTTGTCATACACTGTATTAATTTTCCTTGATTCATGAATTTATGAGTTTTGATATTTTTATATCTATGTGTATTATATCAGAAACCAAGGAAAGAAAAGAGAAATGCCTCAACCTTTAAGTAGTATGATAAACAATGACTTTACATGTGTGATTGATAGAAGCCTGTACAAACTTACAGGAATCTTCCCTCATGAATTTTTCCCTGTGTCTACATAATCAGTGGGGGATGTAGACATTGCCATACATTGTGAGCCCCATCTCACTTATCTTGAGAATCTAGCAGGCAAGATATTGAACTGCTCTGTTTTGTGATTAGAGTCCTAAGTCATTTACTCATTTACTGTGTGTCTTGTCTTGGTTTTCTTTACAAAATAATGACTTGATATTATGACTGTGGCATACTGAAATATAATTATTTTTATGATTTGTTAAATACTTCATGTGTATGATGTAAAAAATACATTTGTAGCACCTAAAATTGTATTTTACATGAATTTTATGTAAATGTATATGGCCAGGTTCTCACAAACATGAACTTGTATGTATTTTCTTCTTATATTTAAATGCCTATTTAAAATTTCATCTTCAGTCTTTTTTGAACTGGTATTATCTGTGCTGACATATAGATCTAGTTTTAAAATGATTTGTTTCTCACCTTAATCCTGTCAGAATGGCTAAAAACAATAAAACCAATGACAGCTTATGCTGGAGAGGATGTGGTGAAAGGGGAACACACCTCCTCTGCTGGTGGGAGTGCAAACCTGTAAAGCCACTTTGGAAATCAGTATGGATATTCCTAAGGAAAATGGGAATCATTCTACCACAAGACCCAGCAATTCCACTCTTAGGCATATACCCAAAAGATTCCCATTCAAGCAACAAGGATATCTGTTCCACTATGTTCATAGCTGCACTATTTGTAATAGCCAGATTCTGGAAGCAACCTAGATGTCCCACAACTGAAGAGTGGATAGAGAAAATGTACATTTATATAATGGAGTATTACTCAGCAGAAAATAACAATGGAACCTTGAAATTTGCAGACAAATAGATGGCACTAGAAGAAGCCATCCTGAGTGAGGCAGCCCAGTCACAAAAAGACAAACATGGCATGTACTCACTCATATATGAATTTTAGATATGGATCAGGGAGTGCCCCTCTACAATTCCATTGCCAGTGAGTCTGGAACACAGGGAGGTTCCCAAGACAGATATGCAAGATACCCCAGAGAAGGGGAATGAAGCAAGATCTCATGATCAAATTGGGAATATGGGGGGAGGGGAGAGGGAACTGGGAAAAAGAGTGAAGGAGAAGACAGGATGATATGGGGGAGCAGTAAGGTTGAATCATGGAAAGAATGGAGACCAGGATGAGAGATACTATAATAGAGGGAGTCACTATGGGTTTGAGGAGAGAGCTAACACTGGTGGGATTTCCAGAGACCCATAAGGATGACACCAACTGGCAATCTAGGCAGTATTAGAGAGGCTACCTTAATTTTCCCTCCCTGATAATGAGATTGATGACTACCTTAAATGCCATCCTAGAACCTTCATCCAGTAACTGATAAAAGCAGAGTCATTCATACCTACAGCTAAACACTGAACTGAACTCCTGTAACCCAGTGAGAGGGACGAGTGATGAGCCAAGGGGTCAATACGGTGCTGATGAAACCCACAGACAGCAGACCTGACAAGGGAGAGAGCTCTTGGACCCAAGACTGATGGCTAAGAGGCAGCTTGGAACTGATCCAGAACCCCCTGAATGTGGTATCAGTGAGGCAACTCGGAAATCTCTGGGGCCTTGGGTAGTACATCAGAGTTTACATGGCATACAAATGAACTTTGGGAACCCATTCCATATGGAGGGTACCTCTCTCAGCCTGGGAACATGGGGGAGGGGTTAGGCGCTGGCCCATATGAAGTGACAGATTCTGGAAATCCCCCATGGAGAGCCTCATCTTCTATGGGTAATATCTAGGTATTGGGTGGGGGTTGGAGGGCTGGTAGAGGGGCAAGGGAGGAGGGGTGGAAGATGTAGCTGGGATCAACATGTGAAGCAAGCATGTTTGCAATGTAAATAAAAATAATTGAGAAAAAATGGTTTGTTTCTATGTTGTTGTTGCCACTGTTAAGGTCCTTACTTCCCCCTTACTTTTTTTTAAATAAAAAGTTTTAAATGAGGGTTTTCTTACCCGTGTAGAACCATGGCTTTCTCCTGTTTCACTCACCAATAGGCCCAGGATTTCCATTTCCATACAATTGGTTTTAACTTGATATTATTCTTGTCAGCTTTTCTTCTTTGTTTTTTTTTACATCATAGTTTTCTGGCATATTCATATTCAATTTTTAAAATAAAATATGAACGTTTTTATTTCAGAGGAAAACAAGACTTTTAGTAGACTTATATTTTTAAATATACTGATTATCTTTAAAGGAATTAAAGTTTTTTCTTAATTGCAAATCTTTCAATCTGTGGTCGTCTTTAAAACATTTAAATCATAAATCATATACATCAGAGCATATAAAATATATAACATATGTGTTACATATAATTATGTTGATAAAATGTTATGTTATAATTATATTCTCATCTATTCCAAAATTGAACTGCACATTGTGTAAGTGCATTTTTAAAAATATGTAATTATTTCTTTGTGTTGCCATTATGACTTCTCCTTTGAGGTTGCTATATCCAGAATTTAACACAGGAAGAGGATACACCTACTGAGATGTACTGCATTTTAAAATTCCTTTCCAACTCAAAATTTTGTAACTGTTTAGAACTACTTGTTATTGAAAGGCCAAAATGAATGAATTATTCAGGACACACCAATTTTGTGCCAGAAAGTACTCCAGATTTGTAGATGGAATAGGAGTCAGAAACGGAATCAAAACAGATGTTCTTCTTGACTCTAAGACAGCATATACCTAGTGAGGGAAAGAGGAATAGATGTATGCAATACAGTCCAAAGGATGGATGTCACCCTAACCTTCTGATAACCAGTCTGTGTGAAAGAATATTATTATAGAAGCTTATCAGCATTTTGTAAGGCAAAAATAATATCTCTGAACAAGCAAATTTTCACCTGAGCAAATGCTGATCTAATGACCTCCCTCGTGAAAAGTCAATTGGGTTTATTAGTAAAAACGAAGACATTTTGTGCTCTGAATTAATCCAACCATAATATGTTAGCAAGATTTCCTCCAAGACTTGGTAGTACTCCCAAATTAAGCTTACTTGGGTTGTAATATTTCATCATACTATGTGATTTTCATAGATATTTTATTAGGGAGAATCAAAAGGCCGCCCCTAAGATTGAATGTTCTACTCTTTAAAACCTTATATCTTTCCATATTCACAAAAACTTTCAGTACTACTAGGTGCTGATTCTACCAGCCTATTATGAAATGAATACTTTGTCCTTGAACTATGGATGATTCATATGCCCTTTAAAAATAGTATGTTAGAGAATAATACTTCCTTACTCAATTTATGCACCTTTTAGTGATAATTTTAAAATAATGATTACTGTAATTTTATGATAATGATGATTATCCTAATACTTCTTTAATATAAACCAGACACTGCATTTTTCCTATTCAAAGGGAAGACTTAGAGTAATGACTACTTGAAAAGGTAAACAACTTTGGCTGGGAGAAGAAAAAAATGACTATGCCTCAAACCATGTGAGTAATTTATTAAGATAAAAGTGGAAATAGCTTGTTTCTCTTAAAAACACCATCACTTGCTGTGTTATCAGGTTTGTCTTTCTTGTATTCCCTACATGACGTGCCACTGGTATAGCCTCAGCAAACTCCCTTTCTTCTTTCTCCCTATGTGTGCTTTAATTGTTTTTTCTCTGAAAGAGTTCCCTACTAAGATGAAACAATGCACAAATTGTTAATATTTTCAGATACTAAGAAGTTTCAATAAGATGGATGGGTGGTTTCCATCCAAATCGTATAGTGTACAGCTCACATGTGTTTTAAAATGCTAGATGTTTATGAGTTAGGTAGATGTTAATTAAATATAATACAGTTTGTGGATGAGAGTTTATGCAATGAATGGATAATGAAACAGCAGCAATCAGAGACACACAATCAGAGGTTATTGATTGAAATATATTTCAACCAATTGCAAAATATCAAACAACGGATAAATCAAATGAGTCAATGGGAAATGTCGTGTCTAATTTACATGTAATTCTATGTGGGTTATTGTGTACTTTTTAGGGATGTTCTTTGTTTAATATCTCAATTTTCCTCTTTAATGAAGATAACTTATCTTGCTTTTCGTAACTCTTTTTGTGTTTCCTGTTGTCTCCCTGTGGTAGAAATCCTTAAGAACTGGAAATCTAATATGAACTTCAGACTTGATTAATTTGTGCTACAAAATAGAAAGTTTTCTTCCCTCCACAACCTCCATATGATGCGTATTAACACTACAAGACATATATGATAAAATGTTTTGGGTAGGGTAATGATACCCACGTTAAAAGGGAAAAAATACAGAGATGATCAGGTAAATTAGTTGAAATGGTCAGTAAGAAGAGTTTTCCTCTGTTGTTTTTATTGTTGTTGTTGTTGCTGTTTGATTAGTTTACTGTAAGAAACCATTTTGCCTAGATCATTATTATCAATTAGTACTCATTGCCACCCTATTTTAAAAGTATCTGTATATTTAAACGTTTTGAGTGTTAAAGTGCTGCAATAAAAATTTAGAGGAAAGAAGTGAGACCATGTTAATGATTTAAAATTAAACATGAACAAGCAGAGTCACATTAAAAGCAAAATGAAATCACCAGAAAGACACTCTCTAAACTCATCTGGGTAGGAGAGAAATGCATGCAAATGGAAGAAATGGCTTCCAAGCCATGCTGTAATCTGATACCATAACCATGTTAGTCGTTACAAAGATAAAATCCCCTACATTGAGCTGAAATGAAAGCTATAGACATTTAATTCACTGATTCAAGTTTTCACCTTTATTTTAATCAAATTCAGAAGAATATTAAAATCACATCTTAAGTTTCCCATCAAAACATGCAAATTACTCTTCCAGGGTTTTAACTGCATGGAGATATAGGACCTAACAGGTTATGAAATGAAACATAATTATGGGCCAAGGGCATTTCTTTCAAAAGCTTCATAAAATGAAACTTTAAAATGTTTTATGACACTTCTGTCTAAGTAGCAATGGAACTTTTTGAGGTCAGAGTACTTTTTACAAATTATTTACGAATTCCTAAATTGGTAAAAGTGAAGATGAAATACTTTCTATTCAAAAATCATTATCACAGACCATGTAATCTGTATTATATATTTTTTATTTCTAGCTTGACTTTTATTTCGGATTGAGATTACTATTGTTTACCTTTATGACAGGTTTATAGATGACAAAAATACTCAGAAAAATAGAAAAATATAGATAAATATAAAGATATGAAAACTTCATATGTGCTTTTCCTTTTGTGTAATAGAGACTTTTATTTTAAATAATTTTATGTTTCTATATTTAATGCTGTATCTATAACATTTCTAGAAGGGTCAGGATAGCAATGGATTAGAATAGTTGACACAAAAAATTGAAATGAGTGTGGAAATTTTTTTCATTTTTCACAAAAATTTTTAGTTTTTGTTTAAATTAAAAACAATCTTATTTTATATATCAATCCCAGTTTCATCTCCCTCCCATCTTGCCATGTCCCCCACCAACACCCCTCCCATCCTTTTGTTCCATAGAAAAGGTAAGGCCTTCCACGGGAGATCATCAATGTCTGTCACATCATTTGGGGCAGGGCCTAGGTCCTCCACTGTGTGTCTAGGCTGAGAGAGTGTCCATGTATCGGTAATGGGCTACAAAAATCCATTTGTAAACTACGGATAAATACTGTTTCACTATCAGGACTCCATAGACTGCCCAGGCCTCCTGACACGCATGTTTGTGGTGCCTGGTTATGTCCTATGATGGTTTGCAAGCTGTCTGTCTGGAATCCATAAGCTTTCCCTTGTTCAGGTCAGCTGTTTCTGTGGGTTTCCCCAGCCTGGTATTTACCTGTGTGTGGAATTATTATGTAGAATTCCAGACACAAGTAATATTGGGATTCTTATATTTTAAGTAAGATGTCCTTACTAGCTGGTTCTGACCATATCTTTCATCTCAACACTGAAGAGTCAGATGAAGGTGAATCTTTGAGTTCCAGATCAACCTAGTTTACAAATCGAATTTTAGATAATCCAGAACTACACAGTGAACCCTTCCTCCAAAAAAGAAAAATAAAACCTCTAATCAAATTTATCTTCTAAATTTTTAGAGAAATACGCTAAACATATTTCCTTCAAAGGAAACATTTAGGTAATACATCATATTCCTGTAATCCCAGCAGTAGTAATTCTGAGACAGGGCCTAAATCTGACCTATATATAAGATTCCATATTATGAAATGAAACATTAAGGAAACAAATGCTGACTAGGATATAGAAAAGAGAAACCTACCCGGGCATTGATGGTGCACGCCTTTAATCCCAGCACTCGGGAGGCAGAGTCAGAAGGATCTCTGTGAGTTTGAGGCCAGCCTGGTCTACAGAGCGAGTTCCAGGACAGCCTCCAAAACAATACAGAGAAACCCTGTCTCGAAAAAACAAGAGACAGACAGAGAGAGAGAGAGAGAGAGAGAGAGAGAGAGAGAGAAAGAGAGAGAGAAAACTAGTAGCCTAATGATATGAATACAAATTAGTCCAGCAACTACAGAAATCAGTATAGAAGGAGCTTCTGATCTACCACAGGACTCATCCATACAATACTTAGTATCTAACCAAAGGACTTAAAGTCACCATATGACAGAAAAGCCTGCATATGATGATTAACTAGCAGTTTTTAAAATAAGTAAGATCAAAATAGTTGACCTAAAGTCAACCTATGTGCTATTTAGAAAAGGAGTAATGAAAATGTGATGTGATATATCAATATCATCATTCAAAGTTGGTATTCTAACTAAACTACTTATACATAAATTTATTTAGTTCATAATACATTTACGTATATAATATTACATTATTAAACCCTAGCATATAAGCATGTAATATAAAATAAATGAACTAAGACATACAATAGTATTATCACCATAAACTATAATACCCCTTGACTATTACAATAAATTGATGTTAACTAGACATTTCTGTGTCATCTTACATATCCCATTTTTATCATAACCCTAGTTTTCCATATGATTATCCCTTCCCACATTTGGATTATCTATCTGCCATCCACAGTGAAACCAGCAATTTGCTCACATATGCCCCTCTTCTTGCTCAGGGTCCAATTAACTTGGGGGTGGCTAATGTGAAACTTTATCAGACATCTGTTCCTTACTTCAGGGCCATAGAATGTCTCATTGTCCATACGTCCCCGTTAAATAAGACATCTCGATGGTATAGGCCTAATAAGCCTACGCCCGATATAACTATAGTCTCAAGCATTTAGTACATTTTTATTTTTCTTTTTGCTGTGATTCACCATAGGCATCAAGGCATGAAGGTCAGCTTATTTGTACAGCTGGACTTCTTTATTCAAGCATAATTTATCCACATTGGATATCATTCAAGCCATATTATCAATGTTAGACATACAACTTAAATCAATACTAGTTGTGTAACATCAAGCCCCCTTTCCCCAAACTTGGTACTTACTACTCTCCTACAAACTCCAAAAGCATAGAAATTAACTTCCAGACCTCCCCACCATTCTAGTAATTTCCACCAAACATAGCTTAAATTTCAGTAACTGTAAATTTTAATGTAAAAATCTGATATTTCGCCAATATGTTTATAAGCCAAAATTAATAACTAGAATTTCAGTATTGTTTTTGTATCATTCATGTAGCTTAATAAGAAAGTAAAGTACTGAAAATGCCTACATGCATTTTCAATTCCATAAACACAAAAAGGTTTGGTCCTGGCCTTATAATTAATTAAAGGTAGAATTACACATGCAAAACTCCCTAAACCGGTATCAAATCCCTAGGTATTCAATAAAACTCTAAGGAGAGGGTATCAAGTATATTTTAATAGCTCAAGACACCTTGGCCAGCCAAGTCCCCACGGGACTCAGCAGTGATAGAAATTAAGCAATAAATGTAAGTTTGACTAAGTCATGCCTCAATAAGGATTGATAAATTTAGTGCCAGCCACCACAATCTTATGATTAACCCAAACTAATTATTCTCAGTGTAAAATGTGTTTTAAAAATTAAATCAAGCTGGGCGTTGTTGGCGCACGCCTTTAATCCCAGCATTCAGGAGGCAGAAGCAGGTAGATCTCTGTGAGTTCGTGGCCAGCCTGGTTTACAGAGCAAATTCCAGGACAATCTCCAAAACAATACAGAGAAACCTTGTCTCGAAAAACCAAAATAAATAAATAAATAGAATTAAAACCCAACCGATATGTGAAAATTTATTGTTGGACCTAAATTCAATAATGAAAGTAATTGTAGTATTATCAATACATGATAGTTAAGATCCAAACCGAGATTAGATACTCCACTATGCTTAGCCTTAAACATAAATAATTAAATAACAACATTATTTGCCTGAGATCTACTGAGATTGTAAGCTGCCTAAGCTCTTTGAACTTATATCCTGTTTTGCTGCTGTAAGTAAAGGGACAACGTAAGCAGGCTTTTCCAAAGGATGACAGAGAAAACATGGGGAGGAATTCCCAAATGCATCTCAGTGGTCAGGCAGCTACTAACTGTCTTGAGTCATACAACAGCCACAAGCATTGTTATCTATGAATAGACTCCTCAGTGATGACCAAATACGTAGTCACTGAGCTATCAGTCACCAGAAAGAAAACACTATTAACAATCTAGTCTCACTCCCCCCTTTTTATACTCAGGACAGTATCATTAGTCATCCCACTAATAAACCCCAGTTTTAGCTAGTAGCTCTTGAGATATAGGAAAAACATGCATTATTTAAGTAATTGTAAATATGTGTTTTGATATCCATATGTACAGTATGAGAATAATAGGACAAGAAACATTATGAAATGCACTTTACTGCTTGTGATAGTTAACAAATATCCTGGATGTATATGACAAGATAATAAGTGGTGTCTTCCATTGGTAGGATACAATCTTTTGTTCAGGCATCTTCTCTATTCTACAACTGCAGAAGTGGCTATCAGAACTTGATGTTCTTCTTGGTGGGTGGTTTTGGTAGTATTGTTGATCCCTATGTACTCAACAAATTCCTTCAATTGTCAAACTTAGCAGTATCTGCCCAAAGTATCCCAGGAAGCATTAAGAAGATCTAAGGGGGAAAATAAAATGTCAATAATGCTCTAAAAAGAGAAAGATCATACAATTTCCAGATCATAGTGCTGAACTGATAGTTTCCTGTTCTCTTCTGAGAACCTAATGTAGGGTTTAAAGCTTAGAATTTTCTCACAGATTCCTTTAGTATTCACCTAGCTTGGGCAGGGGAGATAAAAATAAAATAAACAAGCAAGGAAACAAAAAGAAAAAACAAAAATCAAGATAAATAAATAAACAAAAAAATACTGGTTCCCAAAAGAAATACAAGATTACTAAATTTGCTCTTGAAGGCTCCCTGGTATGTCAGTATTACTGAAGCACACATTAGAATGTTTTCTTTTTTCCTTCTGCCTGTATAAATGAATGCAATTTTCTAGATATTTCAAGTCCATTCAACATTCAATAGACATTTAAAAAATGGACACTGAAATACAGAGTGTATACAGTTATTCCCAGTCCATGGATAGTCATTGAAGTATTTAATCACAGAGAGAAGCAAACATTAGAAGGAATTAACTTTGAATAAAGGGAATACTTTCTATACCTCACGTTATTTAAAGTACACCTCAACTGAATGTCTTAACTTTTGTGTTCAGATGGTTTTGTCCCATGACACTTTCCTTTTGTAACCACTTAGTTTTCATGTTGTTGCTCATGAATATGGTCATGTTCCAGAAATTATTTGATTGAATAGGACAATTATATGTCCACCTACTGCTTTTTTTACTCATGAAATTTAATACTGTGATTAGTATAATTACAGTGGTCAAAGAAGGCTTCTTCTTATCAAAATGAAACCATTTCATTAAAAAACCCATGCCAAAGTACAACAGAACAGGAAGCATGATGGCCTTTGTGAAATCCAAAAATATGATTCATTTCTTCCTCTAATAAACAAAGAAAACATAGGGAGAATAGGGAAATGGGACTCAGCTCTCAGGGGATTAATTGAATGCTTTATGGTAAAATAAGATTTCTTTTGGGAAAGTTGAATTTCTAATGTGGCCAGATACTATCTGTACCAGACTAGGGAGGTAAGATGTAAGATTCAAATGACATAGAGAATCTGAGGTAATTTTCTGGATTTTTAACTCATGTTGACAAATGTGAAAAGAGGCAGCTTTCTACATAATAATAGAAGCAAGTCCATACAGGGTTCTCTAGGGAAGACATTGCCATAAGGCAGTTGTGAGAAGTCAATGCCCTACAGTGTACTTGGACATGTGTGTACAGACCCTCTGTACTAAAGAATGTGGTAAGAGAAGTAAAGTAGAGAATAGTTACAGCTACAAATAGTATACCAGAAGCATAGAATACCTGCAGGACAGTAGAAGTCTGGAGTAAAAGACGTCCCATAAAAGCAGTACAGTGAGGGTCAATATTCAAGCCCAGTGAAGCACAACTGGATGCAGAAGCCAAGGCATTTTTCTGGGAATGGGAAGTACTAATTTGCCACTGGAACTCATGGAATGATTTTCTGATCCTTTTTAGGACAGGTCTTCCCTTCATTTTCTAAGCATGCTTCCTTACATGAATAAGACCATACTTTAAGAATAAAGACTATTCACTTATAAATTTAAAGTGCAGATAATTAAAAAATAAAATGTAAAATTACTCAAAACTCAAACATATACCTAAACGACAAGAAACTTCTATTGCCAGATAAGAAATGATACATAGCAACTACAAAGAGGCAAAAATTAAACTACTGGATGCTGGCCTGGGATATTTCGCCTTCAAGGTACTTTTGCAATATTTACAGATATTGATCATTGCTAGATGGAGAGTTTCAGTGTAGATGTCAGGATTTTTACTGTACATAATATTGAAAATCTAACCACTTTTAAAGAATATTCCAGAATATCAAACATGCCAAGATTGAAAAGTACCAGTCTAAACCAAGACATTTTGTTCCAAAACAAGTTAAGCTATTTCAATTTATATAGTTCTATTTCTAATAAATTTTAATTTTTAGTAAGTACTGCTATTAAAACCATCATCATGGCATGTGATAACACCTCAAACAAAATAAGGCAATCTCTAGAATTTAAATATATCTTAAATAATTTGCCTTGAAAAAATTTATCCTTTGTAAAGGAAAGAAAACATTATTACTCATTTTATTATTTATTTGAGAATTCCCTATAATATATTTTGATCATATTTACTCACTTTCCCTATTTTCCAATATATACAACCCATTCACAGCACATAGAACTGTGTCCTCTTTTACTTTTTAAAAACAATTATAATCTCAAATTTTAAAATAAACATTTTAAAAAGAAATGATAATTTAAGTTGTTGTATATGTTGAAACTGATTCATACTATATATACAGTGGTATTCAATAATGACACATGCTACCCGAAAAAAAAATCAAGTAAAATTTATCCTGCCCATATACTCTTGGATTCAAGGTCTTCATTGGAGCATTGTCCAACCACCTAGAATTACATCCTTATATAAAATAGACTCCCCCATTTCACAGAAGTTGACAACTGCAAATAGCTCCTGAGCTCATGGTGGGACTTTGTGCACAACTCCTTATCCTTGCAGAAATTTTGTCTGACATAACCTTGTCCAGGCCTTTTACATATTGTTTCAACTGTTGTTTGGTCCCACCTGCAACTTGCCATCTGTGTGTAGAAAACTGCTTCCCTGCAGTCAACCATTGCTTTAGGCTCTTAATCTTCCTAGTCCATTTTTAGTAATGACTTCCAAGCCTTGAAAACTGGAGTTATGGTGTCAATTTAGAGATAAACCTTAACCAGTTGTGGTTGTGTGCTAATCTCCATATACTGCCAAAAGAAGATTACCTGAAGAGAGTTTGTGGATTCTCTTAACTATGGATATAACTATTAACCATTAGGAGTCAGCTTAATACTGTGTACAGTTAGCATAGTAATAGTAGTAGATTTTCTCCTAAGATCTATGATCTATATATCCCCAGATTTTTGGCTCTGATATCAGTGCTAGATGAGGATTTCAGCTTGTGGAGCAGAACTTAAATCCAATTTGAAAGTGGTTGGTTATTCCTATGATATTAGTATCACTAGTGCATATAGGCATGTCTTGACAGCTAGGATACTGTTGTAGCTTATAGGGTTCAGAGCTGGGGAAGACTGCTGATTGTATTTATTCTCTGGTGGCACGCAGAACATGAAGGCTAATGAGTAGAGATGAAATTTCCACATGGGCATTTGTTGACTCAAATCAGTGAAGAGTGCACAAAAATATTTTCTTTATAAAATAAAATCAAGTACACTGAGTCCTGAAAGGAAGGGTAATGCCCTGAAATCAATGTAATGGAAGCAGAGCACAGGGGCCCCAGACAGGAGAGTCATGAGTCTTTTCACATTTGGTTTATCTCTGTGTGGAGCTGTCTAAGGAAAGTTATAAGAAAGTTATAGCACATTAACATAGTAGACAAGGTACAAACACTAAGAAAGGATGGATACCAGCATTTAGCCAGTTGATAGTGCTATAGCAAATCTACTGTCTTAAGAGAAAAAGGAAGATTAAGTGAGTTCTTTTGTTCAATTACACAGATTAATTGGTGTCCATAAAACTCAATGCAAAGAAAGTTCCAATGTTATCAAGAGAAGAATGTAATAAACTAGGAAAGTCCAACTGATCCAGATGCCTTGCTTATGGTAATACTGCTCAAAAGCATCTTCAATCTTTCCTCCCTCCTTCCATTCTTCCCCTTCTCCCATCCTTCCTACATTCTATCCTTTGCTTCCCACACTCCTTTCTCCTTTGCTGTCATCCTTGTCATTTGTTAAAATGACATTTAAACCTGTTCCTTTAAAATCTTTGTATAAGACTTGTATTTTGCTTCTATTTCACTGGTCATAAATAAGTCTCATGACTATCTATAGCTGAAGAGAAAGCTGGAAGGCAAATCTTTCAGGCTTTACAGTCTCAACAACAGAGGTAGTCAGGAAAAAGAAGCTATGAATTGATTTTGCATTGCTAATGCACACTGTTGGTTAAAAGCTGACTTTATCAGAATAATCTCCTAATGGGCATGGTTATTAATATTGGGAAGGTAGCATATTGGGCCGATCTATATCCTGAGGCATGCAGCTTCTATCTGCATGTATCACTTCACTGAAATTCACACTAAGTCTGTTTAGTACACGTTAGTTATTCCCTTTATAGATGAGAAAAGTAATGGTAATTAACTTGCCTAAGGACATAGGCGAGTAAGGATCCAAGATGGGATTTAGAACCCAGAATTATTTTACTCTAATGGTCGTTTTATTATGATTATATCCATATTTTTACAGATATAAGGATAGACCATTCAACTGTAATTAGCATGTCAAGATGACATATTAAATATGATCAATAATATCTTATTAAAAGTATGGTTATACTCAGAAATTCTGATATTCAAATACCAAAATGTGTTTTAGATGATAAAATTGCTTTAAAATGTTTTTATGGAATAGTTTTGAGGCATTTATTTTTCATGTATGGGGTAGAATGAAATGAAACGCATGCATACATGCTTTGGTTGACAACTGTTATCATCCAAGAACATATATTTATAATAATTTAAGAGGTACAGCTTATAACTTGCAGATCAAAACAACTCATCTCAATTTGGACAGCATGAACTTTTGCATTTCTCATACAGTATACCTTGAGCTGACAAATTTAAACAACAATTTCAGTGGAATTAAGAGTTTAGTAAAAATCATTTTCTCCTATTGTGCTGAAGAATTCTGTCATGTTTACATTATAAAATTGGATGCTTGAAAATTAGTGACACCAGGATGTCTGCTACTTTCTCTGGGGTTGTTATGAAAACATAATTTGTCAACTTCAGAAAACATTTAAGGGAACATCTAACAGTAACAAAATCTCTATTACAGGAAGTACCTTGCAAAATGGGTATTAAAGATTTACAATTCACATTTCTGACTGCATCACAGAGTTCAGAGTCTGACCAATTCCAATGAACTTTGGTGATGAGTAGACAGCATGGGAGTATAAATTCCACTTGCACTAGACGATACACTTTACACTAGGTGGCAAGTGCGTAGATCACAAAAGTTTTGGCGTAAGATATGCATGACAGACATAAAGATATGATAGCAACAAAGGCAAAAGCAGAACTAACAAGAATAATGCCACAAAACGCAATTACTCCTAAGATTATAATTCTCTGTTCATTTCTTAATAGTGGTACTAACATGTCTGGATATTTCCATAAACAAAAGTGGGCTCGAAAGCATAGTACTTTATGAAATGAGCCATTTGCTGGCTTTACCTATGCTTTCTGATGGCCCTTTAAACTCAAAATAAAGACTATGGAGATTAAAGCCAAAGGCAATGAATTTGCGGTCTTACAGGTAGTACTTCAAGATGGTTACAGAGCACGAAATCAAGGGATGATTGGGCATGGAAATGAAATGCACCACATCACCGAAAAAGTTCACACATGCCAGCATGTAAGAATAGCTATGTTTCTTGGCCGCTATTGCTGGATCATCTGAAACCTTCATAAAGAATAGTGAATTATTGCACGTTTTGATTCTACAACACAATCCTGCTATATGTGGGTTTTCCTGTGCACCTCTGTCTATTGCTCTCACTATGTGCTTATTAAAATATTCATTTTACAGGACATCCTTTGGACTCAAGGAAAGCGAGAATGTATTCATTATCTGGGTGATAGAGTGCAGTGCAGTATAGGAATGAAAACCGTGGGAGTGAGAAGCTTTCAATGTTCTGTTGAACGAAATTGTGGACCTACCTCAGAGCCCAGAGATCATCTCTCAGAATGTTTTCTAGGGATGCAGAGTGGAAATGATTCAACAAAGAAGGACCTGAAGCAGTGTCTTGACATTGAGTCGTGGGAAAAAATCTGTCAAATATATATGCAGCTAAGGATGGCAGGAGACTTCCCCTGTTTTAAAAAGGTTAAGAGACAGAGGAGGCAACTGGAATAACTCCTGTGAGGTTGAATTTGAATTAAAGGTACAAATATGAAACAGTTGGTCTGAGCATACAGTAAAAAATGGAGATGTCATACATTTTGAATAGTGTTCCTCAGCTACCTTGAAAAAATTCTGTGAGAGGCTAACAATTATAGTAACACTTTTACAGCAGCTGCAAGAACAGCTTCATTTTGTATTCTAAACATCACTACATACCAAAAAAAACAGAGATCTCAAAAGAAATTGCTGATTGTACACCTGGGACATAAAAGAAATATATATATATATATGTTTTTCGAGACAGGGTTTCTCTGTGTTGTTTCAGAGCCTGTCCTGGAACCTGCTCTGTAGACCAGGCTGGTCTCAAACTCACAGAGATCTGCCTGCCTCAGCCTCCAGAGTGCTGAGATTAAAGGCATGTGCCACCAATGCCCATCAAGCCTATATATTTTTTAACCACACTAAAAAGAAAAGAAATTTTAAGTACATATTGTATTTGTGTTGTATCAGAATTTAAGTGTCAAACCAGGGCAAGGTTGAAAGTCTATCACACCTACTAATCTGAGCAGCAAACAAAAGTGATACGGTTGCAGTGGATATGAAGAGTTACTAATGTATGGTCCCATGGGTTTCACTAAGTGAGTGAATTTCCTCTTCAATCAGGTGTCAATAAAAAAACAAAGAAGGAATAAGGAACTAAGTAGTCACCATTTGGCAACTACCACAGGAATTCTTCATCTAAGAAACCTAAACATATACTAAGAAAATTTTGAAAGTTTGATAATAAGTATACCACCCTTGAATGCTTTGTCTGCATTATCTTTGCAAAGGGATAGATAATGAACATACAGCAGGGAAACATCACTGAAAACTTGACAGACCTTTATATCACATGGGATGGCAGTATTATATATCTGCTGACCAAATGGAATCCAAAGGAATGAATGCAATGCCAATAATTTCTTGTAAGAATATATAATATAACTTATAAAAATCATACATGGGGAAATGAGTTGTGAGATGGTATATACTCTCATAATATTGCAATATTTCAAGACAAGATGTTTGCTCTTGAATGAAACAAAACCAAAAGAGAACCTAAATTTTCATTGTAAATAAGTAAAAGCTAAAATCTTTCTGGTCCCTTTTCACTGCAGAGAACACTCATGAGAACGCTTATATAACCTAAAAGGAGTTTTCTACATGATGGTAAAATATATTGGCGATAATTATAAGACTTAGTTTTCTACCTTTGTGACCATTCTGGAGAATATCCTTCCTTCTGGTCATAATTCTGGTGTAGTTACACATCACCAAGGGAGCTAAGTTCACATGTTTGATGACCAAAGGTTCTCTGTGGTGATTCGTACTAGCAAAACCTTATAACTGTTATCAAAATAAAAAGTTTTGACTATGATCTTTTCATAGATTGCTTGAATCACTAAATTTTCAAAAGTGTCTTTATATTCCACCAAGTATCTGTCAAATGTAAAGCAAAGCTACTCAAAAGGGATTGTGTATTTGTGTCTGCGCAAAGGTAAGCATAGGTTCTGGAAGGTATTCTCATTTTAAAAATGTTTAATTTTATATGTCTAAATTAGTGTTATATCTAACAATTACTGATACATATTCCTTTATAGCTTCTAAAATTAATTTATTTTTCCATTATTAGTTTTCATATCTTGACAGAAATTCATGCATTATTTTTTTTCTTAGGGATGTTTACAGAGAAATGTAGTTCAATGAACTCTCTCAGATTGCTTCTCAATAATCTCATGGGATAATTTTTAAGAGAATAAATTTGCTTATATAAATATCGGTGTCATTAGCAGTTAAGAGTATAGCAAAAGTATATCAAATGCAAAAAATCACTCACACTAAAATTGATATAAACTTTTACATAATTAAAAATGATAACATGTAAGTTAATATAGCAATAAAGTTTATGATAATTTATGATCCATCTTCATATTTTCACTTCTTTCACCTTGAATATTCAGGACTGGGAAAATATGCCTTAGATCTCTTGATAGAAACATCTTAAATGCCTTCCTGCTACAGTGGAGTTACATTAAAATGTGTTTTTGAAGGAGAATGCTGTTTGTGCAAATTGAAAATTAAAATATTTTACCTTGCCATCAATCATGCCTGCCTCCTGAGGAAGGTATGACTAACATATTGTAAACTCCTTTGGAGTGAACTAACAGCTAGCAGTTTGCTTGATTGTATCAAATGACTTATTTTGTGTGCACCATGACAAACACATGATTAATTCTCTTTCTGTATAAAAACTTCTCTGCTGGTTTGGCTGTGAAGGGAAAGGTGCCTTTGAGAATAAATGAGGAGAATTCCATGGAGACAAATAGACTTGAGGGCAACAGGTTAACCCACTCAATCTGGACTGAGTGGAGCTTCCCTGGAGATGGTCCATGAAGCAAAGAATCAGAAAAATGAAGGTTTTAATTTTTGTGTTCAAACCCATAAAAGGGAAGTTTTAACTTTTTGTCATATTTTGAGCTTCTGGTGACCTAAAAAATCACATTCCTAATACATTATGTGCACATTATAAATTTAATATGAAAATTTTACAAGCACTTAGGGATACTGTTTTTTCACCCTCACTTAAAATGCTGAACCTCACAATTTGCCTTGTGTGAATATTAGAACATAACTGTAGAAGTCAGAACTCTGTAGATCAATTAGCTAGTCTTAGACAAGGTCTTTTCCAGCAAGTCATGTTTGTCAAAGAATTTACTAGAAAAACGCAGAGGTGTTATTAATTAAATACATTATCAGCATTTTGGATGCAACACGCCTCTTGTGTCAAAACTTAAAAGCTAGCATAGAATTTCCATTGGGAAGCTACTTACTTATGTTTACCAAAAAGAAAGAAGATTTTATAACTGAAAAATCTGAATTCACTGTGTATAGTCAGAAAGTCCTCTTTGAAAGCAGAAACATTCTTGTTGCTAAATAATGTTACCTATGACAATAAACCTGAAATTTCTCGGTTCTAAGTCAGTAAGTCCCAGAAACACAGTGTCAGCATTCTACAGGAGGAAATGTATCCTCTCTCATGTTCTTGTTTGGGAATACACAGGATCTTCTTTCTCCATGTGATTGATATTTCAGTACCAAATGAAAGAAAAGCGGCATTGGAAAGGGTCCATACTTCCCATCATCTCACTTCTCAGATGATAGCAACTTTCCTTTTATGCCTTAACTCTTTTAGAAAAGACACAGCACATTTTTTGAAAACTTGCTTAAATTTATATTATCAGTTTTAAAATGGGAATAAGATTTATGTTTTAGAATTTTAAATAAGATAAAAACAAACATTTTTCATTTTAAAAATTCCAACTGTTAACATATAGCTATATTTTCTTTTATTTTTCAATTATGTGTTTGTGTATATAACTGTAGGGGTATATACACTTGAATGCAAGTGCCAGGACTGTCCAGAAAAGGATACCCTAGAGCTGGAGTTAAAACCAATTATAAACCAGTCAGTGCTACTGGTGGAAAACAAATCTAAGCCTTCTGCAAGACAAGCAGGTGCTCTTAAATACTGAAGCATTTATCCATTCCCCCACATATTCTGTATTTTTAATGTTGATTTTGAATTTAATAGTTTACTGTGAATTTTACTAAATAGTAGTATAATCTGTGTGCCCCCTTAAACTAATTGTTTTAGTGTTTAATTGCTATGAAGAGACATCATGACCATGGCAACCTTTATAAAGAAAATATTTAATTGGGTGGCTCGCTTAAAGTTTGGTGAATATGGTAGCGGGCATGCAGACTTGGTGCTCCATGTGTAGCTGCGACTCCTGCTTCTTGACCAGAAGGCAGCTTGAGTTTCAATGACTTTTTGGGCAATATCCTGAGCATAGGAAACCTTAAAGCCTATTCCCACAGTGACACACTTCCTTCAACAAGACCATACCCACGCTGAACAAAGCCTTCTCTCCTAGTTGTGCCACTCCCCATGAGATAATGGGGGTTAATTGCATCAAGTTACCACAATAAGCATGTGTTTTGGTTGGAGGCAAAGAAAACTCTCTAAATTGCATTTTCCTAATATTTGTGATTAAGTGAGGAGAGTTAACTCTCCTTAAAATTTGGCTGAGAATGACTCTTTTCTGTAACTGTGATAAACAAGTTCTTTATGAAAAAAACCCTTGTCTCTATGCATAATTAAACTACCTTCTGCCATCTTTGCATAATGTTTTGATATTTCCTTTCATTTACATGAGATTTTCTAAACCTCTTTTACCTCTTGGGGCAGGCCAACTTCTCCAAATTATGATGACATTCCAGATACATGTAATAGAGAATTCTAAGATACAGTATTATCTAAAGTGAAGTAAGCTAAATCATGTATAGAAGAAACAAAAAGTGTTTTCACTAAGCAGGCAGAATAGTGTTCTAAATTTTTGGAAGAACAGATGGGAAAGGCTGCAGTCCCTTGAGTTAAGCATTGTTTCCTACTATAAGTAAATGATGAATGTTTAAATAGATTGAAAATTAATGTACCCTTATCTGATAATTGTATGATGTCTACATGTACTAAATCATTATGATGCATATATAATCATTATCTGTCAAATAAAATCATGGAAAAATCTACTTAATAACTTGAACTATGCTACCTGGTAGTGAGATTTAATACAAATTATACAATTTTTATCTTATTATTAGAGAATTATTTTACCATTAATTATCCCTATTCTATAATATGAAATATGGTTTTACATACCTGGAGAATCAGAACATGAAAACACAGTACCTTGCAAGTTCCAGTGCAAATATCAAAATATCAGAGTGAGACAGGAGGATCGCTTGAGTCTGGGAGTTCTGGGCTGTAGTGTGCTATGACAAACTTAGTGAGGACACCTGATCGGCATAGCACAAACTACTTGGCTCATCTGGGTTACTTGTTTGTCTCTTGTGAGTAATTTCTCCAATAAATACTTATTATACTTTCAGTAAGTGTGCCGTTTATTGTTGCAGCATCAAATGGTTATCAGGAGTGGGATCATGAATTTCCACGAAAAATGACAAAAGTATAAAAGGGATTTTAGAAACAAAAGAACAGAGAGAAGCACGGCTTTCTGGTAGGAGCATTTTCTCAGGTGGGCTCTGTTTTGCAAGCAACAAGCAGAGACTCACGGGGCTTGCTTAAGGGAGTCTTCCTGACTCAGCATAAGTTAAAAAAAAAAAACCCCAACAAGGTTCTTTTAAGAGGCTCTGCTGACAATTAAAAGGTGTGTACGTAGAGCTGGAAGTGGCAGTGACCACATCTCTAGGCCAGCAGCTTTTGCTGGATATCGGCATACACTGAGACAGTGTGCTGGAATCACGCTTATGCCTGCCATCTTGGAAAAACTGCAGTTTAAACAGCTATGGTTTTAAGAGATAAGACATGTGACCAGAAAAACATAAATATTTACAGTAAAGTTAGACTTGGATGAAGAAAAACCTCTAAAGGTTTACAGTGTGTTTAAAAATGTACATAGGGTTGAGAGTGTAAAAGAAACATCATAGTGGTAAAAAATAAAAATAGAGAAGCTGACTGTGGTGGCACACACCAGTAGGAATTGCTCCAGAGGTAGAGGCAGGCGGATTTCCAAAGAGAAACCCTGTCTCAGAGAAAAATAAGTAAAAGTAAAAGAAATAAAGTAATAATGGATAAATAATTAAGTCACATAAAGATGGGAAAATACACAAAAATTCTTGATATTGTGTTTTTCAGTTTTTTGATTGCTCAGAAAGGAACAACTGCTAAAGTACACTTGATTATAAATGCTGTTGAATCAATTCAACTTATATCTTTTGAAAATGCCTTGACTTCAAAATTTAAGTATAAGGATATGTTATTTTGGAAAAAAGTTTTTGTTTATATTTCTACAGAAAATGAAAAGCTGAGCATTACTTCCAGGCTTCTGTGGTTTGATGAACCAAGACCCCCAGAAGCAATGGCCCAAGTGATTCAACATCTAAAACAGCTAAGATGATGGAGCTTTACAGACCCCAAAATAAGGACTTATATAGGTTTCTGAGTTTTGTCATGATCCCCATAGTATGAACAGCGCTCCCATCCAGCACGAAGCAGTTTGAAATGAGCAACATCCAAATCACCATATTGTTTTTAAATCTTTGTTTTCATTTGAATGGGGTTGCTTATAATTGGTTAATGATCATGACCAATCACTTTTGAAAGGAAAAATGGGATTATGGTATGGAAATGAGTACTTTGTGTTGGTATGGTTTCTCATTTTTTGATACAAATTCAAGGTCAATTTTGTGATAGGTATATTTCTTCTCTTGATTAAGTATTGTGCTTATACTGTTCTTTTAAAATGTTATGCACAATTAAATACAGAGTATAGATAGTTACTTATAATATTCAGAACTTATAGTTAGGTAAGTTAGGATTCTAGATATACAGAAATATATTTGAGATAGATAGTCTTCAAACCTTTCAAAGTCCTTCAGAAAATGGCATTTAAAATGGTTTAGGGTTTTTCTTGACAATGGGGAATGTCTGCTCCTTGCACATCAATTACATCTGAGAGGAAGATGGGCATCGAAGAAACTCGTTATGGAGTTTGTTTTCAACATGCCAAGATTAGCCATTTGGGCAAGAAACTGCTCTTTCCTAGACTGCTTGACTGTTGCTGTATAAACTGGACATGCAGGACCCACAGGAAAGTGACTGCTGAACTCCAACAGTTCTTCAGGGTTCCTGATTTATGGAAGAGTCTACGAGACTTTCTGCAGGACACAGAAAAATGACTAACAAACTGCTGATGCAGATGGACAGTTTGAAATTTCCTGCTTTGCTGAGAAGTCTTCCAGACACACTGTGGCCTATGGGCTGAAGATGGATGTCCCGACAATACATAAGAACTTCAGGTTACTGCCCAGGCAGCAAGATGTCTCTGTCAATCCTAGTGTTTATATATTATCCTTCTGTGGTCTTTGATAGAGTTAATGGAAGATAGTTATAATTATAGTTTTCCTTAGTTATGATTAAAGATAAGCTACATATAGAACTTTGAGTTCACAAGGATGGGATGGATGATATTTTCTTTAAATCTTGCTAAATGTTGATAGACAAAATATTGTAACTGTGTTCTTACTTGATAACTGTTCTGTTAATATAATTTGACTATGTTAAAATTAAGGCCTTTCTATTTGTTTAGACAGAAAAGAGATGATGGGGATGGCCTGTATATATGTCATTAAAGCACTGTTGGCCAAGGGAAGCAAGATAGGTAGGACTAGGAGTGCAGGAGGACTCTGGGTAGGAGAAACACAGGGAGTCACGATGTAGCCCACCAGAGAAGTAAGATGTCCGGAACTTTTCTCCGGTAAGAGAAATACTTAGATTAACAATTATGGGATAACTATTTAAGTCAGAGCTAGCCAGTAAGAAACAAGCAAGGCCAACAGCTTCATAATTAATACAGCGTCTTATGTGTTATTTGGGGTCTACAACGCAGCAGAGCTCAGGTGACTGGTGGGGAAAAACCAAAGCGGCTGGCAAGGAAAAGTCTTCTCCCTACATCATAGTTTCCTCTTCTCATCACTTAGATTCCTGCAACTACAGCATTATGCAAAACTATTCTACCATGCAAATATATGCAGACATATGGGATCCACTATAGAATTGTAAGTGCCTAAGCCCACTCAGCAGTGCTTGTTCTCCAAAGGTAAGTGAGGTCTTTAAAATCCCCACCTCCGTTTGCATTCTTTTGACTAAAATACAAGAGTCTAAGGAAATAATTCAAATACACCCAGCACACAAATAGAGTAATGAGGGAACACTTGTGCATATTCTTTAGGATACAAGTCTTTGGATGTGACTTTTCCTAATAATTGATAGAGACAGGCAATTTGTGAAAAACAGAACAGGAAAAGAGGAATCGATTTTTGCTCTCATTCACTGACTGAGTAAATGTTTTTCTCTTTCTCTTCAGTGGTCACTCATTGAATCCTCTAATTTTACTACACCCTGAAGAAGAAACTATATTCTTTGTTCTTGAAATTCTTTGTTCATTCCTTTTTATTATCTAATGCTGACATGTATTAAACAACTTTAAATCATTTCCTTCAGAGAACACTTCCTCAGACCTTTGTAAACGTTGATCCATTCACATACTGTACCACATGTATGTATCTCAGTAAGACTCTACATTTAAACCTTGCCTAGTACTTTCTGACAGAGTGTAAGGGTTGAGAAGAACATACTACATGGCCTTGTGCCATCCACAATCTATTTACGAGGTATGGAATATTTGTCTCTGTGACTATTTTTAAGGTTTTTAAGTGTATTAATGTTTTGTTTTCATGTATGTATATTCACCACATGCATGCCTGGTGCCTTGGAGGGCAGAGGAGGACACTGGATAACCTGAAACTGAAGTTACAAATGCCATGATGGGAGCAAAACCATGTCCTCTAGAAAAGCAGCAAATACTCTTACGTGTTGACTCAGCTATCTATCCTGGGAGGAATACTGTTCATGCAGTTAAGGTAATCTATCATCTAGGTTTTACATACACAAGCATGTCCAATTGTTGTGTCTTATAATATTCTAAAAAGAGAAAGATAACTTTACTCACCAGTGGTTTCTTTTTATAATTACTTCTTCATTCTGATTAAGTTTGTAATTTTTTTCTTTAATAATGATTCTACTTTGGTTGCTCTAAATAAATAAATTGAAGAAGCAAACTGTGATGAAACTAGTTATATTTGAACTTGCAGGGTGTGTTAATCTGTCTTAATAAAGAAGCTGAAAGGGAAGTACCTGAGTTCCCTTACAATGAGTTTAAAGGGGAATGCATTTCTGTAAATGGATCTTGGATGACAAAACAGCAAACATGTTCAACTTTCAGTCAAGAAAAAACAGTGACAAAATCTCCACACTGCTTTTTTTTAGTGCTCTTCAACTTAATGATTCTGTCATGGCCATAGCTCACAATAGCTGAGATGATCCTGTGGGGACTTTCTAATTGCCTAACTTAATCCAAAAATAGATTTAAAAGGCACCTAATGAGTGTATGGACAGAATGCCCTTCAGGCTATGCTCCATAAATATTTTCTTTACTTTGTTTTTTTATAAAAATTGAGAGATAGTGAACTGTTATTTTTCACTATATTCCCCTACTGACATATACTTGGCTTCTTGACAAGTTTTTTTTCTGATTAAATTCAGGCTATTAAAAGTTACAATTTTAGGACATACACTAAAAGTTGAGTAGGATGTGTTTGTGGGATATGTCAGTGATGCTAAAGGGTCAGGAAAATCTTCAAACAATAAAGAAACTTCAAATAATAGATAAAATTTAAACAGAATTTATATCAAAATTGTGGTTGCTGTACTGTAGAGGAAAAGCTTAAAATTGTAATTCAAATTTGAAAGACATTACATTTCATTTAAAAAAGTAAACTGTAAATGTTGAATTATGCAAGTATTGTAAAGAAAATCCCCAATATACTACAACGGGACACAAACTTCAGCCTTCAAAGAAGTTTGATTTTGTTGAAAGAAATTTATGAAAAATGTGAAACAGAATTATTTCATCAATGTTGGACATTTCTATTTATTCTTAATTTTACTTTTAATAAGCCTTACTTTTAAATTTATTACAAGTTGAAATTTGATGCCATCTAGTTGATAAGTATATACTTTAGATTAAAGTTTAAAGAATCCACAATACATTATATGGTGGAAATACAGAAGGAAAGCCCAGAAAATAATAAATGAAAAAGCAGATCATGGACTCTTATAATTCAGACATTTATAGTGTAAACACAACTTAGCCAGTGAACAAAAATAATGAAGTTGTTGAATTCTGATTCCATATATGTTTTTCAAACCATTTCAAACATTTCTCAACTATTTCACACCATTTCACTCTTTTGGACTTAGAAAATTCCAGAATCCATACCATAGATTTCATACTCTCTGGAAAGGAGACCAAAATGCTATAAATGGAATAAGGTCTTTTAAAACTGAAAGTAGCTTCCACAAATTCAGAGAGGAATTTTTATTGTATGTTATCTAAAGCAACCATACACTTGCGACATAATTTATGTGTGCTTAACTGCTTCCTGCAAAGAGGTAAAGGTATGGATCCATTTAAATATCCAACAATAGACACTAAAAAATTGCCATTTGTAATAAATAAGTAGTAAAGTACCCATAGATTGCTTGACAAAACTGCATTTTTGCTGTCACCCTATTCCTTTACATACTATTTATTATTATTATTATTTATTTTTAAATTTAAATTTAAATTAGAAACAAGGTTGCTTCACATGTCAATTCCAGGTCCCTCTCCGTTTCCCTCCCCTCCTCTCATACACTCCCCCACCTCTCCCAATATCCCCTCATTTCCCCAGGGAGGGTGAGGCCCTCCCTGGGGGTGTCCATAGTCTGTCATTTCATCCAGGGCAGGGCCTAGACCCGAGCCCAAGAGTTCAGGGTGAGAGTGCAACTCACAATGTTGGATGGGAGTCCAAAGTCCATTTTTGTACCCAGGATAAATACTGATTTACGGCCCAAGGCGCAATAGATTACCTAGGCCTCTTCACTGCCACCCAAATTCAGGGGATCTCAATCAGTCCCATGCTGGATTCCCAGGCATCCGCCTGGGATTCAAGAGCTAACCCTTGTCAGGTCAGCTGTTTCCAGGGGTTAAACCATCCCAGTCTTAATCCCTTTGGTCATTAGTCCTCCCTCTCTGTTACTGGCTTTCTTGAGTTCATCTCAGTGCTTATCCATGGGAGTCTGCCTCTTCTTCCATCAGCAACTGAATGAAGGTTCTGTTTCCCAGATTCCCTGGCCATGGGATTGTAGGCTTGCATTACCCAGAACTATGTCTAAAGTTCATATATGAGAGAGTACATGCCATGTTTCTCTTTTTGTGACTGGGTTACACTACTCAGGATGGTTTCTTCTAGTGCCATCCATTTTCCTGAAAATCTCAGGACTCCATTTTTTTTTCTGCTGAATAGTACCCCACTGTATAAATGCACCACATTTTCTCTAATCACTCTTCGGTTGAGGGGCATATAGGTTGCTTCCAAGTTCTGGCTATTACAAATAATGCTGCTATGAACATAGTGGAACAGACATCCTTGTTGTATGAATGGATATCTTTTGGATATATGCCTAAGAGTGGAGCTGTTGGGTCTTGTGGTAGGTTTATTCCATTTTTCTGAGAAATCTCCATATTGATTGACAAAGTGGCTGAACAAGTTGGCACTCCCACCAGCAATGGAGGAGTATTCCCCTTTTACCACATCCTCTCCAGCATAAATTGTCATTGGTGTTTTTGATTTTAGCCATTTGACAGGAGAGAGATGGTATCTCAAAGTTGTTTTGATTTGCATTTCCCAGATGGCAAAGGATGTTGAGCACTTTCTCTAGTGCCTCTCAGACATTTTGGACTCCTCTATTGAGAATTCTCTATGTAGTTCTGTAGCCCACTTGTTAGTTGGATCCTTTGGTGTTTTGGAGACTTGCTTCCTGAGTTCTTTGTAAATTTTGGAGATCAGCCCTCTGTCAGATGTGGGGTTAGTGAATATTTTTTCCCATTCTGTGGGCTGCCTTTTTGTCTTGCTGACTGTTTCCTTTGCCTTACAGAAGCTTCTCAGTTTCAGGAGGTCCCATGTAGTAATTGTTGACCTCAGTGTCTGTGCTACTGGTATTATGTTCAGGAAGCTGTCTCCTGTACCAATTCGTTCAAGGGTACCACCCATTCTCTTCTAAGCTTTTTCCTTAACTGCTCTTAATATTCTTTCTTTATCCTGCATATTCGGGGTCTTGATTATTATGTGGTGAGGGACTTTGTTTTGTGATCTGTAAGCTTCTTGTATCTCCATTGCCATGTCTTTCTTAAGGTTGGGAAAGTTTTCTTCTATGATTTTGTTGAATATGTTTTCTTCCCCTTTGAGGTGGTTTTCTTCACCTTCATCTATACCTATTATTCTTAGGTTTGGTCTTTTTATGGTGTCCCAAATTTACTGGATGTTCTGTGTTAAGGATTTGTTTGACTTAAGATTTTCTTTGGTTGATGAGTCCATTTCTCCTAGTATATCTTCAACACTGAGATCCTCTCTTCCATCTCTTGTATTCTATTGGTAATGATTGTATCAGTAGTACCTGATCATTTGCCCAGCTTTTCTATTTCCAGTCTTTCTTCAGATTGTGTTTTTTTTTTAATTCAACCCTTGCACTGTTTGCATTGTTTCTTGCAATTTTCGGTTTATCTTTTCATCCATTTGTTGCATTTTGTGAATTTTTTGGTTTGTTCTTCCATTTCTTGCATTTTTCGTTTGCTTTTTCTTCCGTTTCTTGTATTTTTTACTTTGTTTTTTCATTATTTCTTTGAGAGATTTTCCTATATCCTATTTTAGGGCCTCTATCATCTTCATGAAGGTGGTTTTTAGGTCATTCTCTTCTGCTTCATTTGCATTGGATGTTGGAGTTTTGCTTGTGTGGAGTCTCTAGAATCTGGCGGTGTCATATGTGTTTTTCTATTGCTGAATGTGTTTTTGTATTGGATCTTTCCCATCTCTTCCTCTAGTGGGTGCAGAAAGAGCGCCTTACTGTTTTGGTGGTTAGGGAACCAGAGTTCCCTTTTGCTGGGTGCTAGCAAGTCTAATAATCTGGTAGTTCTTCTATTCCTTGTCCTTGTTCTGGTCTTATGGATGGGGAAGAAGACCAGGAATCTGGGGTGTTTAGCCTCCCACCTGGTCCCCTGGTCCCTTTGCTGGATCTGCTGGTTTTCTGTTCGCATTGGTGGAAGAGAAGACCTGGAATCTGGGGTTCTTGGCTCCTGCCTGGATTGGAAGCTCTGTGCAGTTTCCAGGCAATCCCAAGGCACTGGAATGCAGGCCCGGATGCAGGGCCTGTTTTACTTGGTCCCACCGGAACAGCTGGTCTCCCTGGATCTTCTCTCCTTTACATATTCTATTTTTATTTTTTCAGGTTATAGTTGCTCTTTCTATAAGTATTTCTATTTTCAATTTAACAAAGAATAGAATTGAAACACACAGTTTATTAATTTTATACTTGATTTATGGCTTCTTAGTCTAAGAATTTGATCAAGGAAGGTACTTACATATTCACTACACATCCCTTAAACAAATAAATGAAATGGCTTTAAAGAGGAAAGAGGGAAGTCAATAAAAGGTTCAAAGGACTGATGATGCCAGTCCTTTTGAAAGCCTGATAGTTGAGGGAAAGAATGAACTTAGGTTAAACTATCTTTTATTGATTTTGAGGTTGTCATGCAGCTGAGAATCTTATTTACAGACACTGGTTACCATTATCATGGAGTGAGTTCTTTCACTGAAAGTAGGAGAAGGGGGGCAATTTATGGAAATGAAAAGAGAATGTGCAGAAACCATGAATCAGAAATGACACAGGGAAAAATTTTAAATGTTAATTATTGATATCAATCTGTAAACAATAATTTCAATCATCTATGATTTCTTTGAATTGATGGCTCAGAAGAAATTCCTCATCATATAGAACTGAATCTGCTGGGCTGTTTTTTTTACTTTCTTCAATAAAACTGTGCTAATCAGTTTTAGGTCAACTTGACACAAGCTAAGGAGAAGGAAGCCTAGTTAAGAAAATGCCTCAGTAAGATCAGGCTTTCAGCTGGGTGGTGGTGATGCATGCCTTTAATACCAGCACTTGAGAGGCAGAGACAAGAGGATCACTGTGAGTTCAAGTCCGCCTGGTCTATAGAATGAGTTCCAGGACTGAAAAACCAATGTATGTCTTTTTCTTCAATAGTAATTGATTGGAGTTGAATGGTGCCATGCTCAGCTGGTAGTCCTGGAATCTATAAGAATGTAGCTGAGCAAGCCAGACGGAACAATATTGGTCTGACTTCTTTTGATGATGAACAGTGATGTGGAAATATAATCTGAATAAACATTTCTCTCCCAAAGTTGCTTTGATCATGTTGTTTCACCAAAGCAGTAATAACCTTAACTAGAACAGTAACTCTAGAGACAGTAACTATTCAGACTCATTAATAAAGCTAATCTATTATTAGTCTCCAGGTATCTCCATCAGTATTGAAAAAGCAAAGTATTCTGTTGACTGACAGTAAATCAATTTACTTCAGAGTTATCAAATATCAAATTATTTTTCTTAATAATTTCAGTGAATATTTAAGAAAAAGCACTGGTAAAGTCATAAGTGGCATCCTTATGTTCTATAGCATTAGCCAGCGAATTCCCATGATCAAACCAGCTCTGGAAAGCTGCCTGCACTGATACCTATACTTTATTTGGAACACTTCCAAAGTCCTATATTTCCATTTTGACTGGAACTACATTTTGCTGTAACAAAAGCTATATGTCCTGCAAGACTAAAAGTCTATTATCTGTCACTTTATAGAAATAGCTCCCAAATAGCTTATACAATGACTGTCAAGGAAGCTGAAGGACAATTAAAATGTCAATGTGTTCCATCAGAGCCTTCAGTAATCACGCAGTTCCTGAATCATGTGCACCTTTAATTTCATCTGCTCTCATCCTTAAATTTCACTGGAGCTAATTAAATTAACCTGTTTAATGTCCACACAAATGAGCCCATTAAAGTTTTATTTTTCTGTAAAAATATTTACTCAATTTCATGTGCTAATGTGCTACTCGCTTTTTTTCACCCAGCATGATTTACTGGCAATTTATGTGTTGCTTACTTTTTAGCTTTTGTGTAATGTACTTGAATAGTATTGATTTATATGGTACAATGAAGTGTATTCATGTAGGTTTACTTGTAAAGTAAATACATAATGCAATGAATATATATTCACAACTTCACGTTTGTTGTATTTACATGCTGATAACATTTAAAAGCTACTGCATCTGCAATTTTGAAACATATATGTTTTTATTAAACGTGGTCACCTACTTTTTTGAAATGTCAAAGTAATTACTGTTCCTTTCTGAGATTTGCATTACTCTTTGAGGGACTATTTATCTTCATCTATTCTCAGAAATGTTTTATAATGTTTTCTAGTTGATACACTGCAACATTTCTAAAGGCAAACTTTTATGACCAACATAGGAAAACATGCTTGGCTAAGTAAACAATACAGTGTTTGTCCCAGCCAAATGCTAGGAATCTTATCAAATTAAGTAGGATCCATCTGTGATCAGAAATCATGCTACAGTATCAGCAATCTATTGGCAATTTGTAAATGATTTGTTTCAACACATAATCTCCCCCAACAAAATAAAACAAAGAAAAACAAACGAAAAAACAAGCAAATGTGTATTTGCTACATGTACCACTGCACAGAGTTCGACTTTTGTAAGACTGATAGTGGGAGGTAGTCTTCTGGACAGGGCTTCACTTCCTGATTTCTCACTGTGTTTCAATTCACTATTTAAAGATGTTTAACACTCTGAAGGCAGCATGCTGGAGTTAGAAGTTCTTTACCTAACAAACCATTGCACCCAAATCATTTTTTAAAAACTTTTTCTTCTGACACATGTGCAATCATTGCACTTACTTAATAAACAAATGAAAGATGAAACCTTATGATATGAAAAAAGTGTCCTGTACCCAAGGAAATTGCATACCAATAATTATGACAGTGGATCACTTAGTAACATGTGCAGGCTCTGATAAATACATCATTACATAATATTGTTATTGTGTGGGCATTGTTCAGAGTACTCACACTGATTCTCAAGGCTGATCTAAATAACACCCACACTATGTCCTTAGCATTTTCCTGCTATCACATCTATATAGCACATTACTATTCTTAACAGATTAGGTAAGTGCTCTAAATATAGGAAAGGTACAGTTAAAAATTATGTTTTTGTTGTTATTTTGTTTTGATTTGTATAAGACAAAACTGAGGCCTGTTGCCAAAGTCACTAGACTCAGGTTTATGGGATTATAAGTAGTTGTGTTATGCTGGTCAGTGACACTAAACATTTAGGATGCACTAAGTATACTTTACAACATAGGCAATAGATAATATCACTTTACTAAAAGCCAGAAATAGGGGACAAACTCACACACAACACCACCACCAAAAGCAAATAAAAAACAAAGAAGAATTAACAATGTTCATTAATATCTCTCAATATCAATTGTCTTAGCTCACCTATAAAAACACACAGGCTAACAGAAGGGATACAAATACAAAATCCATCCTTCTGCTGCAAACAAGAAACATGTCTCACATTCAAAGACAGATATTATCCCAGAGGTAAAGGTTGGGAAAAGATGTTCCAATCAAATGGATCTAAGAAGAAAGTGGATGTAGTTATCCTAATATCTAATAAATTAGATTACAAACTAAAATCAATCAAAAGAGATGAAGAAGGTCATTTCATATTCATCAGAGGAAAATCCATCAGGATGAAGTCTCAATTCTGAAGATCTATGACACAAATACAAAGACACCCATGTTCGTAAATGAAACATCACTAAAACTCAAATCACACATTAAACCCCACAAGCTTAAAGCTGGAGACTTCAACACCCAACTATCACCACTGGACAGGACTAACAGACAGAAACTTAGCAAAGAATCAAAAAAACTAACAGAAGTTATGACTAAATTGTGTTTAACAGACATGTGTAGAACGGTCCATCCAAACAAAAGAATATACGTTTTCTCAGTGCCACATGGAACCTTCTCTAAAATTGACCACATACTTGGCAATAAGACAAACCTAAACAGATATAAAATAATTGGAATAACCCCGTTTCTTATCAAACCACCATGGTTTAAAATTAGAAACCAACAACAACACAAATTGCAGAAATACCACAAACTCATGGAAATTGACATCATTCCTGTGTAAAGGAAGTAAGAAAGGAAGGAAGGAAGGAAGGAAGGGAGGGAGGAAGGAAGAAAGATAGAAATCAAAGGCTTCCTAGAATTCAGTGAAAGTGAAGATACAACATACCCAAACCTATGGAACTCTCTGAAAGGAGGTCTATGAGGAAAGTCCATAGTACTAAGTGTCAATATGAAGAAACTGAAGAATAGCCACACTAAAGAATTAACATAACACCTGAAAGCTGTAGAACAAAAAGAAGTAAACTGACCCATGAGTAGTAGATGCCTGGAAATAATCAAATTGAGAGCTGAAATCAATAAAATAGAAACAAAGAAAATAATACAAAGAATCAATGCAACAAATAATTGATTCTTTGCAAAAGTCAACAAGATAAACAAATTTTTATCCAACCTAACCAAAAGGCAGAGAGAGAATGTACAAATTATGAAAATCAGAAATGAAAAGAGGGAAATAACAAGAGACACTGGGAAAACCCAGAAAGTCATCAGGTCATTTGAAAACCTGTACTCCACAAAATATGAAAATATAAAGGAAACCGATGATTTTCTGGATAGATATCACCTACCAAAATTAAATCAAGAACAGATAAACAACTTAAATAGACCTATAACCCCTAATGAAATAGAAGTAGTAATCAAAAGTCATCCAACCAAAAAAATCCAGAACCAGGTGGTTTTAGAGAAGAATTCTGCCAGAAATTCAAAGAAGAGCTAATACCAATACTCTTCAAATTGTTCCCCACAAGATGAGCAGAAGGATCATTGCCTAACACTTTCACGAGGCTAAAATTTCCTTGGTATACAAGCCATACAAAGTCACTATTAAAATAGGGAACTACAGACCAGTCTTCCTCATGAACACTGAATCAAAAACTCATCAATATAAATTCTGGCAAATTGAATCCAAGAACGCATCAGAAATATCATACACCATGATCAAGTAAATTTCATCCCAGCAATACAGGGATGGTTCAACATATGAATATCCATCAGTGTAATCCACCAAAATAACAATTTGAAAAAGAGAAACCATGTGATTATCTCTCTAGATGCTGAAAAAAACCTTTGAAAAATTCAAAACACTTCATGATAAAGATCTTAGAGAGATCATGGATAACAGGAACATATCTAAATGAAATAAAGGCAATATATAGCAAACTGACAGCTAATATCTAAATGGAGAGAAACTCAAGGTGATTCCTGGAAAGTCAGGAACAAAACAAAGTTAGACTAACTCCATATCTCTTCAATATTGTACTTGAAAATCTTGCTAGAGCTATAACACAACAAAAGGAGATCAAGTGGATACAAATTAGAAAGGAAGAAGTCATACTTCCACTATTTGCAGATAATATGTTAGTCTACATACGTGACCTGAAGAATTCTACCAGAGAACTCCTACAGCTGATAAACACCTTCAGAAAAGTGGCCAGATACAAAATCAACTCAAAAAATCAATTGTCCTACTATATGTAGACAATAAATATATAGGGAAAGAAACCAGAGAAACATCACCCTTTAAAATTGGTACAAACAACATAAAATATCTTGGGGTAACTCTAACCAAATAGGTGAAAGACATCTATGACAAGAACTTTGAGTCACTAAAAAAATGAAATTAAAGAAGATAACAGAAAATGGAAAGATCTTCCATGCTCTTGGATAGGTAGGATCAACACAGTAAAAATGGCAATAGTACCAAAACAATCCACAGATTCAGTGTAATCCTTATCAAAACATCAGCACATTTCTTCACTAACCTTGAAAGGACAATTCTCAACTTTATTTGGAAAAAGAAAGACCCAAGAGAGCCAAAATATTCCTGTACAATAAAGGAAGTTCAGGAGGCTTTAGCATCCCTGACTTCAAGCGCTACCATAGAGCTATACTAATGACAACATACCAACCAATGGAATCGAATTGAAGACCCTGATATTAGCCCACACACCTATGTACACCTGATCCTTGAAAAAGAAGCTAAAACTATACAACGGACCAAAGAAAGCATATTTGCTGGCATAACTGGATGCTGGCATGTAGAAGACTACAGATAGATTCTTATCTATCACCATGCACAAAACTTAAGTCCAAATGGATCAAAGATCTCAACTTAAATACAGCCACACTGAACCTCTTAGAAGAGAATATGGGAAGTACCCTTGCATGAATTGGTACAGGAGACTGCATCCTGAACATAACACCAAGTAGCACAGACACTGATACTCACAATTAATAAATGGAAACTTCAGACACTAAGAAACTACTTCTGTAAGGTAAAGGACACAATCAACAAGACAAAATTCCAGCCCACAAAATGGGAAAAGGTATTCACCATTCCCATACCTGACAGAAGACTATCTCTAAAATATACAAAAAACTCAAGAAGCGCGAGTCTCCAAAACACCAAATAAACAAATTAAAAAATGGGGCATAGAACTAAATATAGAATTCACAATGGAGGAATCTCAAATGGCTGATAGTCACTTAAGAAAGTGCTCAACATCCTTTGTCATCAGGGAAATGCTAATGAAAACAACTCTTATATACCATCTTACTCCTGTGAGAATGACTAAAATCAAAAACAGCAATGACAGTTAATGCTGGAGATGATGTGGAGAAAGGTCTGCTGGTGGGAGTTCCTACTTGTACAGCCACCTTGGAAATCAATATGGAGATTCTTCAGGAAAATGGGAATCAGTCTACCACAAGTTCCAGCAATTCCATTCTTAAGTTTATACCCAAAAGACACACATTCATACAATAAGGACATCTGCTTAATTATGTCATAGCAGCATTATTTGTAATAACCAGAACCTGGAAATAACCTAGATGACCCCCAACTGATAGAGAAAATGTGTTACATTTACACAATGCAGTAATATTTGGCAGAAGAAAAACAATGGAATCTTGAAATTTGCAGGCAAATGCATGGCAATAGACGAAACCATTCTGAGTGAGGCAACCCTGTCACACAAAGAGACACCTGGTTTTCACTCACTCATATATGGATTTTAGATGTGGAACAGTGGACTGCCAGCCTGCAATCTCTCAGCCACAGAGTCTGGGAAACAGGGAGGACCCTAAGAGAGATATACATGATACCTCAGAGAAGCGGAATGGTACACGATCTCCTGAGCAGATTGGGAGCATGGGGGAGGGAAGAGGGAATAAGAAGAAAGAGAAGGGAAGACATGGACGGGAGAGGAGGACATAGGGGAGTAGGTAGGTTGAGTTAGAGAAAAAGTAGAGGAGAGCAGGATGAGAGATACCATAATAGATGGTGCCACTATAGGTTTGAGGAGAGATCTGTCACTAGTGAGATTTCCAGATATCTACATGGATGACACCAATTGCAATCTACGCAATAGTGGACAGGCTACCTTAAATGCCCTTACTCAATATTGAGATTGAAGACTACCTCATATGCCATCCTAGAGTCTTCTTTATTCAGTGTCTGGAGGAAGCATAGGCAGTAGACCACAGTTAAACACTTAACTGAACTCTTGGAATACAATTGCAGAGAGGGATGAGTGATGAGCAATGGGGCAAGAGCAGGCTGGTGTAACCGACAGAGACAACTGTCCTGAACAAAGGGCAGTTCATGGACCACAGAATAGTGGCTGAGAGTTCAGCATCGAACTGATCCAGACCCACTGAACATGGTTGTCTTTGAGGAGACTTTGGCAATCTATGGGGCCTCAGGTAGTAGATCAGTATTTATCCCTGGCATAGCAATGGACTTGGGGAGCCCATTCCACATGGAGGGATACTCTCTCAGCCTAGACACATGGAGAAGGCATAAACCCTCTCCAGAATGATATGACACACTTTGGAGATTCCCCAAAGAGGGCATCACCCTCCTTGGGAGGGATGTGGGAAGGAGGTGGGTAGTTTGAAGGCTTGCTGTGTGGTGGAAAAATAAAAATGAAAACTATTTATGATAACTAAAATAATACAGGCAAAAAAATAAAAATTCTTCAAATGTGAATTAGCCTTAGTCTGCCATATTCTACTGTTGTTTATTATAACTTTGAACTGTGTATCTGTAGTTCTCTTTAGTGGTGCTATATTATCAGTATTCAGGTTTTAAAAACTCAAATACATAGCATGGTACTTCACTCCATTAATTCATTTGTGTTAAAAATGTTATATATTCTTTTTGTATTTCAGAGAAATAGAATGGATGATTAGTGCAATTTCAAAGCAAGCAGTGCTCATCTATGTTTCCAGTAAAAATAACCTCTTCTTCACCTTTGATAACCATACTACAATTTCTACTTATAAGATAAATCATAGAAATTTTGATATGTTGTCCTCTGAATAGTCATGTAGATCATTTGAAAAATGATAGCATAATGTTATTAATTATTTGCTTACCATTAATATTAAAAGCTATCTGACTATATGTAATGATTATGGGTTAAAATTTCTAGGTTGCAACACATAAATGGACTGGCATCATTGTGAAATATGCTTCCCTATTTGAGCTAGTAGAGTTTAGATACAAAAGCATGTCAATTACCTGTTTTTATTTTTGAGATATTCATAAATTTGTTTTAAGTACAAATTGAATGATTATAATTTGGAATATTCAATGAAAATGTACAGAGATCATTTCACTTTTTAGCCTCAATAAATCATGTCAAAAGTGTTATATAATATAAAGCAAAGGCTTAAATGTCTGAGCTTTTATCCCTAACCTCAACTCTGAAGAATATTCGAATTCACAGTCATGTGAATTTGAGTCACACAAAAAATGCTTTATTATACTCCTGCCATATTCAGAAGATCAATTAACATCATTGATTCTACTTGGAATTAAAATATCATAGAAGAGAAACAGAAAAAAAACTAAACATCTTATTTCACTCTTCAGGAAAGGGCTGTAAAAAATATTATCTGCTAGGAAAGAGGCAAAACATCCTTCAGAGAGTTTCCATGGAAGAAAAATAAAATCTTGACATTGTACAGCGCTTGGAATGTGACACTAGATTCCCAAAGAGGTAAGAGAAATTTCTCTTGGTATAGACATTAGCTTGGTTACAGTGTAGTATATGTGTTTTCCATCATATGTAAAACATACAATGTATCCAGAGAAAATGAATACAAGTAAACTCTACAATTTGTGTACTCAGTTCCCTTCTACAAAACTCCAAGACTTCTAGAAGACACATACAAAAGAAAGGAAGAATTTTTAAATGTATAAGCCCTGAAATACACCTTCTTATCATTCTTAATATTTACTTTTAATTGCTTTAATTATATGTATGCATTTGTATGTTTATGAGTATACTTCATCAGAGTTTAGTGCTGCTAGAGATAAGAAGTAGGCATCAGATCCTCTGAATGAATAGTGTACCGTATGCTTAGGGTAGTGGGAGTTCAACTGCAGTCATCTGAAGGAGGAGTAAGTGCTGGCAGCCAGTAAACTATTACTGCATTCTACACATTAACATTTTAAAAATGAATAATTTCCACAAATTCTTCATAGCCATCAATATTCTATATTTTTTATTTTATTAATTTTTGAAAGAAGGATTTATGCTGTTTTTACAGGTTGCCAGCACCATGTTTCAATAAAACTGCTTCAATGACATAAAGCATTAGCTTCTTATCTGACATAGAAATTTCACTAGCAAAATTATCTATTTTTTAGATACATAGTACAAAATTACTTTTGGCAGACAGTTTTCTTGAGAAATAAAGTTTTATCAATATTAATTTGTATACAATCAATAATCTTTAAAAAACTAGTATAGGATAGTATGCTTTTAACTAAATATTTTACTATAAAATTTAATTTGAATTCAGAGAATGTTATTCATACATGTAAATTCTCTTGTGTTTATAGCCTTTTGAAGACTCTTCAAAATGTATAAAGCCACATCCTTAAAGAAAAGGGACTCTCACTCTCCCAATAGTTATCAGCCACCAATACTTCCATATCTAGGGCTGAGGCTTCCCTGTCCATCTGCTGGCATTGTGTCCTGCTTGGGTTTATTCAGAGTTTATGCATGCTATGACAGTTTCCATGATTCATTGTGTTCAGTTAACACTGTTTCCTAGTAGTTATCCATTGATATGTGGCTTCTTTCCTCTCTACTCCACAGAAATCAACCACAGTGCCAGTAAAAATCCATTAAACCAATAATATAGGGGTGAAATAAAATGTACTTGACTTCTTATTAGGGAGGAACACTAAGTTGAGTAAGTATGGAAGGGTGGTGGATGATGGTGGGTGATGGGTGGTGGATGATGGTAGGTGAATAGAGTCAGAAGACATTGTATGGAATTCTCAGAGAACTAATAAAAATGAGACAAAGGGGAAAAAGTGAAATGAATAAAGCAATTCCTGAAAATAGCAGTTGTTCCTGAAGGTTTTTACCTCTGCTGTCATGTCCTGCTGCTGCTTCAACCACAAATAAACACACAAAGACAGTATATTAATTATTAATCTGTTGGCCAATGATTAGAGCTTCTTATTGACCAACTCTTGGCTAGCCCTTTCTTGATTATTAACCCATAACTACTAATCTATGTATTTCTACATGGTCTTGGGCTTAGCAGAGAATGCTTCGACTTGTTACTTCTTTGTGGGCTACATGGTAACTACTTTGGCAGGGTCACTCTGCCTACCTCACACAGAATTCTCCTTGTCTCCTAGTCCCGCCTACCTTCTTGTCTCATTTGCCAAAGAGTGTTTTATTCATCCACCAATAAGAGAAACATGTATACAGAAGGACATCTCCCATCAAGTAGTTAATATAAATATTATAGTATTTAAATTCAAAAATAAAACAAACAAAAACAGTAAATCATTTTATTATGATATTATTATATATGTTTATCTAAATATGGTGCAAGATTAACTTTGCTTTATTTATACCATGTATTCTTTTGACACTTGTAATGGAAGTGTTTTTCTAGAGCTGTCAACATGGCTACATGCAACAGGCTTCCTGATTCTGTATCAATTTGTACTTGCCATGATCATTAGTTACCATCTTGTAGGATTCTCATCTGTAACTGGATTGTAGTTTCTGAATATTCAGTAGCCTCTCTCTTCCTTTTATTCAAGTAATATATTTGAATATATGTTCTTTTCTTTCTCAAAATAATTTGTCATATTTTACTCACCCTTCTTTTGACCATATGAGTATACACGATTCATGATGATATGAATGTAGATGAATGATTTCAGGAACTGTGACAAAGTGCTAATCAATCATTCATAATTTAGCTTCATAACAAGCACTATAAAACCACAGTCATCAATCTAATAACTAAGAAGTACAGTAAGGGATTTATGTGTAAATAGTGAAAAATTGGGTGACTAGACTTATTTGAAAAGCAAGGACAAATAACACTAGGGTTTCAGGATATCATATTGCTTTACATTTACTTGAAGTTATGCATACATAAACACACACACATATATCTTAAATAAAATTGATGAATATAAATTATATACGTTGGAATCTCTGAGAAATGACAAGACAGCTTCACTTATGGTGCCAGAACATCTCCACCTAAACATGACACAAATAATGGCAATATCAATTGATTTGTCAATGAAATATGGGTAAATCTCACAGGACTTATAGCCTTCATAACTTCTGAGAGATTAGTTCATGTATCCCAGGGAAAAGTGCCCTAACTTTTTACATAATACAAATAGGAAACCATTATCTGATATATACACAAACAACACTAAGTGAACTCAGCAGATTATATATTCAGCAATCAAATGAAAAGAGGCTGTCAGTTTGAGAAAAAGGAAGATATGGGAGGGACAGTAGGAAATAGACAAAGGAGGGGAGGGAAAAATGAAAGAGAAGTGATGGTGGAAGTCCTTTTGTGTATATTTGTGTTTTATTGGTTGATAAATAAAGCACTTTTGGCCTATAGGGAAGAAAGATGTTGGGACTAGGAGTCAAGGAGGATTCTGGGAAATGTAGTCAAGAATAGGGAGTCACCATGTGATCCCAGAAAGAGAGTACATGTCAGGATGTCATTATCAGAAAGAACATATATATATATATATATATATATATATATATATATATATATAGCGATGGGTTAATACTTAAACAGAACTATTTAGAATCCCTGAGCATTGGCGAACAGCCAACAGCATTGTAACTAGTAGAGTCTCTGTGTGTTATTTGGGGTTGATGTGGCTCTGGGACCAGGCTGGCAACCAAAGTTGGTTGCATGAATTTCTACATGGAATAATAAGAGCTAAAAAGGGATTTTTTAAAAACAAAATAACAGAGACTTCTTGGTGGCAACATTTTCTTGGATGGGTTCTGTTTTACTAGCAGAGACTTGTGCAGTAAACTTATGCCCACCATGTTGGAAAGATAGCAGATAAACAGCCACTGCTTTAATTTTAACAATATTGTTTAGCAGATAAAAGACATGTGGCCAGAAACACATAAAGATTTACAGTAAAGTCAGATTCAGATAAAGTAAAACCTCTAAAAAGTATACAGTGTGTTTAATAATATACATAGAATTAGGAGAGAGAGAGAAAAAAAACAAGATAGTGGTAAAAGAAATAGAGAAGCTGGGCTGTGGTGGTACAAGCCTTTATTCTCAGAATTTGGGAGGCAGAGGAAAAGGGATCTCTGTAATTTAAAGGCCAGCACGGTGTACAGAGGGATTTCAAGGGCAGCCAGCCAAAGTACAGAGAGAAACCCTGTTTCAAAAAAGTAAAATCAAAAGATATAGAGTAATAAAAAGTCACGTAAAGATGGAAAATATACAGAATGTGTGGATACAATATGCTATTGTGTTGTCTTTAAGTTGTACAATTGCTAAGGAAGGAAAAACTGCTAAAATATACATGATTATAAATTAATACAAATTATGTATTTTAAAAATGCGTTGAATTCTAATTTTAAATCTAAGGACATGTTACTTGGGAAAAAATTTTGCTTGTGTTTACACAGAAAATAAAAGGTATAGATTCCTTATAGACTTCTATGCCTTGACGAAGCAAGACTCCCTGAAGAAGTATTCTACATCTAACACAGCTGAGATGATGCAGACTTGCAGACTACAAAAAACAATGACTTAGCCAGGTTTCTGTGTTTTTGTCATGACCCCTATGGTATGGACAGTAGCCCCAACCAGCAGGAAGCATTTTAGAGTAAACAATGCCCAAATTCCCAAATATTATTTGTAATTTTTTTGCTTTCAGTTAAATGGGGTTGGATATAAATGGCTAATGGTCACAGCTAATCTTTTTAAAGGTAAGAGGTAGATTATAGTATAAAAATGAGTACTTTGTCTTGTATTTTCATTCATTGATACAAATTTAAGATCAATTTTGTGATACATATACATACATGCATACATATATTTCTCTTCTTATTTAGGTATTGTGCTTGTATAACTCATTTAAAATGTAAAACATAATTAAATACAGATTGTATATAGTCACCTACAGTAGTCAGTACTTATAGTTAGGTTAGTTAGGTTTTCTAGATATGCAGAGATGTATTGGAGATGGATAGGTTTTCTTCAAACCTTTCAAAGACATACATAATATATGACATTTGAATGGTTTAGGGTTTTTCATGATAGTGAGGCACAAGTACTCCTGGCATACCAATTATGTCTGCGAGGAAGATGGACATAAAAGAAACTCAATATGGAGTTTGCTTTTCACAAGGTAAGATTAGCCATTTGGGCAAGAAACTGCTCTTGCCTTTGCTGTTTGATAGACTACACATGCAGGACCCACAGGAAAGTGACTGCTGAACTTGATGGGACAGTCCCAAAGGGTTCCTGCTTCATGGAAGAGTCTAACAGACATTCCATATGACACAAAAGTGACTGAAAAACTGCCAATGCAAGTAGACAGTTTAAAATTTCCTACTTCACAGAAAAGTCTGACAGACACACTGTGGCCTATGGGCTTACGATGGATGCCCCAGTGTTACAAAGGAACTTCAGGTGACTGTCCATGTAGCAAGATGACTCTGTCAATTCTAATGTTTATATATTATGCTTTTGTGGTCTTTGACAGAGATGAAGACATATACTTATAATTACAATTTTCCTTAGTTATGATAAAAGATAAGCTACATATAAGACATTAGACACATTAGATAGGATAGAAGACAAAACACTTTCTTTAAATTTACTAAATGTTAATGGACTAAATATTATAACTACAGTTCTTACTTGATAACTGCTCTGTTATATATAATTTAAGTATGTTAGAGTTAAAACCTTTCTTTTTATTTAGACAGAAAAGAAGAGATGATGGGAGGAGTCCTTCTATGTATATGTTTGTCTTATTGGTTGATATATAAAGCACTGTTGGCCAATAGGGAAGCGAGATAGGTTGCACTGGGAGTCACAGAGGATTTTGGGAAATGTAGTCAAGAGTAGGGAGTTGCCATGTCAACTCAGGAAGAGAGGACATATCAGGATGGTGTCCTCTGTAAGATAAGTCCTTAAAGAATAAAAAATATATGTATATTAGTAGTCATGGGTAAATATGACAGAACTAGCCAATGAGAAGCCCTGGACATTGGCAGACAACATTAAAACTAATAGAGTCTCTGTGTGTTATTTAGGGTTGATGAGGCTCTGGAACCTGGCTGGCAGGAAAAATCTCATTACATAGATGTAGGGTAGTAATGTAACTAGATTTAATTAAAATTTTAACTGGCAAAAAAGATTTTGTTATCTTGTGATCATTGTATGTTATGTAATAAATATATTTTTATTCTGACATCATCTTAATTTTTTAAGATGAGAACTCTATTTAATATAAACAGTAAGCTTATATGCCTTGTAAGAGAAATAATATAATTTGATAATTCAATTTGAGTAATGGGACATTCAAATGATTGTAAGGTAAAAATTTAGATATCAGGTGCACCGTTTATCAAAGCATTAATGTGCAAAATTACAGTAGATTCCTTTGCATTCACTGGCTCTGAAGAAGGTTCCATCATTCTCTACAATGACAGTGGTACAGCACATTTTTTTCAGTTCAACTTGCAAAGTACATGTAAATATATATCCTGAATACTCTGCCAACCAGTATATCTGAGATTACATCCAAATACAATATTTCGAATATACTCTTCAAAGTTGAAGTCTCCCCAGTATTTTTAATATAAAAATGATCTAGCACATCTTTGCTTTGTTTTGTAAGAAAAATAAATAAATGAATAAAAGAATCAGTGGACACAGCCAGTTCCCTGTGGTGCCCGGTCCATTGTTATTTCAAGGATTTGATCTACTGTTGTACTTTTTTGTTTGGAATTGCTTTAGCAAACACTTGGGAATCATTTCCAAATATTTGAAGATTTTTTTGTTGTTCTTGTTGTTGTTATAAATAAAAAGAGTTTTATTTTAGCTCAAGGTTCTATAACAAAGTTGAAGGACCACATCTGCTCATGTACTTGCTGCTGGTGGCATACTGAGGCAGCAGAGGGTGTTACATAGCAAGAGACAAAGTGTCCTGGAGACCTAGCTAAAGTGGATTATGGTAATCCTACTATTTTTTTATTTTTTATTATTTATTTTTAGTTTAAATTTAGATTAGAAACAAGGTTGCTTCATGAAGATGCTATGGGAGCAAGATATAAAAACCTGAGACTTATTATGATAGCTATCTTCTCCCTCACATTTGTTATGTATAATTCAATAAGAAATAAAATATTAATATATATTTTTAAAATTTTTGATTTCTTATTGTCTAAGCATGGTGATCATTTTATGAAATTTAGAAAAACCATTAAAGTAAGTTCAGAAATAACACAAACAAAAATAAAACTGATTAACCATGTCCTAGCTAGTTAAGGATATTGACTATGAGTAACACAGTCTAATATATTCTAAGATATATGTTATGTAGATATAAAAATATAAAAGACATGCTGTACTTGTATCTGTTGTATATTTTTTATATATCAGCTCAGTACTGATGCAACTGGACCACATTTCAACTTATAATTTGTCTCATGAAACACTATAACATTTTTCAGAAAATATACTTGTAGAGAGATGACTTTTTCTTGTCTGCCACTTTGGGTTTTTTCCGCACCAGTCGCCTGAGCTCTGCCGCGTTGTAGTCCCCAAATAACACACAAGACGCTGTATTAATTATGAAGCTGTTGGCCTTGCTTTCTTCTTACTGGCTAGCTATGACTTAAGTATTTATCCCATAATTATTAATTAAGTATTTCTCTTACCGGAGAAGTTTCCGTGCTTCCTATCCATATGGTGGTTACATCTTGACTCTCTGTGTTTCTCCTTCCCAGCATACTCCTCAACTCCTGGTCCCACCTAACTTGCTCCCCTACTGGCCAGCAGTGCTTTATTGACATATACACAGGACACCCCCATCGCATCCTCATCTAGCCAGAATTTATTAAAATTGTTACTTCATGTAATATTATTTTGCATGTATGCATCGTATTTTGATGAAAGTATTAATCTTCACTAAGGATTTTTTCCTCATACTATTTCATTTCATTATTAGGTAAAAAGTTTTCTTATTTCTTATAACAATACAACTCATTTAAGTAACTAATTACTTGGATTGGAGTAATTTTCTTAGTATAAATATCTAAAGTATGTCTATCAAGGGGTCTGTATTTTATAAGAAATCTCAATAAATGTTGTAAAATTGCACTCCAGACAGACTGTGCTTTATTTTACTTTGCCTTCACTGAGTAATAAAACCTGACATTTTATTATACCTTTGTGAACACAATATGCTATTTCCAAAACATTTCCTCCATTTGCAACAATAAATATGCCAATTAGATACATTATAATTTATCAGAAATATGAATGTCACTTTATGTAAACTATAATTTGTTTATGGTAATTTCTCTTTTGATTATATGCTTTTAGTTGATGCAGTTTCTCTCTTCTGGTTTCTTTTGTCATTAACAGTACCATAGGTAAATTAGAATGTTATCATTGTTCAACAGAGTTACTCAGAACTTAGAGCCTCCAATGGCTATAGATCATACTTTATCAATTATGCACATTTTCAATTTTGTTTTTATAAATCTTGATGTACTCAGTAAAATCTCCAATCTTTGCATGTGATTTTTTTTCATCTGACTCCTTCCATCCTCTGTTGGCATCAGGAATTGTAATGAAAAATATGCATACAGTTAGGCAAAACTCTCATGTGAAAAACAAATAAATCATAACAAAAAGAACTGTTATATTCTTGAGATTAAAATATTTCATTCATCTAATGCCAATGCAAGAACCCTGAGGCCTCTCTCTCTCTCTCTCTCTCTCTCTCTCTCTCTCTCTCTCTCTCTCTCTCTCTCTCTCTGTGTGTGTGTGTGTGTGTGTGTGTGTGTGTGTGTAGTGCTCCTTTTTCTAGTAAAAATTTTGTAATCTGACATGTTTGGAATCATAATTTAGGAAACTTGAAGCTTCTTTATAAAAGTTCTTAGACCTTAAGGAACTCTTAATGCTAGGATATTTGTTTTTATAGAATTGGCCATTAACCTGAGATCTATACTCTTACAAAGGAAAGACTTAATGCTTTAAAATACTATTTTAAAATCTTTTAAAGGACTTTTTCATTATTATTCTTTACTTTCAAAACCATTCCATTATTATACTTATGTATCATAGAATAAAATTAAATATCCTTGTAATTTCTTATAATATTTCTTACCAAATGGATAGGTCATCAACTTCAAATATTTCTTTGTTTCCTCTGTTCCCATCAGGTAGATTACATGTATGGAAATTATCTCATAATGTGTTAGAGACAAAGTATCTCATTTTGTTTATTTTTTTATTTTTAAGATTCTGTTTTCATTCAAAATTTAGTTTAATTAATGTTGGATAGAGGATGCACATGCATTAGATGCCACGGTAAGCTAAAACAAGGTGGTAGTTTCTAGGGAGCAGTAATTACAGGAAGTTGTGAACTAGTTAAAATGAGTGGTGTCAACCAAACTTGAATACTCTTGAAGCTATTAATGATTGAATTATATATCCACTACCAAGTCTTTGTGGGTTTCACCAGTACAGTCCTAACCCCATTGTTCATCACTCCTCCCTCTCTGCAACTTGGCTCCAGGAGTTCAGTTCAGTGTTTAGCTGTGGGTGTCTGCTTCTGTTTTCTTCAGTCACTGGATGAAGGCTCTAGGATGGCATACAAGGAAGTCGTCAATCACGTAATCATGGAAGGTCACTTAAGGTAGCCTCTCCACTATTGGTTAGGTTGCCAGTTGCTGTCATCCTTGTAGGTCTCTGGAAATCACACTAGTGCCAGATCTCTCTCTGAACCTATAATGTCCCCTTCTATTATGGTATCTCTCAAACTGCTCTCCTCTACTCTTCCCCCAACTCAATTTTCCTGTTCCCCTATATCCTCCTCTCCCCTCCTCTTGACCCCTATTTTCTCCCAGCTTACTCACCTCTCACCCAGTGCTCCCTATCCCCTAGAAGATTCTGTATTTTTCCTCTTCTCTGGGTTACCCTGCAAATCTCTCTTAGGGTCCTACCTGTTTCCCAGACTCTCTGGCTGTGGGATTGTAGTCTGGCACTCCCCTGTTTCATGCCCAAAATCCATGTATGAGTGAGTACATACCATGCTTGTTTTTTTTTGTGACTGGGTTACCTCACTAAGGATGGTTTCTTCTAGTGCCAGCAAATTTCAAGATTCCATTTCTTTTCCATGCTGAGTAGTACTCCATTGTATAAATATACATTTTCTCTATCCATTCTTCAGTTGATGGGCCTCTAGATTGCTTCCAAGTTCTGGCTATTACAAATAATGTTGCTATGAACACAATGAAACAGATGTCCTTGTTGTACTAATGTGCATGTTTTGGGTATATGCCTAAGAGTGGAATTGCTGGATCTTGTGGAATACTCATTCCCATTTTTCTGAGGAATCTCCACACTGATTTCAAAATGGCTGTACAAATTGACACTCCCACCAGCAGTGGAAGAATGTTCCCTTCTCTATATCTTCTTCAACATGACTTGTCATTGGTGTTTTTAATTTTAGCCATTCTGACAGGAATAAGTTGGTGTCTCAGAGTTGTTTTTATTTGCATTTCCCAGGTGGCTAAGGATGTTGAGCACTTTCTCAAGTGAATCTCAGCCTTTTTAGACTCCTCTATTGAGAATTCTCTATTTAGTTCTGTAGCTCACTTTTTAATTGGATCCTATGGTGTTTTGGAGACTTGTTTCTTGAGTTCTTTGTAAATTTTGGAGATCAGCCCTCTGTCAGATGTGGGGTTAGTGAATATCTTTTCCCATTCTGTGGGCTGCTGTTTTTTGTCTTGTTGGCTGTATCCTTTGTCTTACAGGAGCTTCCCAGTTTTGGGAGGTCCCATTTATTAATACAAATTTTTTAATGTGGCCTTGAGTGCAAACTGCAGCATGTTTGCTTAGTAGGTGACCTGATTGTGTAGACGCTGCTTCATGGAGCTTCCCTGCTTAAGTGTTTGCATGACTGAGTGCTTTGAAGTCAATCTTAAAAATGCACAAGTTATAAATACAGAAGAAAGAGCAATCTCTCCAACCTACCAAGTGCCCTGCAAATGTCTATCCTGGGATTGTAGATCTCAGTTCCATGTTTACTGTGAGGCAATCACATCTGGAAGAAAATGACTGAAACTGTTGCATCTTTACTTGATGCAATAAGACTTATTTACATTAAATAAATAAATATTTAGTGCAATATATTTTTATCATATTCTTTGCCCTTCCCCAAGTGTTCGGGAATTCTATAAATGTTCCTGCCCATTTAAATTCCTGCTTCTCTCTCTCTCTCTCTCTCTCTGCTTTCCTCCCTCTTTCTCTCTTAATGATCACATACACAGGCACACACATGAAAAGAAAAAAATGCCCCAAAACAAGTTTAAAACATTAAGACAAAAATATGACAAGAATACAAAACAACAACAAAAAACCTCATAAAAACTATGAAGTCATTTTTGTGTTGGCCAAATAACCCTGGGCCTGGGTCCTGTACTGAAGGCAAAAAATGGTAAGAACCAGAGATGCTTGATGACTCTGGGGAAACAGCATCTTCTGTACACAACACCATCACAGAGACTGTGCCAGCCCACAGAAGACCTGAACAGGTTCAAACTAGATAAACCCAAGCACCAAGAAGGGAAAGTGGAGAACAAGTCCCATCCTAAATCAAGAAGTTATTGGCAATTGATATCTGCTGTGAAACAGAAAATCAGTTTTCTCCAAGGGAGTGTCACTAGGTGTGTCAACCACTCTCCAGGGGATTGATAAAGATGTCACAGGAATAGCTGAGTGCTCCAAAGTGTCTCATCCTCTGCACATCATCCTCTTGTGAATATCTGAATTAATTACCAAGAGGAAGCTTCTCTAATGAGGATGGAGTAAGATTCTGACCTATGGATATAGCAACATACTATTTTGAGTCGTTTTGACAATACTTATTTTCATAATTGTAAATTCTAAATGATATGAAGAAAAGGTTCTCAGGTTTGATTTGACTCCTTGAAATTTATTTTTCTTGATTTTCTAATACTTTATTATGTATGATTGTAAATATATTGACATGCTCTGAGGTAATATAAATTATTATATAGTGATTAGAGATCACTATCAGTCAGGGGCCATCAAATTTATTTAAGGTATGAAAGATTTCAATAAAACTCTTCTTTGTTAATATAAAATCATAAGGTTGATATTATGAATATTTAAAAATAACAATAATTTAATTAGATAAAAATTAACCCAGACAGCACAGTTACAGAAATTTTAGAAATGATTTCTTATAAATAGTTTTAATTGGGAGCTCACTGGGTAGAGAGAAATTATGAAAGTGGAGAACTCTTGTGTTTGAAGACATTAAAATGTGTAAGAAAAAAGGTTAAGCAACTTCTCATTTTGATCCATGTGGCAAAGCATTTAACAGATGTTAGAAGGCTTGCAATTTCCAATTAGAGCTTTTTCAGCACATAAAGAGGATAACAAGTTTTGTTTTTAATTAGTTTGAAAGCCATTATTTTGGTTGAGTTGGTTTGCTTTGTATAACTTTAAACACATGCCATCCTGTGCAGCTTGCTCAAGTGTCTTTTCTACTATTAGCAGTTCTGTTCCAAATTTAATGATAGAAAGGGGTACTTTATGAACAGACACATTCATCCTAGGTTGCTCATCTCTCTCTCTTTCTGGACGGCCTCACCTATTTAAAAAATCAAGCCTTATCCCATCCCAATCCACCAGAAAACAATTGATGCTTTGCTTTGGCCCATTGTCTATTTATGTCTTATATCCAGTGCATTAAAATACTGGTTTCATTTCCATAAATACTATTGTTCTGCCAAATCATGCCCGATTCAAACCTCTTCTTACTTGCAGGGAAGTAGCTCTCCTTTTGGAAAGAAACATTAGTTTCCAATGGTTTCTTGTGAATGCATTTCTTGTTGGAGACGTGAGGGTCTTATAAAGTACACATCTATTTTAAGAGATTAAGCAATTTAATGACCTATTTTCACAAGTAAAGGAATGCCGTTCTCAATCCATTAAGAAACTGGCATTACTCTATATATAACTTTTACCTGTTTTCTTTTTTTTTGTCTCAATAGAAAGGTAATTACTACCCTTTAAAGTTTTGGAGCATATGGTTCATTGTAAAGAAAATACGCAATACTAGATTTTATGTGCTGTCTTGCAAGGAGAAATATACTCAGCTTGCTACTGATCAAGTATCTTGTTGACATTAGGATTAACCTACTGAATAATACCACAACTACTGAGTTCTCATATATGTAATCTAATACTTATTATTATTATTAAAGATAGATTGTTCAGAATTTCTTACATTCTAGTTTTCATTCATGCGATACTAAATATTATTAAATTAATATTGATAAAGCAAATTAATATACATACCTCTCTATTTAAAAAAATAAGAAAATTATCTTAGTGGTCTTAGATTGACTTAGATAGTCTTAGATTGACTTAAAGTATCAAGCTAGCAAGGGATTCCATCATCATTATCAGTGTACATTCAGATGAAAAATAAAGGCAAATATTTCTGCATTTATAGGAAGTCTCCAGGAGACTCATCCTTATGTCTCATATATAAATTTAAATTAGAAACATGTCAATTCCAGGTCCCTCTCCATTTCCCTCCTCCAGTGCCTTCCCACCAACCCCCCCAATATCCCCTCATTTTGTCCGTAAGTCTCTTCTTTAAGACATTAGAGAGTATATAAATCCTACCTCTGCCCTTTAATATACATAACTACCCTTAAAGTTAAATATGTGGTTTTCAACAGAACCTAATCTTTGAAAACTAATCTTCCAATAAGATAGCTATCTTTTTTCATAGTCACAGTAGACTTTGGAGCTTAAATCTGATAAGAACCTCACTCCAGTACTGTCTTTCATAGAAAAAATATGTAAAATAATTTTTTTGTCTTAATCTAGTTAGATCAAGTAAAAGAGAAATCCTATTGTTGACTTAATTCAGGATGAACTGTGCCTGACAAATAACATTGTCAAGTTGAATGTTAGGTTTGTTTGCCTGGAAAGTATGTACGTAGTGGATTGTGGCTGCTGGATTATATAAGGAGGGCAAGTTCATCCTTCTCTTTTCAATTATGGGATTTTGAGGAACACCACATTCCAGATTTGGGAATGTTTCAAGTTAAAACCTGGAAGTTTCCTCAGAGAAGTTTTGTCATGAATTGCAACACTCAAAATCACTTTACTTGAGGTGAATCTGAACCTTGAACTTGGAAAATAAGCAAGAACTGTCTTCACCCCTTTGCTCATCACTTCTCCATTTCTGCAACTGGGTTCCAGGAGTTCAGTTAGTATTTAGCTGTGGGTATCTGCCTCTGCTTCCATCATCCACTGGATAAAGGTTCTAGGATGGCATATAAGGTAGTCATCAATTTCATTATCGGGGAAGGGCATTTAAGGTAGCCTCTTCACTATTGCTTAGATTGCCAATTGGTGTCATCCTTGTAGATCTCTGGAAATCTCCCTACTGAGGAGGCCTCAGCAATCTTTATCCATGGCAAATGAATGGATTTTGGGAGCGCATTCCACGTGAAGGGATACCCTCTCAGCCTAGACACATGAAAGAGGACCTAGGCCCTGTCCTGAATGATATGACAGACCTTGGAGATCCCACATGGAGGGCCTTATCCCCCCTGGGGAGGGGAGGGAGGATGGGGTGGAGGTTGGGGAGGTTGGTGAGGGGCCCGAGGAGGAGGGGAGGGAGAGGGAGCTGGGTTTGACATGTAAAGCAAGTTGTTTCTAATTTAGGATAAAAAAAAAGAAAGAAAGAAAAAGAAAATAAGCAAGGACTGTTAAGAAATGTTTGCATCCTTTACCATGCCTGGCCTGGCTGACCAAGAATGTACTGTGTAGAGAAACCAATTTTATTCCATTCTTCATGATTTATGACACTCAAAGATAAAATCTGAAAGTGTCCTTATATAACCTAATGGCCTCTTCATTTCCTCACACATTCTTAGGGAGATTTCATCTTTATACTGTGTCAATGGAATCTTCCATTTAATGATTCAGTGTGTTTTATCTTTTGTATTCACATCCTGTACAATAGTTTACTTTCCCTTTCTGTATTTCACTTAGTCAATAAATTTGTTGATGATTTGTTAAGCCAGAATGTGTTGTGAGTTCAGGGAGTCTCAACAGACCACATCTGATCACCCTCTCTCCTCAAACTAGTTGAGAAAACATAACAATGAAAATAAAGGAATTTATTCTGAGAAGTTGGGTAGGATGATGGTGGGAGGGCTTGCACGCTGAGTACTGTCTTCAGGAAGACACTGAGAAGAGATTCAAGTTTAAATGGATAACATTAAAGAATTTGGGCAGGAAGCTTCAATAGTTAAACAATCTTGGCTCAATGGTCGCTTTGATCATTATTACAGGTCTGATTCTGGGAACTGTGAGTCCCTGCTGCTTCTCACTTTCACTAGAGGGGTCAATTTGGATCTCATCATGAAATAATTGCTCTCATGTAGGGGGCAGGCCATTTCACACCTTCAGTTATGTGGTCCTACTGGGAGCCATTCCCAGCGTGGAATAATTTACCTACAAGACTCCCTGTTTCTGGAATTCTGAATATACCTTATTGGGTGGTCTACACCTTAAAATGAGAAGGGTTAACAAGTTCAGTGAATACTTTTACAAACAGTAACTCATTTATACAGAATTGAAGAAGAATTTGACACAAAAATTGCAAAAGCATAGAAGAAACTTAACACTGTGATGTGATGGCAGAATGACAGATTTTACTCTGATTTCAGTTATCCTGTAGGCACCTGTAATCTTTTAGGGGTAGCAGCGGCACTTTTTGCAGAGAAAAATCTGTAAACCCCTCTTCTGATTTTTAACTTCTATTATTGGATTTTTTATGTCATCTTGCAGTTTGTTTCTTTCCATTATAGTTATCTCAGTTGACTATTAGATGGGTGTGAGTGCAAATAATCATACAACTTATAACCAAACCTTAAATTTCCCTATCACTGCTCCTTTTTATGAGTTGTAGACATAACCAAAGGCCACTCACATGAGGACAAATAGAGACTACCTATTCAGATGTGGTGAGAATTGAGCTACAACCATATGTAATAACAGAATCCAAATAAATCAGAGCAACAATACCAGGAAAAGGATTGCATATGTCCTGGCTATTGGCTATTATGGTGGGAAAGATGGAAGAAAAGTAACTTGATCAGATTTATCCTATTTGATCCTTTTAGAAGATATATATCATTTCCGTTAATTCTAATTTGAATGATCCACCAGTGTCCCGTCAACTTTTATGATTCCTAGCCATGTGTGACATATTAACAGTGTGCACATAGAAACAAAACACACACATGCAATATATATATATAATATAGTTGAACATAACATTTAAATTTAATGAATAATTCTCTATTCATCACAGGGTCTTTCTTATGGCACTGTTGTTAGTTCTGTCAACAGTCAACAGAAGTTTAGTATATTCATGAAAAATATCAAATTCATAAATGGCATTTATTAAATGATCACTGCCAAGGAAAATGTACCATCTATTATTTTCCTTTTATGGTTGTGTGCAAGGCTTTTTATTCCTGATTCATTTGTATAATTTATTTGAACTTACAATTTTTGAAATAATGATGTTTTTTCTTATATTTCCTCTGTAATTTACTGAGAACTGTATTTTTAGAAATAAATAGTTCTAACTACATAAAACACTTCCCAGATAGTCAAACGATAATTATTAGCCAATAGTTACAATAATGCCTTGCAGTGATCCAGTTCCATTTCCGGGATTCTTGGAGCCAGAGGTTATTGCTCTGAGCCATTTCTCCACAGCATCCTGTCAGTCATCCCAAGGCCACTATTGAGAGATGAGAGTCTTGCTGCTGCCATGGCAAAGGAAGGGCAGCAGCCATGCTGTCTCTACTCAGAAGCTCCCCAGGAGCAGATCCCTCACACTAGTAAGGTTCCATTTAACAAATTACTCTTGAAGTGAACCCAATCTCATCACAAGGTCTTCAGCTTTGAAAAATAAATTCAAAATGTGCCTGTGAAATGTTTGTTAGATTCAGGTAGTTATTTAGCTTATTTACCCATTTAATAAAAAAGCTTTTTCTCCTTTGTTTTGAGTTTTGGCAAAATAATTCAAATTTTTATTTTGATGCAAGATTTGTCTATATTGCCCTCCAGTTTCTGCCTCCCTTCTGGGTCTAGAGGCATATACCACTGCCCACTGTGTCCAGCTATGCATTATTGACATTATCTACTACCAATATTGTTTTGTTGAACAAAAATAAAATCTTGTGAAAATGGACCTGGGACAAAAACATATGCTAAAATAATTGCTTTAACCTATAAATTGGAAAAAAGGTATCATTTCCACCTTGAAATACCAAGGATAAAAGGACCCTGTACCTGACAGTAAAGATACTGACATCTGTTCTTTAACTAGACAATCTGAGGACATACCAGATATCCAATGTGACCCAGATGATCTCAATACTGTGAATGTGGTAGGAAGTGAATCCAGTAAATCAGTTATGAAATAGTACAGTGCTTGTGTGAGAGAAACTCAGTCTTCAATGAGAGGATCACCATCAAGCTATCATTTTAGTTTCTTACTTGAGCTTAAATATAGAAGACTGTCTCCAAATGCAATGCTGACTGGATTACTGAAGACCCAGGTATTTTATTTAGTTTACTACTAAATAACATTTAGCTATAAGTAGTTATCTAGTGAAATGATTATGTTTGTGATTAGCTCATTACAGAGATGTCCACAACTTTTCAATCTGTCAGAAAAAATACAAGGAAGAAATCATTATAATAAAGATGTCTATCTGTTCCAAGCTCTCTTGTGATGAAACATCTTAGTGTCACAATCTGTCACCTAGGTAGTCCTTTGACTTTCAACTGTTTGCAATTCCATTTCAAAATCTACCCTGCTGTTGACTGTTCTTTTCAATGAAAGAAAACTATTATGCACAGTATCATGTTTCATAGAGAAGAGATATTCAAGTCAAAATTAGTGGTACCATCTAACTTTCACTACAATGCGACAAATAAGATCTTCAAAGTGCTTTTCTCCAAAAAGCAAACAAATAAAACAAAACATTGGAAGTCTGGGAGAATGATGGAGAACTTATGTCAGTCTTAACTTGATAAACACAGACCAAGATCTCGGTGTTGAAAAAGAGATTTAAAGAAGCAGAAATATCATAGCTTCTGTTGAATAGGGATGGTTGTTCTGCTGCTCATGCTTAATCCTAGATGTCAACTTGGCCGAATTGAGTGGACTGTGGAAGGCATTCTTTTGAGAGTGTCTATGAGGATGATTCAGGGAGATTTAACTCAGGTGGAAAGGAGCCATGTAATGAGGTGCCATGTCAAATGTATTCAAGGAAAATAACAGAAAGGAAAAAGCAAACCTAACACTAGCATTTGCCTCTATCAGCTTTCTGGTTGTGGATGAAATGCGACCAGCTGCCTCATGGTGCTGCCTCCAAGGCTGGACCGGCTCACACACATCTTTGCCGGGATGGGCTCTACCCAAGGCTGTAGTCAAAAAAGAACCTTTAATTAAGTTGATTTTGTTAGGTGTTTTGTCAAAACACCTAGAAAAGTAATTTAAGAAAAAACAAGAGAAATCATTTTGGTTGTACTGATTTGACTTCACACCCAAACTTATGAATTGATATATTTACTTAAAACTTTGAATTTTTATATTGGGTTATATGATTGCAGTTCAGTTGCTGATAATTCCAAAACAAAATCATGCCTACCTTTTTATTTGTAATAATCTTTAAGAATTCCTCATGTGAGAAATCTAAATTATTTAATTCTTTGTGAATAAATTTGATATAGGTTTCTATATTTGTCCAGAGGATGATTATTTCCAAGCTGTTTTAAACAATGCCATAAAATATAAATATTTTATATATTTACTACATTGAGCAACATGTGATTATAAAACCAGTGAAAGATATCCAAACTTAATTTTGAATTTATTCTAAAGCAACTTTCTTCACTGATATTACATAAAACTATTGTTTATATTCTGCAATGTGTATGAACCATTTAAGAATACAAAACATGATGATTATGGCCCGCTATACTATGGTAACTAAAACAGAGCCAGATATTTGATGTCAGAAAACTCTGCTTATCGTTTCAAATTTTGTATCTGTCTTTGTTTGTAGACAAAGACACATACACACAAACATACACAGTGCTACTTATTTTGTTCATTTGATAAATGCAAGTAAAATTTTCTAAATGAAAATGAGAGGATTCTAAATTATGTTATCAAAAGAATGCTGTCATTATTTTGTTCTATAAACACAGTTTGATGATGAGTCAGCTTTTCCTTTAATCTTCAGAATGAACTATGGGAACACAATAACATATGATCATATTTATCTCCCATTTCCTCATTCCTATTTGTAAGGATGGCCATTAGTATTTTTTAGTCATGCTAATTCATATGGAAGCTATATTCAAATAAGCATGAAATAATGATTTCATAAAGTTATTTTCTCAAGGATTAATTTTCACGTTTCATTTGTTTGTTTGAGGGTTTATTTGACCATGGTCTTGTTGTGCTGCCCAGACTGGCCTTGATCTGCATTTCTCTCTTTCTTTATTGTAATTTAAGGTCACAGATTATTTTTTCGACTGCAGTAAAGGCTGGGGAATCTAGGGTATAAACAGGATGTTCTATCAGTTTTCTAAAGATGTTTAATGCAGACTAAGATCCAAACATCCTTACAGTAACATTATCCATATTCTAAGAAAATGAAACTACTGAAATTTCACTCGTTATTTCATTGTTTTAAATGTGGATTTTTTTAAATTTTTGAAATGTATAAAGATGGGTAAAGAGTGCTTATTTCTTGATCTTAAACATTTTTACAACTTTTAAAAACTTTAGCTTGAGATTCCCAGATTTGAAAAGCAATTCAAGACATTCTGAGAGAAGTAGGGTCTTTCCTCCTGAAATATTAGAAACATTAAAATTAAAAAGATTTATTTTGAGAAGTGTCTTTAAGCAGTTAATACAGTTTTTTTACTTTGAAATTGTACTGAATTATGTGTAGAAATTATGATAAACAGCACCTTATACATCATTTCATATTTCCTGGTTACACATACCATTTTTCTTCTCATTTGCTCATACTTCAGGTTGGGAATTGGTGGTATTCATAGGCTTTAATCAGATTAGACCCATTTCTGAATTTCACTCTCAGGGAGCATATGAAATTCAAATTAAAAATTCTCCATAATAATTAATTTTCTCTCAGCATGTATGAGTGACTCATTTTAATGTTTGTAATTGAAATAGAACTGTACTACATTTCCTACTGCCTTTCCTCCCTCTAACCCTTTCCAGGTACACGCTAGCCAACCCCTTCTATATCTCCTCCTCACTCTCAAGATGATAACCTCTTTTTTTAACACCAGTCTACTCATAATTCTCAGATGACTCTAGGCATATCATTTGTGGAGGTTTCAAATCTATTTTTTACCTGTTAATCTTTCTCTATACACTTCCAGATCAGATTGTCCCAAAGCTAGTCCTTATGGAAATGCATGGGTAAAGAAAATACAATTCTTTCTTAATTAAATGAAAAGTTTTATTAATTTTATGTGCACGATCATTTTGTCTACATGTACATCTGTGCACCACCTGAGCGTCTGTGCTCTCAGAGTTAAGAAGAGAGCATTAGATCCCCTGTAACAGCTCTGAGTTGCCAAGTTGGTTCCAGGAACTGAAACCCAATTCTCTGCAAGAACAGAAAGTGCTCTTATGTCTTAGACATCTCTACAATCCTGTACTGAGTTTTTGAGAAAAACAAATATGTAAAACTTATTATTCCTGGTAATCTTTATCAGAAATGATTCCCCCAATTGGTTATCCATTGTCAAGTAGTCAGCTCTGAAATCATGCACATATATACATGCCAGTAACAATTTATGGACTGAACAGATTACATTTACATAGCCTATTAATTTGAGAGAGAGAGAAAAACGGGGCATAAATAAGAGAAGTTGTACTAAGAAGAAGAGAAGGGGAAAATTACATAATTATAATTTTAAAAATTGAAATCATAATATACTTAGTTCCAACGTCCCTGCTATAAATCTGACTTTGGTGACTCCCAAAGACTAGTGTCTTTATCATCAACTTGGACTTAAGTTTTAAAGTGGACTCAATAAGCAATATTCAAAAGATGAACTTTTTGTCAAAGTATTGTTTGCGAACCATGAGTTATTGATCTTGAGCAGGTAAAAATCATTGTAACTATTTGATTATTATAATTTTTTCTAATATTCTCTTATTATATATAGGTCATGAATATGTCGTGTGTGAGTGTGTGTGTGTGTGTGTGTGTGTGTGTGTGTGTGTGTGTGTGCATGTACAAAGGTCAGAAAAATGCAGGAAATCTGAGGTTCTATCTTTGAATCATGGGAGTTCTAGGGGGCAAGATCAGGTTGTCAGTCTTGGTGAGTACTTTACTCAGTGTGCCATTTATCAGGCCCTTAAACAATGTTAATTTGCCTCAGTCCTAATAGGATAAAACCAGAAAAAAATGCCTTATGTATGTCTTGGATTTCTTATGATTATTTAAGGACTTGAATTTAAAAATATTATTGGAATATAACCATACATAAAAAGAATTCCAAAATTATTTAATTATTATGAATTAAAGTCACATATTCACAATACTTTCTTTCCTCTTAATCTTTTGAAATAAATTCTAAACTACTTACAAATTCTTTATTCTCTAGTCTTTCTATTCTCAGCATGCAGACATGCTACTACTTATTGTCAACTTCAAAAACTTTTTTCTCCTAATTACATCTCATCTATTCTTGTTCATTATATTCTATCAACTTTGAGTCCAATCAAGTTCATGATATGTCTAAAACATATCTACTTTTTCTATGTTCATTACTCATTCAGTACTAAAAATTACAAGTATTTTTTATTCTAGACACTTCAATAACATTTCTACCCACTTACATTTTATGTTAAACCTATTCTTACCCAGAAGACAGAACCTGCACTCAAATACATTAATCAGCAGTTGTAGATAAGAAACAACATGAAAAACACATTTCTCTCCCAGTGACTGCTACTACAATACTTAGATATAATTGGCAGATACTTGAAGATTCTGAAATAGAAGCAACAGCCTGTCCTGTGAAGGAGATGATGTCACAAATAATTCAGGAATGCAGAAGCATTCAGCTTTGGACACAAGTGATCTGAATCTCAGAAGTAGCATCAATGAGGCAACAGAAGGAAAAATGGGAATATAGTCTCCTCTCCATGCTAGTGATGCTACAAGGTCCTATAGAAGCATGAAAGGAAGAAGAGAGCTTCTTCAGTGAAATCAGCTATAGTAGCCCCAGAGATGTAGCTTGACACCCAGTAACAGTGTCTGGAAAGGAAGTCAATAACCAGAAGTGTACACCAGAGCAGGTTAAAACATTACTTGAACCTTTGAGACAAAAACCTACAAGGGAGATCTTTCAGGAAATAAAAAAATACTGAGATTGTGGAGGAAGTAGAGCTTGTTCAGCAATTGTGAATTTGCTTATAAACTTCTGGGCTTCTCTCAAGAATCAAGTACTAATTATATATTAGAGATACTACAAAGAATTTAGAAACAGGTTTTCAATTGATATCATTTCCCTTGCCCTTTGCTAGATATTGTGTATTTGTACCCACACAATATACAACACAACACAGTGCACATGTACACACACACACACACACAAACACACACACATGCACATATACACACTTCCAGGATAGGATCATAATTGCTTGAAACATGATAAATCATGCTGAAACACTATTAATGTTTAGCAACTCTGGTAACATGGGTTTTAGAAATAACTGACACAGATTTAAAAATCAAATACAATACTCCCTAAAACAAGGATTTCATGTCTGAAGTCCTCGTAGTTAACAGAAGCTGTGGATGTTACATAAAATATACAGTAGTTGCATATAATTCACAGAAGCCATCTGTAAACCTGATCACCTAAATATTTTTAAACATGTAGTTTTGAGGGAATAAAGGATATATTTTTCAAATCTATGTGTCTAATATATATGAATTCTACTCTTTCTCAAATATTTTCAAAAAAAGTGAATTTAAGCATTAGTAAACCCTTTTACATGTTTTCAGTAGTCATTTCGAACTGGAGGAGGGAAAGAGCATGAAGAAAACAGGAATTATCTAGCTAGACAAGATAAATGGTTGAAAACAGAAACAGAATTCTAGGGATGTGTGATAATAGCAAAGTTTCTACATTTCACAGGATTCCCAAGAAGACAACAAAACCTGTGTAGGGTAAAGTGAAGAAATAATGACTGCAAACTGTCACAATTATGAAAGATCTAAAAAACTCAGAGAACTTCTGAACAAAGGAAGCTCATGGGAAGCCAGATCTGAACACTCTTAGTAAAATAGTAGAAGATTCAGAGGAAAGGAGTCTCAAGGGGCATCAGTGACCTTGTAGAGCAATGAGGTTCTGATGACTCCTAACTCCTCATCAAAAACCAAGGAAGACAGAGCAAATGATGGATAACAATAATGAGCTTATAAAAGGACATGTCAAATTGGAAACATATAAAGTTGAAATATTCTTCAACAATAAATATAAAATCAAGACTTCTCAAATGAAACCAAAGTAAACACTTTGGGAGTGGGAGTACTAAAAAAAATATTAAATGAAGTTCTTAGACAAACATGGATGAATGCTGAAGAAAACCAGGATTATTTGCAATTAACTGAACCAATAGAAATGTTAAAACTGTATGTGTAACAAGTTGGTTTCATTTTGGGTTCTTTAGGGATGTTTAATGACAAAAGTCAAAATTGCAAGACTGTTTGATGAAAGAATGTTTGTTTTTTTGTTATTTGGTTGTTGTTTGCTTTGTTTTCTTTTAAAAAGGGTTTTTCTGTATATATAGTCCTGGCTGGAATTTAACACAATATGTAATCCAGACTAGCCTTTGAATAAATGCTGATCAATCTTCCTGCCTCAGTTTACCAAGTGCTAGATTACAAACAGGAGCCTTCATGGCTGCTTGATAAAGTTTGAAAGAGGCAGATGTTACACAAAAGACAACTGTAACCTAAAAGGGGGAGAAGAATGTGCCTGTGTGGTTATATAGTTTCTATATTCTTCTTGAAGTAGCATATTGATTTTAAACTTTAGAAAAGTCATGTATTTGATTTTACTCATTTCAGCAAACATTACAAATACAACTGTATAAATAACAATAAAAAATAAGGTTGACTAAGCAAAACAGAATATGTTAAATTGACCTCAACAAAGAAAGCAGCAAAGAAAATAAAAGCACTCAAAATACCCCAAACTAAAGCAACAGATTCTAAACACCCAGAAAAATTAAAAGAGAAATCAATAACAAATAGACATAATCTAAAAATAATACTCATCTAGAAATCTAATTGCAGTACATATAGAACACATCAAATAAAAATGGATCATCAGGGGAGTAAAAATTCTAACTAAATGATACTTATGAAGTACTCACTTTTAATATATGTATGTTTGTAGGTTTAATGTAAATGTATTAAAATAATTGCATATTTCATGGAAACATTATTCAGAAGAATGAAGGAATAGTTGTATCAGTGTCAGACAAAGTCAACTTTGTAACATAGCTTGGGGATAAATCACATCAAATTACATTCTTCCAGCAACCATTAAGTAGTTTCTAATCTCTCATAGAATAACACGTTGTTTTATTTTGGCCTAATAAAAGCTATCGAAGAGCTGTATGTCTCTACCAACCAGACCCCCTTCATATACTTACAACTTCCCTTATCTCCCCAAATGACCAAACAGCCTCATATGATATTTGTATTTTCCCACTATGATTCAAGATTTTTTAAATTATTAATACAGTATTTATTTGTCTTCTCTCTGTCAAACCCTGAGCCCACCACTTTCCCCAGACGACCTGGGGAGGTATAGGAAAAAGGAACACAGGGGGCAGATAGGACATGAAAGAACTGTGGGGTGGAAATGGAGACAGCTGATTCACATGGAGAAGATAAGAAAGGCCACCATTAGGCCCAAGAGCTCATGGCCTCTGAGAGGGCAAAGCCCAGACTCGTATCGGAAAAGAGCTGTTGCTTCAGAGAAGGGTTCCTGGCATAACCAATGATGAGGCTCCAAAAAAGTCCTAATCCCAGTCTCATAGCTAGCCACTCCAACTGTAGCAGCCCCAGCCCCAATGAACTTGGCAGCTGGTTCGATGTCCCTGGAAATGACACTGGTCTATAAGCTGCGGCTAGAGATGAGTGAGGTCAGAGGACGAGGGACTGGCAAGCTGCTGAGACCCTCCTCTGTCCACATCTATGGTCGATTCAACTCCACAGCAAACACAGGACGTCTCAGAAGCTGAGAGGTGTTCCTGATCAAGGAGCAGGTGGAGATGAACGTAGAACAGGCGTACATTTTTAGGGGTGAGGGACCAAGGCAGGAAAGCTGCCCCCAGGGTAGAGAAGCATGATTCAAGTTTCAAAGTAGTGTCCTTGATTCTCTTCTTCACTTTGGTGTCCTTGATGTCTACAAAGACTGTTTGGTTTATAATATACAATCACTTAGCAACTTCTGCATATAGATACACACTTCACATCTCTGTGGTATCCTATAAATTTCATTTTGCCATAATGTGATCATTTCAAAGGATTCAAGTCACCCAAAGAAATAATTGTTATGGCAGTACTGGATTTGGAAGTCATCAAGACATCAGTTCCATTAGCATCTTCAGTGATCAAGAACTTTTTCCTGGCCTTCAAAAGATGGCACAATAGATAAGGCTAATTACTGCTCTTTCAGAGGACTCAAGGTTCCAGTCCTTCAACTGAGATGGCCACTTACAACTACCTGTCACCCAAGCTTAATTGGCATCCAATGACCTTTTTTTGCTCCTACAGGTTCTGCATGCACATTCTAAATATATGTGCATACATGCAAAATAAATACACACACCACACAAAAAATGTTAAAGAAAGAATATCTGTGGGCACAGAGAAAATAGTACTTGTATCCTGACTTTTCCCCCCTCTGCGAAGTTTTTCAAATGATCTGAATCTGAATTTCCCACAGGTTAATAAGGCAAGATCAACTAAGCTTTCCTTTTCTTTGATGTGATAAAGCAAGCCAAATTTTGTCAATTAGTAAGTTCCAAGAAAATGTACTATAACTGGCCCGAAGTCAAATAAGAAGGAACAGAGAACAAAAATGAAATGAAGTGACTTTTTCCCAGCGTTTGGACAAGTGCAGAATCTGGCATGGACAGGAGCTTAAAGTTCAATATTAACTTTATCCAGTTGAAGTCAATTAAGTAAATATAAAAAATATGGTTTAAGGCCAAAAACCTTGAACAATTAAAGACAATGATTATCAAAGGGCTGCTCAGCAAATAGTGAGCATGCAAATCAAACTGGTCTCCAGAGCAGGTGGCCTATGAGTGTGTCAGATGGCACAGCCTTCTCCATCCAGTCAATATTTGCAAAGTGGATGAAAAGTGAACTACAGACATTCTGAAGGCCACTGCACCTTACACCATCAATGATACACTTTATCTTTCCTTATAAAGGTGTTCTTTCTCTCAGCTCCCATAGATAAATGCAAGACCAAGGCCAGGGCAATGATGATTACCTAATTCAACTGTCCACTGCACTGTGCCTTCCCTAGGGTTACTGCATGCTCCACTTTAATCCTGTTAAGAATTTACAACAGAAATGTTAATATTTGTGCTTGAACAGGAAAATTCTATAACCTGTTTTGATTTTTGTTGTTGTTTATACACAAGCATTGAAACTTTGACTTCTCCATTACATCCTGATCATCAGAAAACAAGCATGAAGTTTACAAACAAAAGGTCTTCATGGTGAATGACCCCTTCCCACAATTCAGTTTTTTTCTTTTTGTAAATTAGCCACAACACATGTAACTAAGGATCCCTGTGTATTGTTACAAGGGGACATAGAATTATTGATTTAGTGATACCTGATTTTTTTTAACTCTGGTGCTTTTGACAGGTGGAGGAATGCAATAGTTTGAGATTTTTAAATAAATATGTGATAGAAGTTGTATTTCTTATTTAATGTTGTGATTATTAGTAAACTTTAATTGATCAGACTGTTAAGATTCATCATAACCTGCCTTTTCAGGTGTATGTCTTATACTGACTATATCCATAGATCCTATACTTTATTCCCTTCTCTTCTCTTTTCACCTCTCCCTTGCCATTCCTCCACATCCTGATATCTGATTATCTCAGATTGTCCTTTTTTGGGTAGCTTTTTTTCTCATGCATAAGAGAAAATAATACTGGATGTACATGTTTTCTTTGTTCCTGCTTTATTTTGTTTAACAGTTCCATCTGTTTTCATATGACATGAGTTCAATACTTTCAAAAGCCTAATAAAACTAGATTTTCATATATGCCATATTTTAAGAATCATTTTGTTGTTTTATACCTTTATGGTTATTTTTAAAATGGCAACTTAGTAGGAACCTCCCCTGCAAAACTGTGATCGTTATCTTCCTTTTCTGTTTCTTCCCTTTTATTGAAAATAATCTCTTTTTTTCGTACACTGCATTCTACTTGTTTCCCTCCATTTGCTCATCCCAGATGCTTAGATTTGTGTACTAAGCAGCGCCAAGACTGTCAGGCACCCCAAAGGAGGACAGCTATTTTGGAAGAATGCTGACCACATCAAGTACCAGGCAATTTCTAGTTATTATTCTCTCAATTGTGAGTCAGCAATGTTACTATTTAAATATAACCTGATGTAAAAAATTAATATATACATGTGAAAATGAATATATATACATATATACATACATATATATATATGTGTGTATGTGTATGTATTTTCATCCTATCCTGTCCCATCCATTATGTTCCTCTAGAGAACCCTAATAGAGATACATGCTCCTATGCTACAAAGAATGGCAATGAGTCAGAGAGTGTAGGGCACACCTGCTATCTGATTTTACTTCTGTTATTTAAAAACACATGAGTGGAAAAGCTGAATCCTATGGTAACATGTTTTACTTTATGTTCTCTTTAGTTTAATTTTACTAAGTGATCTCTATGCTCTAAGTGGCTACTATGAATGCTGCAAAATGGCCCTAATGAATAATCCCATCCTCAGGGCACATTATACTTGTAGTTAGCAACAGAATTTAGTTTTTGATTATAGACAGTCTAATTGATCTGTGTTATAATCTTGATTTTTATACAATCACCAGCTAATGATGTCAACATTTTTTCATGTTTATTGTCCCTTTTATTTTATATTTTGAGAAATATTCATGTACATCATTCATCTATTTTTATTTAGATTATTTGTTTTGTTTTATTTTCTTTATTGTGCTTTGGTCATATTATGGACATTTGTCTTGTCACATCAATAGCCATACAGAGTTTTCTTCAATTCTCTAGGTGGTTTCTTCAGGATTTCAATTATTTTATCTGATGAAAAGAGATTTTGAAATTTACTTTTCTGCTATGGGCAGACCCAGTCAAGGCCCCTCAACGTGGGGAGAATCAGGGATCCTATACTCAGGTGGGCAAAGAGTCAGTGAGTGACAAACAGACACAAACACAAGAGAGTGCTGAATCTGAGTGTAATTTCTCAAAGCATGCATCAGAATTTTATGATCATTGCATGAGGAAGTAAAGAAGTTAATTTTGTACATATGTCAAGGTATATTGAAGTCAGCATAATCGACACAGATAAGACAGATCATGAGACAAGAAATTCAAAATAGAAAATCAAATACGTAAGAACTGGCAATATCCAGACAATAGTTACAACATGGTAACATCAGCTTTGTCTGAGATCAGCCTATCTTGGAATTACTTCCCTTGTCTTATGGGCATATGTCCCAGTCATAGTTCCAATTCTTGTTCCAGTACTTAACCCACCATTGGTCTGCCTTTTTGAACTTTGTAATCATAGTATTTTATTGTGCCTTGGATAATAGACATCAAGGGGATCTTGCTCTAGCAAGCCTTTCCATGAAATTCAGGGTGTAATACAGAACTTGTTCTTCTGATACTGTCTTCTTTATCATAAATTCCAGTATTAGGAAGGGGGGCAGCCATTATCCTAAGAATTTGGGGACATTCCCTATTTATTGGAGGAGCCCACCATCGGCCCCTGATTTTGTTTGTTCTGTTTCTGGCAAGGACGTTGGCACATCAATGGTGGCCAGAGGAGGAACATCCAATTTTACTGGGCCTTTAATCAGATTTGACCTTTGAGGCATACTTATTCCTACAAAAGAAATTAATTCCAAAAAAGATAAGGTGCAGAAACATCCACTGGTTATTGCTAGAACAAATCTGGAACAAATCCTTGATATGGGATGCCAGAGACCTTCCAGGAGACCAGTTTCCATGAAACTTTTGCTTCAGGCCTGAGACCAAGTTTTTAGCCTTGTCATGCAGACACCACTGGAGTGTGTGTGGCGTTTTTCATCATTTTTGTTCACTTCTATGGTCCATGTGTCTGTAAATATTCATGTGGATGTGTCCTTGTATATACAAGTATGCTTGTACTTATGTGCACATGAGTTTGGAAGATTGAGGTCTACGTTATGTTTTCTTTAATTTTTCCTCTCCTTCTCTCCTTATTTTATAAGTTAGTGTCTGTCACTAACTTAATGAAGTTCATTAATTTGACTAGCCTGGCTAGCCAGCAGTCTTCAGGCTTTCCCATTTCCTACTGCCCAGCACTGGGATTACATGCCACAGTGCCTATGGTTGTTGGGAATACAAAAGCAGGTTCACATATATGCATGCCAAGCTCCTTTCCACCGAGTCATCTCCTCAGTACCAAATCAGGGCAATCCCATTTGTCTTTCTGTGAATTTTAAATCATTTCCATGAATTCATTGTGTGGGCCTTTATCTTGAAATATTTAACGTATATTTTCTTCTAGTAGACTAACATTTTCAAACCAGTAGTACAGCCTTTACTCCATTTTGAGTTCAATGTGTTGCAAAGTAAAAGAAATATGCTTTACCATTCACTTTCTTTGGACCAACTGTTTAAGATATGTCATTGTCTTCTGGTATGATTATTTTATTCTCAGTTGGTACTTAAATGCCTGTAGCTGCCTAATCTTAGTTTGTGCTCTTTTACTGTATTTCATTAGATCACACCTCTGTTTTTATGTGCGTAGTAAAAATGGTTTTGTTCTCAGAGCTTCATAGTTATCTGGTAATCCAGCATTTAGATGGCTCCAGCTTTGCCTCCTTTTGCTCAGATATGCTTTGATGCTAAGGGATCACACATATTTTACATTAATTTGGTTTTTCAGAGTTTTGCATATTTCATTGTACAGTTCTTTCTCATCAAAGAATAACTTTGTGGGTTCAGTTCTCTTTTCCCCTGTTTGTGGTTTGTGAGGATTGAACTCACATTATCAGTCTTGGGCAGTAAGTACTTTACCTATTGATCTATTTTGTCAGCCTAAAGTTATGATTCTTATTAAAGTTTTCCTATTAGTACCCCTAAATTCATAAAAAGACTATATAATTACTTTCAATAACTATTTGTGTTTTCCAAATATTGACTATACTTATAGTAGTCCATACAGTTTTTAAAGCAACCTTTGAGTATTTGAAGTCAGAGACAACTTTGAATATCAAGGAAATAAAACAAAGTTTCTTTTTTCTACGTTATTTTACATCTATAGATTTAAAGAATATCTCACCTTCTTTTATTTCTATATCTGACCTAATATACTTCAGAACTTTTGAAATGAGTTAACGTAGCAGACCATGGGCTTCCTCTAACTCAAAATGCAATAATCTTCTGTCTGAACCTGGGGAACAGCAGGAAAAGTGAGAGGGAAGGAAATCGCAAGCAGGCGGGGTCTGTCTTTTCAAGTGGTACTTTGCACCTGCATGTAGACTATGCAAACATGGAACCTTGGACTGACCAGAGGACTGCCTGGGTGCATTCTGTCAGGTGACAGGGGCAGGTAGGCATAATGCCTGCATCCTTACAGCAGACCCTCAATCTATAAACAGAGCCTTTGGGTTTGTGGTCTTACCGCGGCTTAGTACCAACGAATCAGGAGAGCATAGATCTGTTGCTGTTGGGCTGTTTCTTAGGATTTGAGGTTACACTATTTCATAGACACCTGAAGTTTGTTGTGTGTATCAAGTGTGGTGGGGGGAATAGTCATCTCCCTCTATTGAAATTGCAGTCTAAATGAAAATGGAGTCCCTGTTGCTAAGTTGAACTCAACAGGTTGAGTAGCTAGAGGTTGACTGTAGGATTCTTCTTCAATTACTTCCACTTAAATTTTAAAGGCAGGTTCTGTTACTGAACCAGAGATTCACCCATTTGGCTGAACTGCACAGACATTGAAACTTAGGGCTCCTCCTGTTTCTGCATCTTCAGCTCTGAATTCCATGTGTCACAGCCAAGCTTGGCCCTTAATTTGAATGCTAGATATCTTATTTCAGAGCCTTGTGCAGTCAATGAAAACACTTTCCCAAGTGATCCATTCATTGTCCCAACTCCTAATTTTATCATCTTAAAATTGCCACTGTAACAAGCCAAAAAGCTTTTCTTACTTTGGATGATTTTCAAAAATGAATGAATGTTAAAAAGACGTCTCATGCACTCATGTAGCAGGTAATAGTTATTACGCACTAGAATCACTTGAATATTTATGCAGTTGCTATTGTTTGGATCAGATAGTCTGATGTTCTCATCCTGGCATCTTATTGCCAGCAGGATTATCCAAACTCTTCCAAATATATTACCTTGAATTATCAATGGCATTTCGAGAATATATTGTATATTATATGTTAGGCATTAGGTAAATAGTGTGTTTTATATTATTGGCCTCAGAAACAGGAGACACATGCTGTATGATTTATTACATTCTGTTCTCTTGTTTCAGTAGGGGACACACACACACACACACACACACACACACACACTGAATTAGGAAGTATTACTTCTGGCAACGTATGGCTAAAGAAAGTAGCCTAACTGGGTAAACTAAATAGGGAAAATCACTAAAGCACTCTTGTCCACTCTGGTGAAAACATGCAGAAACTAGGCCTCCCATGCTCTGACGTCTGTGTAGAAACTGCACATTTGACAATTGTCAGCAGGTTCTTGTAAACCATGTGATGCTAAGAAGGAGTCTGGTGTCATCTGGATCCAAAGCCCTCTAAAGTTAGGGTCAGGTTCAAGACAATTCCAAGATGAAATGAAGGTGATGAACATGTTACTGGTTTGAATAGAAAGTGCGATTGCATGAACAAGTTGCACATATGTTCTTGACCTAAGCAGTATTGACTACTTTACTCTAGACTTGTAGATTACGGAAATGTTCCTTTACAGGAGTCTCTGAGGAATAAACAAAAAATAAACAAGTGTATTTGACCTGCTGTCATACAAATATTCTGAGAAGTAACTGTATGTGTGTGTCTCTCTGTCTGCCTGTCAGTATGTCTGTCTATGTATGTTTCTGTGTTTGTGTCTGTGTGTGACAGAGAGAGAGATGGGTGTTTGGAATGTTTGTAGAGCAGGTGCCTGTTTGTAGATATGCTTACATGTGGATACAAGAAGAAATTTCCAGGAAGCATATCTCTGGTGCCACCAACTATTTTTGCATTTTTTGTTTGTTTGCCTGTTTGTTTATTATTGTGTATTACTTTGTTTTGATAGTGTTTCTCACTGGTTGGGAAAACCTCTGAGTTCATTGAGGACAGGCTTGCTGGCCAGGAAGTCCTAGGTAACTGTCTGTCTTTGCCTCCTCAGTGTTTATATTACGGAAGGGGGGCACCACATTGAGCATGTTCTAATGTGGAGTTTTGGAGGGGAGTGCAGGTCATAGTTTTCCAAAGCAATAAATCACTTTAATGATTGACCCATCGCCTCAGCCCCATGCTACTCTTTCATGATGAAAGATAGTAGTGTTATTATATGCTTTGACATGGTGGCCCCCAAGGACAATGGCCAGAGATTTGAGCAAACCATCTTGCTATTCCTTGTGCTTACAATACACACTCAGGTTTTAAGAAAAGGATTTATACTTAGTGGTAATAGCAGCTAACATTTAGATGAGAAAAAAGAAATCATTAAACATTGAGATTAGGAATATCTAAAGAAAAGTTGCATGTATATTAGTCTGAATGGACACAGTAGGAAACAATTTTGAGCCCTAGGAATGCTCAATGTTGAGGAAATAAAGAAGAACAAACTCTTAATATTCATGGAGACAGGATGAAATGTGCTGTGACTATCGGTTTATCTGTTTCTTTTATATGAACTCATGAGCAGAATAGTGTGATACTGGCCTAGGAAGTTTTGCATGAGTTAAGCAACATTACTAACCTCTTCTCAAACTGCCAATGGCCCCCAAGATGGCATCATTCCACTGGAAATTTGGAGAAAGGCGTCCAAGGGAGGACTAATGGAATAGACTCTCCGGATACAGATTTGCCTTTCCTATTAGTCATGCTTTTGCACAAATCACCATCTGTGATACTTACTCATTATCATGTTACTTCACATAACATTGCATTTTAGTGAGTGATTTGTGTTAGAGCAAATCATGTGTGGAAATAGACTCACAGTGATGGATCTGAGTGATCTCACAGTTTTTCCATTATAGCTTAAAAGAAGAATGGTATGACTTTTAAAGGTGTTCATTTTATTGCCAGCTCTGTGGAAGTACTTAACAGGCTGTTATAATGTCCTCCTGGCTCAGGGGAAAATCCTAAGTTCAAACTCAAGGTCAGTTATGTGATATAACATCATACATTGATAGGACTTATGTAAGGAATCAAAGTGGTTAACTCTCGTGAGTATTTCATCGCTTTCATCCATATGAAACTTATCTTTCTTCTTATTTTCACATTTTGGTATTATTGCTTTTGGAATTTTGGTTTCAAAGAAGAATGTTTCAGTAAGAGACCAACCTTGACATGAATTTGAGGGAAAAATTAAGAAAAGGAAAAAATAGCTCTCAGAAGACATGGAAAACAAGTATAAGTAAAAAAAATAAAGGGGATGAAACAAGAAAGGAAAGAGGAGCTTAGAAATAACCTACAACTGAGGCAAGAAACATTAGAATGTAGGACTCAGCAGTCTGAGGATTAATTATTCTTTCCAGTCCACATGGACTAGACACAATTAGGTCAAGCACCTTTAAATTCTAAATATTTTCTGTTTCATTAATTCTACCAGCTAGGGGCTAATTACAAGCATTTGAAATGAAAATTGTGTCTGTAATAAACATATTCTCATTTTTATGTCATGAGTTGTCTAAACAATAAACCATAAAACTTTTTATTTTTTATTTTTGATCTTTGGTTTTCATTGGATATAGATTTGTCTCTCATACAACATATCCCAGCCACTGTTTCCCCTTCATCCACTTGTTCCAGCTCCCCGGGGCTACCTCCACTGTCCACCTGAAAAACTCCCCTTCCATTTCTATTCAGAAAAGAGCAGGCCTCCCAGAAACAACATGCAAACACACACGCACACACACACACAGTACAATAAGAGAAGACAAAGACCTCATACTGAGGCTGTCCAAGGCCACCCAATGAAAGGAAAAATCTCAAAAGCAAGCAAAAGAGTCAGAAATACCCATGCCCCCACTGTTAGGATTTCCACAAAACAGTCATAATATATATGCAGAGGATCTGGGACAGACCCTTTGAAGGCCCTGTGCTTGCCTTTTTTGTTCTCATGAGTAATATGATCCCTGCTTAGTTGGTTCAGTGGGCCATGTTCTGGTTTTCTCCATTCCCTGTCATTCCCACAATATTTCCTACCACTCTTCTGTAGGTTTCCCTAGAACTACAAGAGGAGGGACCTGATGGAGACCTCCATTTTAGACCCTTTTCATAATTTCTGGCTACAGATCTCTGAACTCACTCTTATAAATTACTCCATTGATTTTGATTTTTTTCTTTTCTCCTTTTGTTCTTTTATTCCTTTATCTTTTCTGGACAGTTGTATTTGGTTATATCATGGGTCTCTGGGTTATCTGCTTTCTAGTTCCTGTCTATCCAGACAATGAAGTGTATGGACTCCCTAGCATGGTTTGGCCTCAAGTTTAACCAGACTTTGATTGGCAACACGCACCATTGACCTAGCACATTCTTGCTGGCAGGACAGATTGTAGGTTCATGATTTTGTGGGTGAACTGATATCCAGGTTTCTCTTTTCTTAGTTTGCAGAATGCCTTCCCACACCAAAAGGACTAGAACATAGGCTCCATGCAACCACCAGGTCACTCACGCTCTCTCTATTCAATGACCTGGTTAGATATTGTCCTAGGCAATGGGTCCCAGCTGTTAGTTTTTAGAAAGCAACCATTTGCCCTATCATTAGCATGGGTTGCTTAGGGATTACAAAGGAAACTCCTTTGCCATCAATTCAAACAAATGCAACTCACTATCTTTACTGGAAGCCTTGGCTTAAGAAGATGCACAGTTCAGAATAGGGTATCCTCTGCTGCTGTGAGTCCTCATTAGGATTACTCTTATAGATTCCGGGAAGTTTCCACTGCACCAGTTTTCCACACAACCCCCAAGTATCCCCTAATTCCAGCTCTTTCTTCCCACACTCTCTCCGGCCTTCCCTTTCCCACCACCTGATCCCTGTTTCCCCTCTCTCGTCCTGTCCACACTCTACCTGCAAAATATGTTCTGTTTCCCTTCCCAGAGAAACTCATTCTTCCTACAGCCCCCCTTTATGTTTCTCTGGGTCTGTGGATTATAGCTTGAGTATCATTTACTTAGTGGATAATATACACTTATACGTGATTACATCGAACTTTTGTATACCTCGGTGACCTCACTCAGTAAGACTTTTTTCTATTTCTATCGAGTTTACTGTATTGTGCAAATGCACCACGCTAATTTTTTAAATACATTCTTTGATTGAGTGGCATCTATGCTATTTCCAGTTTATGGCTATTATGAATAAAGTCAGATGAACATGGAAGAGCAATTGGCCCTGTGGTAGGATAGAACATCCTTTGGGTATGTGCCCAAAAGTGGTATAGTTAGATCATGAGGTAGATTGATTCCTACTTTTCTAAGGAACCACCATACAGATATCTATAGTGACAGTACAACTTTGCACTCCTACTAGCAATGGAGAAGTGTTTCCCTTTCTTCATACAAAAACATAAATAAAACCTTTAGGAAAAAGACACAGTCAATTGAATAAAGCAGCAGTGGACAGAATAGGAAAATATTTTTATCAACACTACATCTGACAGACTTCTAATATCCAAAATAATAAAAGAATTCAAGAAAATAGGTATTACAAACTAACTAATCCAGTAAAAAAAAGTTGGGTAAAGATCTAAAGAGAAAATTATCAATAGATGAATCTCAACTGGCAAAGAAACACTTTGAGATTCCATCCCATACTTTTCAGAATGGCTAAAATCAATAGCAACGTTTTATGTTTGGTTGTAATAAATAATCTAAAAATGACTTAATATGTACAGAAAGATATATATATATAGACTTAATAAATGTCATTGTGTTTTATTTGACACTTGAGCACACATAGCTTCCAGTATGTACCAGATTCTTATAGATGTCTATTAAGTTCTGAGATGTAACCACCATTCTATATGTCTTCATTTGGCAAGTCAAAGCAATTGTTATATTTTTTCTCTTTTCCTATCTCAGTTCTCATTTCTTTTTCTTCCTCAATACCAATGGTATGTGTAGTATTTTGAATATAGTTGGCCCCCATAAATTAATAAGGAGTGGTACTAATAAAAGGCAGCTCTGTTGCTATAGGTATAGCCTTCTTGTGAGTCACTGTAGTGGTGAGCTTTGAGGTCATATATACTCAAACAAAACTCAATGAAACAAACTACATCCTATTGTCTGCAAATTGGAATGTATTAACTTTCAGCTCCTTCTCCAGCAACATGTCTGCCTGCACAACTCCATGTGACACCATGATGATTTTAGACTAAACCACTGAAAATGTAAGCCACCCCAGTTAAAAGTTTTTCCTTTATAAGAGTTACTAAGTTTGTGGTGTTTTCATAGCAATAGAAAACCTAACTTAGACAGTATGCCTAAGAGTGTATATAGCACTTATCATACTTTTATATAGAAAAGCCATTGCGCAGCAGTTATAATTTCAAGGCCATATTTGTACTGATTTTTTTTAATTTTAAATTTTAATTATAATATATTTATAGCTCTTTTTTATTTGCTTTCCTTCCTCCAATGTATCCTATATATTCTCCTTCCAAACTCTGCCCTGTCTCCTTCCTAACTACACTGAAAATTCTTGGCCTCTTTTACTTTGATTATTGTTGTTACATCCTCCCCCAACACACTCACACACACACACACACACACACGCACGCACGCGCACACACACACACACACACACACACGTATAAATACAATCTACTAAGTCACTGTAGTATTGCTTATATGTACAGAACTTCAGGTCTGATCTTTGATATTGTTTAAACAACTAGAGAGGTCCTCCATGAGGAAGATTAACTTTCTACTCAGTAGTCAGTTATCTGTATATCTTTGTCTTTTGTCTAGGGTTGGTTCTCTTGAGACTTCCATTTTCCATGTTAACATATCTATTTGGTATTGGTATTATAATGGTCATATTGTCACAACCATATTGTTGCAATACAGTGAGTATAGTTTCCTTGATATTTCTGGAAGACAAAGACACAGAAGATTACTCAGTCTTATAGCTCCTAAAGTCTTTCTATTCTCTTTTATGAGATGTTCCCTGAGACAGTGGGGATGCCAGCATGGGACTTATCTGGACCCCCCCAAATGTGAGTGTCAGCGAGAAGGCCTGGGCAACCTATGGGCCCTGAGTTGTGGATCAGTGTCTATCCCTGGTATACAAACAGTCTTCGTGTGCCTATAGCACAAAGAGGGATGCTCTCTCAGCCTGGACTCTTAGGGGAGTGCCTGGACCCTACCCAGAATAAAATGACAGACTCTAGATGTCCCCTATGTGGAAGGATTTGGCAATAGGGTGGGAGGGTAGGGGGGAAGGGGAGTGCGGGAGGAGGGGAGGGAGAGGGAACTGGGATTGACATGTAAAACAAGCTATTTAAAATTAAAATAAAAAATGATATAAAAAAAGAAAAAAAAAGAAACTTAGGTGTAGGGAATGCATTCTTGGTGTATCCTCTCCGGCTGAAGCTTCCACAGATGTACTTTGTATTTTTAGGAGGTGCCGTTTTCTGTGGTGGTCTCCCTAAGCCTCAAACAGAAATTTCTTGGAGGACATATGAGAGCTGCAGTTATCTGTGGGTATAGCAATATATTTGAGAATGTAGTAAATTTTGCTGTCCTGATAAAGTGGTGGTAGTAGCTTCTCCCCTAAGATCAAGGGCTCCAATAACCATAAGTAGTTGGCATTATTTCCAATACCAAGGATGGTTTCCTCTCTGTTGAGTCTAATTAGATAGCTATTTGTTACTGTCAAGATAAAAATGTCACCATTGCATCTTTAGGGGTATCTTGCAGGGCTTGTTATTATTGTTCATAAGCATCACAGTTGTATAGGGTTACTGATTGCTTACATGACTTGGACCTTCTGCTACAAGAAAAGCTAATTCTCAGGAAAGGGCTTTCATGTCAGATCAGATCCAGCTATAGTCTTTCAAGTGCTATGTTCATCCTAAATGAGGTCCTCAACAATAGGGACTTACCTATACTGATTTATTTCTCCATCTAATCAATATCTATATGCTTATTAATTTTTCTGAGCATATAATTTATATAGCTACTACACAGGTCACTTTTACCATCACATTTTGGAGCATCACCTATATAATTTTACATTTTGTGGTTTTTTTCCTATTGAAGATGGAAAGTTTATTTAAAAGTACTTCTCATAATGAATATTTTAAATTCATTCCATGGCTATTGTATACTTGTACACAATGTATCCTGATAACATCCATTCTCCAACTCCTTTTACCACCCCATGTACCCCCAACAAATCCCTGTATCTCCTTCATAGACTCTTTATTTTATATCTTACTAAATCCAATCACTGGTGCTAACATGCACATGAGTATAGGACAATCTACTGGAACATGAATAAATCACTGGCTGCAGATACCTGTAAAGAAAATGAATCCCTCTCCTCCAACAGACATCAACAAATAATAGCTCCCAAGCTAAGGGTGTGATTTCATAGAATCCTCTCCATTATTACTAGGATTTTGTCTGACTTGAATTTTTGTAGTTCTTACATAGATGACCATAACTGTGAGTTTATTACAGCAATGGCTGTGGCATATCTAGAAGACAGGTTGTCTTAGAATTTCCCTCCACCCTCTGATTCTTACATTCCACACTGTCTTCTGGAATGTTCCCTGAACACTGCGGAGTGGGCATTGGCCATGAATGTATGGTTTAAGGCTGTGTATTCAACAGTTACATAGTCTCAGCACACTGAGGAGTAGTCAGTCTTTGCATTAATTGTCACCCATGTAAAAAAAAGCTAAGGAGACCAAGGTTGAAAACAGCACTAATGTATAAGTATTTACATAAATAGCCAGCAGTAGCTTGAAATCATGTTTATATAGCCAAACAGCATGACTAATCTCCTCAGGAATGGACTTTTGATTAAAGTTACAACACCAGGCATGAATTCTTTCCCATACAATGGACCAGACCTTCAATTCAATCAGAAAGTGGATGGTTACCACATAACAATCATACCTGAGTTGCATTGGGGGTAACATATTGCATGGAAGGTCATTATTGTAGAATACAGGGTCCACCACTGAGTAAAATTATTTATGACTTTTCTACTCTGTGGGTTTGCACAGCGTATTCCAATACTATAGAATTTAGTGCTCAATGAAGAAGAGTCAAGGCCATTTCTAGCTTGAGATCTCCAAGTGCTACAAACTGTGTTTTGTGTGAAGAGTTTTGATGACTGAGTCAAAGATCGAGTAGAACTTGTAGCACTGATCAAATTGCCCAAATTTATAATCCATGATATAATTTTTATACAGTACAAAAGAAAGATAGCCACATAGTTTATGAATCTTTGTATCACATAGATTTAGCATTTTTCTTCTCATCCAGAATGCTGTAAATTTATAGCATTCTGGGGTTTTTTGTATCGTCAGATTTTCCTAGGCTTTTCTTTTAGATCCAGGATTATTGCTATTGAAAGAAATACTTGTTCCAATTTAATTGATTCATAGCCATAAAAACGTATGTTCAAGAGTCTCACCTATCTTTGTTTGTATGTTTCTATATTTCTTAAAAAAACAAAAAAATCATCCAAACGCAATTAATAGAAATCACATTGGACAACTGCTGGGATAAAAATTTCCAGATTCACCATGTTATGATTTGGTCGTCTTTTTATCTTTGCCTCCAATAAGTTAGAAAGCTTGTTTAGCTGAAAAATAGCTCTTCTGTGTTTGTTGACCTAAGACACAAAGCATTGATGCTCAGAGTCTAGTTTGGTAGATACAGAGGTTTATAGTCCCATGACCTGATTAAGAGGTTTAAAGCTTTAGAGTTAGAAGTCAGCCACTTTCAGTTATAACTGTGCATAGTAGAGTCTCATTGACTTTGTTATGATTTCTACCCAATAGCAACTAGCAGCATTTATAATATATGTTCAATGGCAGCTAGAGTTATAGTTCTCTAATCTTGGGTGTTGGAACACATGGCTTCTAAGTGTGGTCAGTATTATATCTCTTGGGCCACAAGTCTTCAGACTTTATAGAAAACAGTGTTAGTGCTCTTGGGTACTGTGATGTGGGCATGGCTCTTGGGACCTGGAAGTTTCCTAGAACTCTTCAAATGACTGAAGCCAGGAATCTGTCATCTTTGCTCTTGGCAGCCTTCTTCTTTTATCCATTTCCCCTGTTATCTGCACTGCACTTCTAGATCCCATCTTCTCAATCCAATTCACAGTCTGGAAATCTTCAGTTGCCTTTTGTAAGGGCAACTGATGTCATTGATGGCATTATGTGTCAACACATTCTTCTCTTCATATTACTAGCAAATCCCAGTCTACTAATGGTATTCCAAGAAGTCAAAACAGATCATTCAAGAGAAGCCTTTTATTGGGGCTAATGCTATAACAGCATGAGGCAGCACAAAAAGTTACCTCCTAGCTGACTCCCAAGGTAAGTCATAGAGATTTAAACAGTCAGTAAAGCAATATATCATGAGTTTAAAATGTGAATGCTATATTAAAATTTACACCAATTTACTATGGTTTTCAGGTAAACCAGTCATCAGCCTTAAATAACTTTGCATCATAGACTCCACACCTCTCCACTCAGATATTTTGCTAACCTCTGGGAAAATGTGACTGATTCTTCCAATTCAAATGTGGTTTGCTAGGTCATTTAGATTTCAAGGTTCTTGCAGGTTGTTTGGAGAAGTTGTAACAAGAAACAAGCCCTTCTAGGGTAAGAGCCATAGATGCAGTTATCATGAGCCTCACAGTTACATGGAGTGTGCTTTAGAGAGGCAGCAGAATATTTAGAATTGGCAAGATGACTTGGGAACAGCAAAACAGGCAATTTCCATGTGAGGCAACAAAGTGTAACAAGTGATCTGGAAAATCCCACTTAGGAGGCTGAGTGTCCTTTTTCCAAGACTGCAAATTTTTCAGAAGTAACAAGTAGTAAATATAACAAAACACTAAAAACAGAATAAAATTCTAAATGGTACTTTGACAGAGGATTGTTTTCACACTGTCAGCTGCGCTTGCCATCCTGCCAAATGTCCCCAGAGGGTGTTTGAGTCCTCTGTCCTTGAAATCATAGAACCCAGGGTTCTTTAGAACCTGAGTTTCTTTATTGTGTCTAAGGAAATTTGATAATGGAGACTTTCCTGTTGTTATAGTTACAGAAGAACAACCTGGGGAGGGACAGGTTTAATTTGGTTTTTAAAGTGCCAGGTTACATACAGTTCATTATTATTGGAATTCCAAACAGGAAGGAACTCAAGTTAGGAACTTCAAAGTTGCCCTGCTTTCTATTCTATATAGCACTGCATTTGTACAGTGAATTAGCTTTATAGCCAGAGAAATACAGCAGCAATGATAGGTACTATGATACTCACCTAGTTTCTTATGCTTTGAGAATGGTACGACACCCAGTGGAATAGGACCTCCTATATTGATTAACAATCAAGACGACCCTAGCCCAACCATGTTCTCAGGCCAGTCTTATTGGGGTAATTCCTCAGCTGAGATTTTGTTCCCAGGTCATTTCTAGGTTGTACTAACTTGCCAGTTAATTCCAACCAGGAAAGATGAAAGAATAAAATTTTTACAAGAACAATTTCTGAATATCCACTAATATAAAAATGGGGATAATGCATGCAAAAGGAGAAAGATACTTTTGCAAATTGCCTAGGCATAGAAAAACTAACATGTCTATACATCAAGTGTTCATAAAGAAAGGGGAGTTATTTAACACTTCTAGATGTAAGAGCATTTTGAATGTATATTGGCCAGTCTTTATCAGTTACCTGTTCTGTTGAATACGGATTGATATGTTACTGAAGCTTGGTCTTGAAGTTTTGATACTTACACATTGATTTTTGAATACTTGTTTTCACAATTTAAATCATATTAAGTTTGCACAATGGTCAGAGCTACTAAGATTCTTCCAACACATTTAGGTGTAATGGTAGGCTTCCCCAAAAAGACCGGGATATAGAAACAATTAGGGTACTTTTCAAGTTAGTGGGGGCTTCACCCATCTTTACTCACACAGCTTTAAATCTTTTGTCCTGTTTGTGAAATCTGAATTGTACCAAGTTAAGAGTGTTGATTCCTGCTAATGCATGTGCTCTGCTTTCATAAGTGAAATAATTTAAGCATTTAGAAAGTATTTGTGAGTTATCATTCCATAGATGCCTATATTTTTATAGTAAAAATTCAATGGATTGATTTTAGTATACTCTGTTATTTATTTTTGATAATGACTTCATTACCTTTATCATACACTGTTAATTTTATATTTCCTTAAGAATTTACCTAGAGTAAGTGATGTTTAAGATACCCTACTGAGAACTCCATACCACTAAATTATATAAACCTTCATAAGAAGGGTTTTGAGGTTTGCAGTCCAGGTACTACATGCACTTTTCAGTATCCTAACTGAGTTATTGATATTTATGGTTAACTGTTCAAAGCACTGATGGTACTAGTAGAAGCTGAATTCACAATTGCATTCTAACTCCGAGGTCTATAGTTACAACTCTTACACTGTGTTTCATCTGAATAAGTAACCCTATCACAGATGAGACTGAGATCAATAAGAAAGTATAACAGAACAGCAGACAGGGAATTCTAAACCAGGTATTTTCACTCCCACTTCTGTAGTTTGATCATAGATGGAGATCAGAATATGTTTATATTGTTAAATACAGCTCATCATATTAGATGGCTTTATACAATATTTTATTTCTTATTACTTCATTTAATATTTTTAAATTATATATTTTGTATGTTACTGTTTTAGAGATAAGGAAATAATTTAAAATGAGGTTAACAATTTACATAGGGCAATAAAATAAAAATACAAACATATGTAAAGAGAGACACTGATTTACTATAGAGCCAAAAATTAAAAATTATTTCTGGGTTTAGGGGTTTAAAAGGTATGCTATCACAAAACAACATGCAAAATTCTTCTTTTTAAACCTACAATACAACTCCTTTTACATGAATAGATCACAAATGTTTGGCTATAATTTAAGCTCCATGTCCTCAAGAGATTTTATTCATTCCAGGGATTTCTCTACTAATCCAACAATCACTGAGTCCTTGCTATTTATCTTCTTATTTATTCATCAAGAAACAATTTTTGCGTGCCTAGAATATGCCAGAAATCTTTCAGCACACTATGGATCTGAGGTGAACAAAAGAGGAAAGGATTCAGAAGCCTTGGCACTCTCACTGCAGTCAGTGGTTTCAGGGTGAAAGCTGGTAAATAAATAACACCTGAAAGAGTAAGGTAATTTCAGAAAATGGTAGTTACTGCAAACTCAATCAAACGGGATCATGAAATGAAAGTTGTTGCAGCAATTTGTAAGGAAGTCTTTCAAAGAAACCATTTGACACAGAACACAGATACAAGAGGAGCCAAGCATGTTCAGATCATTCTAGGGTATAGTAATTTGCCCTGTCAAACACAGTGGGGATGTCTTCTCATTATTATTCTTTGATATTTCTTATCTTGGGCTTCTTCATCAACTTTTACTATGGTTTCTTAACTGATATTTCTGACTTTATTCTCTGTGGCTTCTGGTTTAATATAGTTCTTCTGAAAATCTTATGACTTTGAAGCACTCAGTCATAGTAATGATCTCTTTGTACTCTCTTGGTCTACATTAGCTTTTGCAGACTCTAACATATAGATTACATCTTTCTCTGTTTTCATAACAGTTCTCCAGGTTCAGTTTTCAGTATTTGCTTTTCTATAAGCAAACCTCCTCCATAATGTTTTACTCAATAATTCTTTCTTTTTAAAAAAATCTTTTATTCTTCTCTCATACATTATTATATCTTGAACTAAGTTTTTCTTCCTCTAGTCTTCCAAGTCCCTCACACCATAATCACCTCTCCTCCAGATCAACTCCTTCTCCATTTCAGAGTGAAAGTAGGGAGAGGGGGAGAGAGAGAGCAGACCTCCCAGGGATATCCACAAATTTTGTATAATAAGATACATTAAAACTGGACACATAACCTCATACCAAGGTTGGAAGACTCAACCCAGTAGGAGAAAAATGGATCAAAGCATAGGCAAAATAGTCAGAGACAGACAATAACACCAAGTTACAGGAATATCAAGGATATGCAAAACCTATATCAGCACCAAACAGTCTGTGTTTGTTGCTTCCGTCTCTGTGAGCCAACAAACAGGTAAGGGAAATGTTCTAAGAAGATATTCAGACTCTAAAGTGACTCTACATAAGCAAATATAGCTCCCTGAAGATATCTATAACCTTTTCAAAATTTGGATAACAGCTAGAGAAGAAAGGGCACAGATTCTTTGGTTTGAATGTCTCTAAGATAATGAGTAATATGGGACTCCATGTATACTGGCTAGGATCAGCATATGGTGGAATCATAGAAAGATTTGTCTTAATGCTGCCAAAATATATTGAGAGATATGTACACACATATATTTGTTGTATATAAATAAATATCATACACAGAAATACATATATATTTAGTCACAAAGCACATGCAAGTAATCAAAGAATATTACCAACAAAACTTATACACTAATTTAAATGATGTACTTTATATTAACAAATATGTTTCCTTTTTCCAGTTTTCAATAAATGTTCTTCCAATGAATAACCTCTAGCAATAAGACCTATTAGACCTATTTATAAACGACTGATGCATGTGTCAAATCCCTTTACTCCTGGGAGATCACAAGGTAATGCATCATACATTTTCATTGACACCCTGCACACCACAATTGAAGTGTCTGAATGACTTTGCTTTATATGACAGTATAAGAATAAACAGAAATAATAAAACATTGAAAAAGGTAGAAAACACAACACAATACTTATATTGAAAACTACCTAATGAATTCTGCCCACACACTAATCTAATTTTATTGAACAAACACTGAATCAGTTTCTTTCAAATTCTTATGTATGGACCATTCCATAAAAGAATCATGTGCTCCTTAATTAAATTATAAATTTCAGTGTTAGCTCATTGTATGATTCATTGGCCTTTATCTCTCTGCTTCTCTAATTTAAATTGAATTCACATAAACATTCCTAAAAACTCATACTCGTGATTTATTTGTAAAAATATACTTTACAAAAGGATTTTGTTAATGTTTCCATCTCACTTGAGACAAGAAATAACCCAAGTATTTCAAAAAATTTAAAATACTTGTCAGTTTCAGTAACTACTTTTCATTCAAGGACTTGAGTGGAATCTTATTTTTATTTCAGTAAAGTAAGAATGTTACAGAGTTGGCACTTTGTAAAAATTTTAAAGGCTATTGAATTGTCTGTGTTAAAATTCTGAATAGAGGAAGATATCCAGAAGTATCACTGTGCACTCAAGTGTGGATTAACAAACTGTAGGGCATGATGGCATTGAAACTTCAGTGTTGTTTTATTTTTTCACTACACCTTTTCTCCAGAAATTCCTTACCAAGTCTACAGGGTAAGACAGTAATATTTATGATTTTGTTGAATTATTTCATGCCTTCAGGTAATCTAGACAATAATTTATGTGTCTAAGGATTAGAGTAATCACCAGAAAGAACAAGACCTTTCTAATGGGTAATTACAGCTCTGATTTTGGAAAAGGGGTAGAAATGGCTTTATATTCTGGAGTAGCTGCATCTAAAGGAGCAGGGTTCAGGACACACATGTAGAGAGGTGTGTTGGAATCTGAGGGATGACAGGCAAAGACCCTCTTTCTGAGTGAAGCATTATAGATCTCAACAGGTTGTTCTAAAAAGGCAGTCCATGAGAAAAAGTTCTCAGCTAACCATCATATCTGAGTGGTGAAGGTCCATTGGACATGGAAAATTTCAGCTCACCCTATCTTTTTGAATTGACATTTCACATAATTTTTGGTAGAATTTTCTTGTTTTGTTATTGGTACCTATTATCAGTAATCTTTATATTATCCCAGAATTATTATCCTACTAGTAACTTAGGTCTTTTATTTACCATGAGTCAAAAGTTGGTTAGCAAATAAGATGTCTCCTTGCCTTCCATTTGGAAGATGGTTCTTCTCATGGTTTTGGAATGAATTTGAGAGCAGGTTCTGAACAGTGTCCCGGTGCTGTGCTAGAATAACTGAGTTTAATGCAGTTGGGAACCAAGTGAGGCAAACAAATAAAAATTCATGAAGTTCTGTTATTTATATTCTCATTGCCTGTGTCAGTTGGAACTACCAAATGAAAGATGATACACATGAAAAAAGTCAATGGCAATATTAGATCACCAGCACATATAAAGCATAATACTTAAATTACCTTAGCTTGTTAAAATCCTTCCTTGACTAATACAGAAGTGTTTACAGATGTAGGTACTCAGATTCTCATGGACCAAGAAAGATAGGGTGTTATTTAGGACTGAAGGAGAGTTCGAACATTTAATCAAAGTAGGATGCTAAATGAAATTTATCATGGAAAAAATATTTATCACAGCCCCAAAATATTGAGAGGAACTCAATGAAGACAGATCTTTGACCTCTTTTACACTTTTCTGCATGTGGGAGAGTCACATCCTTCAGATGAAGCAGGATTAACAAATTCCTCTTTGTATGCAAAAGACTTTTAAGACAACTATTCTTTTAGTCCCTATCTTTATTGCTGTTAGGCTGTGTTGAAGGAAAGGGCGCTACATATCGCCTGTGTCTATGCATTGTAATTATTTGTCCTCAGTAATGGCATTAAATCATTCATATCAAAAGTCATGAAAAGGAGGAAACAGGTAAAGGAGACATGACTTTAGGTTTCTTTTTCAGTATGGAAGGAAGGAGACATCATAGAATGACAGAACCTCATAAGGGGAAGTATTATCACAACTTCCATTCATTTTTATAATTCTTCATGGCTCAGGAAAAGTTTGAAAAATTACAGAATACTAAGGGGTATCCAATAGAACTATGCAAGCAAGGCAATGAATAAGCTATGATCTCCAAAAAAAGCAGCCATTAGCAACTGCCAGCTGGTTCCCAGTAGCTATACTACTGGCATTGGGAAGGGGACAACAACAGCTGCCTACAAGATCCTGTCCTTTCTGCAGATGTTCACTATAAGACCAGCACGTTGGAGAAACAAAATAATACGTGTCAGATTTGCAACTGGGCAATGTCCATTGTGGAAGGAATGTTGTCTAGAGCAGAGCTGGCTTGATAATCTGCAGCTGAAATTCTCAGATCATCATAGAATATATAGTCTTGGAATGAAATGTGGTTGTCACCATTGCCTTGATGTGTAATGGCAGGGAAGTGATAGGAGCACGTAAATTTTGACAATATCTGCTGCTAGGCATAAATATACTCAGACAAGAAAAACAAACAAATGAACAAACAAATAAACATGACAGCAAGTGAGAAAAAAATCAAATTAATTTCCAGTTCGGGAGAGATTGTCCAATAACAGAAGTAAACACAAGAGTAAGTCAGTCTTTCATCTCCACAGAGCAGCAATCATAGATTACACTGAAAGTAAAATCCTAGCACAACAGATATTAAGTTGCATTTTTCCTGCTTAGGCAGAGTGTCGTAGGCTCAGGATTTCTGTAGAAAATGTATATCCAGTCACAAATCCCTGTCAGCAACAATCAAAGTCAACTTAACTTACTTGAATCACTTAGTCAGGCAAACATTCATCCACCTATATATAGGAAATAAAAAACAATACAAACAATAAAAAGATAAGTAAGCAAGACCCATAATCATGATGAAGAAAAGCATGCTATGTGTGTACAATAACAAGTAATAAAAGGAGAGGCCATGAATTAGAAGGAGAATGAGGGGAGTATACTAGAGAGTTTGAAGGGAGGAAAGGTAAAGGAGAAATTACTCAGAAATTTCAAAACATAGACTAATATGTGATCTAGTATTGCTTTTGCAGATGCACAGCCAAAATTAATTTAGAATTAGTAGTGAACATTATATAGTAATATTCAAATTAGCAATGCTAATTTAATTTCAACATATCTTGCTGACATGTAATTGCATTAACCAACTGTGTTAGTCATAGCTTAGGTTTTAATTCCATATGCCCATAGATGTGTGTCTTATGATAACTAAATGTTCTTATTGAAATTTCTCTTCTAGTATTGGTTTAAGATATACATGTTAAAATAATGACTTTGGTGCTGATGTTGTTCAGTGACTCCGATGATAAAGTACTTTAATCCAATGGAGAGGTTAATCTTCAATGTCAGTTTCAGGGTAAATAATGATAAAAATGAGTAGCATCAACATTCAGAAAGATATCTAGTTTATTTTAATACTATTTTCCATAGTTTACTTTTATCAGCAGATTCAAATGTGAACATATCTAACCTTTAAATCTCACAAAGTTTGCATTCTAATGTAGGAAAATATTTTAATCTAACTTTATTTCTGTAGGTATATCTTTACTTTTATACATGTGTATTCTAAAACAATGATAAAAAATTCTCTTTTCCCATAATATTATCTAAATAAAGATATAGAACCCTGTCATATTTTTGCTTTTATACTAACATACAAAGAAATACAGTAGTATTATTCATCATATCATTATTCTTATAACAGAAAACATAATTATACTAAATATTGATAAACATAGACTAGTCAGGTGAATGTCAGAAAAATATAACACAATTATAACGCAAAGGTGAATCTGTTATTCACAAAACAAAATGGAAAGGCATGTGTGATGCTGTATAAGGGATACCTTATGCAACAGATAATTAAGCTGTCCTCAGGACAACCTAACTTAAGAGTAGTAGCTGCTCTTCAAAGAACAGAGTTTGGCTGCTTACACCCATGTTGAGCTGCTCAAAACTGTTTTCAACTGTAGTTCTTGGGACTGGATATACTCTTCCCGCTTCTGTAGACACACAAACACATATAGCATGTCTATGCACAGACACAAAAGTATAAATAAAAAGCAAATCTAGACCACGAAGACAAAGGCTAACTAGGCTGCTCAGAGAGTAAACATACTTGTTACCCAACTTGATTAAGTGAGTTTGATTCCCTGCTTCTACATGTCAGCAGGAAAGAAATGACATCTAAAGTTGTCATGAGAACTCGTTATGCAACAATGGTATTGGCATACCACACATACACACACACACACACACACACACACACACTCACACACATGCACACACACATACAAAGACACACACACAAACACACACATTTGCATGTGCACATACACACACATGTGTACACACACACCTACATGTACACACATATGAACACACGCCCAACAACAACAGCTAAATAATGCAATTTAGAAAAAAGAAAATAAGTCATTCCCTAAAGTGGCAAACTATATGTAAAAAATTGCTTAAAAAATTGGAAATGGTTTCAGAATGCACCAGGGAATGAATATGAAGGTAGATTCTGGAGGAATTATCAATATAATTTCCAATGTAATAGAAAATTATGGGTTAGCTGGAACAGACTATAGGTAGAAAAGTCAATGTAAAGACCATGTTGGTAAGGACTCTGAACAAAATGAGGAACCATTGCAGAAATCATTAACTGTTTCCAAGGAAGTTTAATCACCAGGAAATATAAACTTCGGATCTTAAGAAACACATTATTAGGGACTGAAGGATGGAATGCTGGCTCTCCATAGAGGCAAATGTTTTCTCTGCTCACACCATGTGAGTACCTGGGGCTTAACTCAGGTATTTAGGCTTCGGAGAAAGCACTTTTACTCTCTGAGCCATCTTGCTGACACAGTAGGATAAAGTTAGTAACACTGTGCCCTCTAATATCGTGCAAGGCCAGTCTTGAAAGTAATGATTTTAGATATTTATGTAAAGAAATTTCTGAGCAGGATTTCTTCGCTTGATTTTGACAGGAAATAAACAGATGCAGTAGCTCTGAATAAGACAAAAAGTACAAAAACCAAAGAGAATATTCTGAAAATTCTCAGCCCTTTTAGATGGCAAGGAAGCTAAATGTCAGAAATAGATTCTGAAGATTTTCAAGGAGAAGAAACCATGTGACTGGATGAGCCTTTCTTGAAACCATCAAGAGACAGAAAAGTTTCTTCAGTGAGGTCACCAGTATTTTTCAAGCCTCAAGTAAGAAAGAGCAGTATTGAGATGAGGTGACGATTAAAATTCCCAGTCTTAGCAAGGGAATAATTCAGGACTAAACCTGGGAGATGAATGGAAGATCTTGAGAGGTTTAAAACACATGGAGAAAGATTGTCAGGGAGATGAAGCAAGGCAGAAAGCATGAACTGAAGGGGGACTATTAGGAAACCCTCAGTCCTCCATCCCCCCAACAGCCAATGAAATCACTCTGCTACATATTTGTGCACTAAGAGCTAAAACACTTCTTACTATGTGGAGCAGAAATCCATTGGGTGACAGCCACCAGCCAATGAAGATAATTTTGAGGCTTTTAAGTTCTATTCACAGAAAGACCACTTATCTGGATACATTGTTCATGCCAAATATTTTTTAGTATATTTTAAATGCCTGTGGCAAAGTAGATGTTATTCAGAAACAAATACCTTTTAAGAGAAAGAATAATGTGTTCCAGTTTAACAGAGAGCATAAACGAGGTGGTTTATGTCTTTGTTCATTTTAGCTAAACATATAACATTATTTAAAGAAAATTTTCAGTTAATATTCACCTAAAGAAAAATGAGCTCCATTAAATAAATTCATGTTATCTATGTTTCTGCCGATAGAATACACTTTATCATGACCTCCTATCCAGGACCATTCCTGAAATATGAACTATCTGATCAAACTAGTAATGGATAAGTGCTTGCCTAAATCAATAGTAAAGGGTGATTTTATTCCTCCTGAAATATTTTTGAGTGTGTTGAATTATATCACATAATATAAAATACACTTTTTCAGTACTTTTAATAATAAAATGAATATGTTCAATTGTGCATATATGTCTTGAACTCTATGAGGTTCTGTAATTAAAATATAATCTCTAGAACCTATTTAAAATTTAAAGCAACCTTTATGCCTTTAATGCTAGCACTTGGGGCCAGAGTCAGGCAGATCTCTGTGAGTTTGAGACCAACCTCGTCTCCAAAGCAGTTTCCAGGACAGGTTGCAAAGCAACAGAGAAACCCTGTCTCAAAAAAACCAAAAAAAAAAAAAAACCAAAAAAAATTAAAACAAATTTTTAAATGACAGAAGAGTTTCTGCTGTTGTAGATAGCTGAATATAAATTTCCACTCTGGTGAATATGAAGAAACAGGATAAAAGGATTTTGCATAAACCAAAATAATGTCTCAGACATTAGAGGATGAGCCCTCCTAACACAGAAGCAAGAGCAGAACTCTTAAAAAGGGGAGCTAAATAAGAAGAGAAGAAAACAACTATAGAAATACTTCACATAGAATCCATAGATTGGATAAAACACTATGAGAAATACTGTCATAGGTATAAGAAGCCTCACACCCATCATCTATCACAGTAAAAGCACAGAAAACAAAAGCAAAGCACCAAATGTGATCTTGCCAACAAAGCATCTGCACATCAGCAGAGCAACCCTAATGAAATTCAACAGATTGCATTTATATATTAACCCTTTTATGTGTGTGTACACACATACATGTGTATGTGTGTCCATCTCTGGGCATAGCAACAGTAATTAACAAACAGAGGCCATGGATTTGAGAGTGGGGCAGAAGGACATGATAGGGAGAGGACAAAAAGGATATAAATATAATACACATATACAAATCCTCAAAAATATGAAAATACACATAAAATAAGGAAGTTCACACACATGTATGCCAATGCAATTAGGAAAAATAAATTTTGGAATGGATAGATTTAATTTGATTCCTATACAAATGTATGAAATCATCACACTGAATTCCATACATTTGTAAAATTATTTTGTGCCAAATAAATGATACTTTTATAGTGATTTTAATAAGAATGCCCCCCATAGGGGAGTAGCACTATTTGTTGGAGTAGGTATGATGTAGGAGGAAGTGTCAAAGCCCAAACCAAGCCCAGTGGTATTCCCTCTTCCTGCTGCCTGTGGATCATGATGTAGAACTCTCAGCTAACTGTAATCACCATGTGTGCCTGCATGCTACCATGCTTCTTGCCATGATGATATTGGAATAAACATCTAAAATTTTAAGTAATTTCCAATTAAATACCTTTTTAAAATGAGAGTTGTCATTTTCATTTGTGGCTCTTCACAGCAATAGAACATGTTGACTAATCCTAGATTTTAAAAAAAGTGGATGTTTTGGTAATGTATCATAAAAATTAAGTCTGGCTTTCTTCCTGTGAGAGTATTTTTGCTACATTTTAGGTTGTTTCTTTAGTAATTTACAGAGTTTACCTCTGTCTTTTTTTTCCTGATAGAATTTAAATCCAAATGTCACTAATTAATTATTTCTAGTCCTGTCATTTTAAACATCTGTTTATACTGGTAACAGCAATAGTATCATAGACTGGTGTTGAGTGATTGTTGATCACAGGTGAAGTTAACACTACAAAAAACAACTCTGAGATACCTTCTTACTCCTGTCAAAATGGATAAAATCAAAAACATCAAAGGCAGTCTATGCCTGAGGATGTGAAGAAAGGGGAACACTCCTCCACTGCTTGTGGGAGTACCAACTCTTACAAACACTTTGGAAATCAATACGGAGATTCCTCAGGAAAATGAAATTAGTCTACCACAAGAACCAGCAATTTCAATCTTAGACATATACCCAAATGATGCATGTCCATACAACAAGGATGTCTGTTCAACTATGTTCACAGCAGCATTACTTGTAATAGCTAGAACCTGGAAACAGCCTAGATGCCCCTGAACTGAAGAGTAGATAGACAAATTGTAATACATTTACATAATGCAGTACTATTCAGAAAGAAAAAATGGAATCTTGAAATTTGCAGGCAAAAGAATGGCACTAGAAGAAACCATCCTGACTGAGGTAACCCAGTCACAAAAAAGACAAACATGGTATGTACTCATTTATATATGGAGTTAAGACATGGATCACGGGAGAGCCAGCCTGTAATCCCACTGCCAAAGAATCTGGGAAACAGGAAAGACACTAAGAGAGATATGCATGGTACCTCAGATAAAGAAAATTGGACAGGATCTTCAGAGGAGATTGGGAGCATGGGGGGAGGGGAAAGTGAGTTGAGAAAAAGAGAGGGCGAGGTCATGGGGGAGCAGGAAGGTTGAGTTAGGGGAAGAATAGAGGAGAGCAGGATGAGAGATACCATAACAGAGGGAGTCATTATAGGTTTCAGGAGAGTTCTGGCACCAGTGATTTTTTTAGTTTAAATTAGAAACAAGCTTGCTTCACATGTCAATTCCAGCTCCTTCTCACTCCCCTCCTCTCCTGCTGGCACCAACCCTCTAACCCCCCACCTAATCCCCAATCATCCTCCCTGGGGGATCTCTTGAGTCTGTCATTTCATCCAGGGCAGGGCCTAGGCTCTCCCATACGTGTCTAGGCTGGGTTCGGATCCCAAAGTTCATTTGTATGCCAGGGATAAATATTGATCTACTTCCCGAGGACCCATAGATTACAGACTTGGCCAAAGTAAGCAGCACTTATATACATGCATACACACATATATATCATATCTCAGATATATTTTCATTCTCGCAGGCATTGTCACATCTCAATGATATATTTGGTGTGGATATTTTGAAAATGCTTATTTTATACTTTATTTAGTTATTAAAGAAAATGTAATATAAACATCTCTATTAAATTTGAGTTAAAAATGGAGCTGTATCTTTCCTTTGTGTCTACTTATTGGTATAAGGGTAACAAGCACCTTTGTACCTTTCATTGGCTCATAATATTCACTACAAAGTAAATCACTTTTCAATCAAAAAATGATACAACATTGTGTTTTGTCTCAGTGGCTGCAAATGTGCTGAAAAGTAGGGACTGTAGGGTTCATCATTGAAAATAAAATATAAATTCCAGAATTTCTTTAAAATTTTAAAAAAATAACTAAATGATATCATCCACTTTAATTGTTGCAACAGGATGTATTGATACACTCTAAATCCTACAAGTGACCTTTTATAGTGGTAGACTTTCACCATAATGGTATAATGCGGGATTCCTAACAATTTGGAGGTTTTGTGTGCTGAAGGGTATGCATGTCTTTAAAGAATGTTTAAGCATTTCAAGTGTGCTTGCACCTGGATGTATACAGTCCTGTATACTGAGTAGATTCAATGTTATTGCATAAATTCTCTTATTTCTTGTCACTTTTACATGCTGTCAAAACAACTGCAAAACCATTTATTGGTTCACCTCCGCTTTACCATTTTCTTTGTAGTTGACATTTACTAACTGACTATTAGTCATTTATTTTTATCTCTAGAAAGGCCTCCAAATCCAAAGCAATTTACCCTGATCATTTTCTCCAGTGCTAAATTATTTTGAACTTCTGAAGCCCTTTTATATGAGTTTAGAGAGATAAAATACATCAGACAGAACTGTTTAATAAAACTTCAGTGAAGTGATAAATCAGAGGGCTATGGTACAAGGTGCTGGTGGCGCCAAATGATGCAAGGGACAGATCTAGTATGAGGAAGCCCTTTGAAAATCAAAGAAAGCTCATTCTGTTTAACTCATAAAAACAAACAAACAAACAAACCCTGATCTTTTAAACTCTATTGTTTGAAGCACAACAATTTGTTTCCTTTAAGTTGTATTTTTTTAATTTTTATTTTTAAATTTAAATTAGAAACAAGGTAGTTTCACATGTCAATCCCAGTTTCCTCTCCCTCTCCCTCTCTTCCTCCCACCAACACCCATACCACCTCCCCTAATCCCACTTCTTTCCCTAGGGAGGCTGAGGGCCTCCATGGCAGGTATCAATAGTCTGTCATTTCATCCAAGGCAGGGCCTAGGCCCTTCCCCAAGATTCCAGGCCAAGAGAGCATCTCTCATTGTGGGATGGGCATCCAAAGTCCATTTGTATGCCAGAGATAATACTGATCTACTACCCAAGGGCCCATAGATTGACTAGGCCTCCTCACTAACACCCACATTCAGGGGGTCTGGATCAGTCTGATGCTGGCCTCCCAGCCATCATTCTGGGGTCCAGGAAGTACCCCTTGTTTAGGTCAGCTGTTTCTTTGGGTTAAACAAGCCCACTCTTGATCCTTATGCTTATCAGTCCTTCCTCTCTGTCACTGGGTTCCTTGAGTTCAGCTCAGTGTTTGCTCTTGGTGTCTGTCTCTGTTTCCATCAGTCATTGGTAGAAGGTTCTGTTTCTCACACTCTGGCAGTGGGATTTTAGGCTGACACTCCCCTGATCCATGTCTAAAACCCATATATGAGTGAGTATATACCATGTTTGTCTTTTTTGTGACTGGGTTACCTCACTCAGAATGGTTTCTTCTAGTGCTGTCAATTTGCCTGCAAATTTCAAGATTGGATTGTTTTTTTTTTTCTATTTAATACTACTCCATTGTGTAAATGTACCACATTTTCTCTATCTACTCTTCAGTTGATGGGCATCTAGATTGCTTCCATGTTCTGGATATTACAAATAATGCTGCTATGTTTAATGGAACAGATGTCCTTGTTGTATGAATGTGCACCTTTTGGGTATATGCCTAAGAGTGGAATTGCTAGATCCTGTGGAATACTGATTCCTATTTTTCTCAGGAATCTCCATACTGATTTCCAAAATGGCTCTACGAATTGGCACTCCCACCAGCAGTGGAAGAGTGTTCGCCTCTCCACATCCTCTTCACCATGAATTGTCATTGGTGTTTTTGATTTTAGCCATTCTAACTGGAGTAAGATGGTATCTCAAAGTTGTTTTGATTTGCATTTCCCTGATGGCTAGGCTTATTGAACACTTTCTCAAGGGCCTCTCAACCATTTTAGACTCCCGTATTGAGAATTCTCTATTTAGTTCTGTAGCCCACATTTTAATTGGACCCCTTGGTATGTTGGAGACTTGCTTCTTGAGTTCTTTGTAAATTTTAGAGATCAGCCCTGTGTCAGATGTGGGGTTGGTGAAAATCTTTTCCCATTCTATGGGCTGCCTTTTTGTCTTATTGACTGTGTCCTTTGCCTTACAGAAGCTTCTCAGTTTCAGGAGGACCCTTTATTAATTGTTGACCTCAGTGTACTACTGGTATTATGTTCAAGAAGCAGTCTCCTGTATCAACTCCTTCAAGAGTACCTCCCACTTTCTCTTCTAGGAGGTTCAGTGTGGCTGGATTTATGTTGACGTCTTTGATCCATTTGTAATTAAGTTTTGTGCATGGCAATAGACATGGATCTATCTGCATTCTTCTACATGCCGGCATCCAGTTATGCAAGCACCATTTGTTGAAGATGTTTTCTTTTTTAAATTGTATAGTTTTAGTTTCTTTGTCGAAGATCAGATGTTCTTATGAGTGTGGGTTAATATTGGGGTGTTCAACTTGATTCCATTCATCTACCTGTCTATTTTTGTGCCAATACAAAGCTGTTTTCAGGAGGATAGCTCTATAATAGAGCTTGAAATCAAGGATGGTGATGCCTCTGGATGTTGCTTTGATGAACAGGGGTGTTTTGACTATCCTGGGTCTTTTGTTTTTCCATATAAAGTTGATTATTGTTCTTTCAAGGTCTCCGAAGAATTGTTCTGGGATTTTGATGGGGATTGCATTCGGTCTGTAGATTCCTTTTGGCAGGATTGCCATTTTTACTACATTGATCCTGGCTATCCAAGAGCATGGGAGATCTTTCCAATTTCTGGTGTCTTCTTCAATCTCTTGTTTTACATACTCAGTTATTTTATGTTTTTTGTTACAATTGTAAAGGGTGATGTTTCTCTGATTTCTTTTTCAGCCCTCTTACTGTCAGTATATACTGGGGCTACTGATTTTCTTAAGTTGATCTTGTATCCTGTCACTTTGCTGAAAGTAATTATCAGCTGTAGGAGTTCCCTGGTAGAGTTTTTTGGATCACTTATGTAAGCTATCATATCATCTGTAAATAGTGAAAGTTTGACCTCTTCCTTTGCAATTTGTATCCCCTTGATCTCCTTTTGTTGTCGTATTGCTCTAGCTAAAACTTCAAGTAAGTTATGTTTTTGTTTCATGTAATTACTGACAATTTACTGGGCTTTCAGACATACTGCATTATCAATTTGAAAATCCAGCCTCTTTATTTTGTATTTATAGAGTTTTTGTTGAATCTGTAACTTGCACAAAAGAAGTGACTCAGGGATTCCCACATTGTTCATTGTTGACATCAAACATGTAGCATGTCTTGCAAATCTAGCTTCATCAAATTCCTATATAACAGAGGTTGGTTCAGTAAAGATATACACACTCAGCTTTTTCAAAAGGGCCCTCTTATAGCCATTCTTCGCTGAGGATTTGTTCATTCAAGGGGTGGAAGATAACCTGTTTGTTTAGGAAACCACCATTGGAGCAGCAGAATCACACAATTCTCCTTTCCCAGGAGTGAAACCTACTCAGTTGATACCTTAGGTATGCTGACTTTCCCTCTTTCTCCTTTCTGATATATGCACCACTATCTGGCTACTGTTATTGTGGGATACCATCAAGTCTACAGAATTGCAGAGCTCTGACCTGAAAATGTAAGTGTTGTCATCGTTTTCTGACACTCCATCATAGTGGAAGAGTTTCCTGCCTAACAATTTATTCCAAGCTCTATGTGTGAAGAGGACAGGAATTCTAAGTTCCCACTGGGCTTTCACTATACTGTAGTTGTACATTTCTCTCCCAAATAACCACAATAGCAACTTAATATTATTTATAAAAGCTTGTTACTAGCTAACTCTAGCATTAAAATTAATCCATTTCTATTAATCCATGTACTTGTGGCTTTACCTGTCCTCTAACATGTCGTGCTTCCTGGGCTCTCCTGAGTCTTTCCTATAATTCTGAGCTTAGTGTAGAATATGCATTCATTTCATTTGTTGATAATTATTATTCTAGGAACTAAGGGTCCAGTGTTTCTATCTATTACCAAATGTATCCATTCAAATTATGTATATAGAGATTACTCTATGTGCAGCTGATAAACCTTGTCTGAGATAGGATTCCATTTACTACTTAACCCCACATGCCTCAAATGCAATGAGATTTTAGGATAATATTATTTCCCCAGGTATAAATGGCAACTCAAATTCTTTGTCTAATTCTAAAACATGTTTTGATATTTAACTTTCCCAAATCATAGGAGATAGAGTAAGTGGCAATGGTTACTTGAGTAAGAAGGCCTGTAATTTAGTTTCTATCAGGGGCAGAGAGATGACTCAGTGGTTAAGAGCATATGTTGCTTTTGCAGAGGACAGAGACCTGGTCTGCAGAACTCCCATGGTGACTGAAAACTCTTCGTAATTCTGCTTCCAGGAGTCATGATGCCATCTTCTGCCTCCTCTTGAAATATATTTCCAGGCAAACACATATACATAAAAAAGTAATAAAATCTAAACATTTTAATATATTTCATCACATTTAGTGATTTAAAGTGTGTGCGTGCATGCGTGCATGTGTGTAAATGAAAACATGATGTGCAGGAGTCGATTCTCATCTTCCACATCAGGAATCTGGAGACTGCAAAAAGATAATACACCTTGCTCCCTGGTGCCTTCACCACCTGAGCCATCTTGTCAGTCCACAAATCATAAAGCTCTTACCATGGAAACTCATTCCTAATTTGTAAGGATGCTGCCTTCCCTTTGATGTGAATGTAAGAATTGCTTCGGTTTTAACCACAGTGCCAGGAATAATTATGCATTACTTTGAAGCTACATGAGTCGTCTTTTCCTATATCCTTTTTTATTTTACCATGTAGATTGAGAAACAGTCCTGCTGTGTGTCATTCTGCCTTGAATCTGAAAAGCTCTTCTTAGGTGATCAACTGTACATTTCACAGATATACTGTTACCAATTATAGATATGGTGACAAGAGATCAGACCCTGGGAATGCTTATCTTTCATAGAAGAAGAAGGTGCTGCATCCCTCTTAGGAAAGAGGCAGCATTAGCCTTTAACAGGAAGGAGTGGGTTTCTTTCGTGGACATGTAGGCTTCAAAGTATTTTGGAGTTTCAACATTTTCAAGGAATTGCTTTAGGTACTCACATAGACATAGAAGAATGGACATGAAAGACTATTTCTTAGCTCATAAAGTTTTTAGTAAAACTGATGAACCCTAAAAACAGCAATGATTATTATTTTGGTAAAATGCATGCGGCTCATTCACAAACATGTTGGTACATATCCTGTTTAGAAAGTGACGTGGACAAGACTCAACTTCTTCATTTTCTTACTTTGGTAAACAGAGCTTAAACAGTGAAATTATACCACATCTAGATTCCAGAGAAGGATCTTTATGTCATAAACCAAGTAGTCATTTATGTTATTTATAAAATTAACATGGTATCAACAACATAACTTCCTTTGCAAAGTAGTGTTTATTCTTTCCAAAAACAGTCCCCTAAGAATTCTATTTTCCTCTACAATATTTATTTTGAAGACTTATTTAATTTCCTTTAAAACAATTCAATTACAACCAGTGGATACTTGCCCACTGTTTTATTTTACTTTTTAAATTTCCCTTTAGTTTGCGTGTTTAAACAATTTTCTTACAGCATTGCCTGATGATTAACATACTTATGCTAACTAAATTGTTTTTAGAGGTGTTTGAACTTCATTTACGACTCCTTTTGTACTGGAAAACAAAGAAAGATTAGAAAACTCTATCCAAATTAATGGAACATTTCTATTCTCCATCTGAATGTCACTCACTGGGTAAACACAGACATTGTCAGTTGAAGCAGCAAACGAAGAATGTCCATAAAGTGCTATTCCCTGCTGAGCACATTCTTAGAAACACGGAAAGTCTTGAAAGAAAAATGAAGGGAGTATACTTTGAAATAAGCATGATGCCTCATGCTGAGGCAAATCTCACTCACAGGCTAAGTGAACATTGGAAAATAGAATTGCAAACCAGAAACAAGAAGCAATCCTTTGCTAGCTAGAGATTCTGCCTACAAAGGAATAAAAACAGAGTTTTAGTGCTTGGATGAACTTAAAGCAGGAAGTTGAACGAACACAACAACACAGTCATCCTAATGCTATATACATGACTTCTTTTAAAAACACCAAGATCCCCTGCTTTGACTGTGTTACAAAGTGCACACCGTAAACCGTTAATGCCAAAGTGTAACGGTTGCAAACTTAATTTGATGAAACAGATGTTAATATGGTGAAAGTCATTTTAGTGAAAACTAGACTGAACCAGCTGTCTTTTAACTCCTCTAAATTCCTCTTTCTGAACTGTGTCAAAATCCAATGTATTTGCTATAAAATATATAATTCCCATTCCTTTAAAATAATTTTTGTTCATGCTTTCTCTGTTTTATATATTTAAGTGATAGCAGCTGCATAGAATATAGTTCCTTGAATTTCATAGAAAATGAAGTGCATATATATACACATATATGTATATATATTTTTTCATCTTCACATGAAAGATATAGTGTTTCTTAATAACTTCAAAGCTGATTGATATGTAAACAGATTCCAAACTGTAATCAAAATTGAAACTAAATGCAGATATGTGATTTGTCTTCATTAGGCTTATTATTTGTAGTGAAGTTGATATTAATCCTGCAGTATGCTAAATGGACTAGAAGTTAATAAAATCTGGACATGTGTTCAATATGTTTTCAATGACAGTAAATCTGTGGGGTATTCATTTTAATATTGTAATTTAAATGATGAATTATAATAATATTCCTGACAATAATTTGTTAAAATATTCTACCTACAGTAAACAAAAAGTCAAAATAAAAACTGAGAAATACAAACATAATTACAGCTTGTATTCAAGTAGAGTACTTTATTATTCAGTCAAAATATCACGTTATTGCTATAGCAATCAGAAAATAAAGTGATTAATAGTAAGGTGAAAAAAACATTTTATTTTTTATTTTTTGGTTTTTATGAGACAGGGTTTCTCTGTATTGTTTTGGAGGCTATCGGTCCAGCCCGGCCTCGAACTCACAGAGATCCTCCTGCCTCTACCTCCCGAGTGCTGGGATTAAAGGTGTGCGCCCTCACCGCCCAGCAAGAAAATATTTTTATTACTAAAAGAGTATAAGAAATGCTTGAATATTGTTAGAATGATACCACAAACATAATCAATTCTATTACCGTAAATTGAAATAGCATACTTTGCAAAGGAAACAATGTGTTACTCTGTTATTTGCTGATATTTGGAGTTTGCTTGTTATTATAATCTTGATGGAATTTATACTATTTCTAGAAAATATGAAACACAAGGTTCATAATATTCTAAGGTACTTACTGTAAGAATGACAGAAGTTTGAACTTTCTAAACACTGTATAATGCATCATAAATGGTTATGAATATACTACATTCAAATCAGAAATCATTTGGAAAGCCAGTTGTAGCACGGGTTCTAATAGGTCTTAATAATAATAAAAGCCCAGAGTTAAATATAGCAGCAAAATGCTGAGAGACTAAGGAGCAAAACCACAGTTACCTTAACTCCTCACCTTCCCAGCCAAAAAGAGACTGAATTCCTGTCGTCTTCTACTGCCTTATCAATTCCTCTCTCCACCTAGCTGCATCACTTCCTGTCTGTCTTCCCAGACAGCTATAGTTAACTAGTGACTAGCTGCACCATCTGATCTCCAGGCAAGCTTTTTTTTTTTTTTTTTTTTTTTTTTTTTGGTTTTTCGAGACAGGGTTTCTCTGTGGCTTTGGAAGCTATCCTGGAACTCGTTCTGTAGACCAGGATGGTCTTGAACTCACAGAGATCCGCCTGCCTCTGCCTCCCGAGTGCTGGAATTAAAGGCATGTGCCACCAACACCCGGCTCCAGGCAAGCTTCATTTGTTTGAGTATAAACAAGATATCACCACAGAGAGTGGAGAAATTTAAAGTCTCCTTGTAAGGATGATAATGGACAACAATTCCAAAAATAAAATGAAGTTAATGAAACAGATGGAATAGAGCAGAAAGAGGCATGACCACAAGCTTGATGGATTTAAGGATGACCCCAGGTAAGAATCTAAGCAATAGTGGAGAGGCTATCTTAACTGCCCTTTCCCTGTAATCAGATTGATGATTACCTTATTTGTCATCATAGAACCTTCCATACATGTTTGTTTCAGGAATACCTACACAAACTTACTTTATCACAAATTATTTTATACAAATCCCAAAAGATGCTTAAGATTAATATATGGGTATTAAGTATGTGGCATTTCTAATTCCTATTTTAATATAAAATGAAAAGAGTAATCGTGATTTTAATATAAAAAATGGAAATGAGACAAATACAATGAGAACCATATATATTATATGTGATTCACAGGGAAGAATTCCAAAGCACTGTTTTCAGACTATCTGGAACATAAGATGTGGATTAAACTAAACTGCCTCACTAATTTGCTTACTGAACAAGGAACACAAATATTCAAACTATCACTAATAAGCTGAACTTGAGGTGGCAGAATAAGGTAGGTAAAAACATAACCTGATTCCTAGAGGACACTAGATCCAAGGCCTACATTTTTGTTGGTGTCCAGAACAGAAAGAAGGTTCTCTTGGGCAACCAGGAAGAACCACAAGGTTGGGGTGGCTCTGTCACTGCCCGCAGCAGAAATGATAGGCTTAACAAAAAGGACAGATAAGTATTTCAACCTTTTTAAATGTTAATCTTTTACAAGCAAGGGAGGTAACACTGATTGATCATCTTTATGAGTGTATCATAGATTGCTTTAACTAGCAGTTACCTTCTGTTTCTAAAGAAGAACTTGAAGTGACACTTTTGCTCTTATGGTGGTTTCTGCATGACTCCCATACCACCCAACAATTTTTCCATTATCTAGTAACTGTCCCTTCCACTTTTATATGAAGTTAATTGGCAGGTTTCCACAAATAATTGGCAACATGTTATGTTACTTAATATAATAATGGGCAAACTCCATTCATGTTGCTGCAGATTATAGGTGAATACATTCTTTATGAATGGATGAATTTCATTGTATGAATGTGTCTTGTTTTCATTAACCATTCATCATTGAAGCATCCAATGTTTATTTCTGTCATAATGAAGAATACTACAATGACAGGAGATGGCAGCTATTTTCTATAATAAGTATTTCATCACCATTGGGTAGATACCTACCAAGGATGTTACAGGGTTTTTGTTGGTTGTTTATTTTATTAATCTATATGTTAGCTTCTTTTCAATTGATGTAGCAAAATACCTAAGGAAAACATCAACTTGAAAGAAGGAATGTTTTGGTTTGGGCTCAAAATTTGAGGAATTTACTGTCTGTCATAGCTAGGACATCATGATAGCTGTCAGCTGTTTACATTCACAGTCAGGAAGCAGAGGTTGATGAATGAGGAATTTAATTCATGAATGATGTCACCCATATTTAGGTGGATTTTCCAGCATTGTTAACAAAACCAGAAACACCATTTCAGATATGACAAGAAGTTTATGTTCTAGTTACTTATGGGTCTTGTCATGTTGACATAATTCAACATCAGAATCTCTTTATCACTTATATTCTAGCCAACAATATACGAATTCCCTCCTCTCTGTATCCATTCTAGAATGGGTTACGGTAATACTACTACTTACTACTACTGTTGTTTGGTTTTTTGTTGTTGTTTTTTTTGTTTGTTTGTTTTTCGAGGCAGGGTTTTTCTGTGGTTTTGGAGGCTGTCCTGGAAATAGCTCTTTTAGACCAGGCTGGTCTCGAACTCGCAGAGATCTACTTGCCTCTGCCTCCTGAGTGTTGGGATTAAAGACATGTGCCACCACCGCCATGCACCACTCCTGTTGTTGATAGTCATTTTGACTACGGTGAGATTTCATATTGTAGCTATAGCTTGATTTGCATTTCTTTGAATAATTTTGAAGGTTACAAATTTTCATATACTTATTACCTATTTACATCTTTTAAGAAATGTCTATTAAGTTATCTAAACCATTATTTTTTCTATTTCTTATTGCTATCTTTTATTTTTCTTTTTTTCAACCAATTTTTCACAATGTCCTAATTATGTTGAGTATCTTCTTGACTATGTAGATACATCATGGATTGATATCACTTCCATTTTGTTTTATTTTAAATGTTTATGGCTTGGGAATCATATCTACAACCTTATTTCCTACAAACCTTTGTAGGGTAATTTTAACATAGTTTGTTTTCATAGCTTCAGTTTTAATTGTTGGACATTAGATGTGCTTTATGAATTTTAAACTCAGTGAGAGGAGAGGCTGTGTATTATCCATGAGGCCCTCTTGTGACTAATCAAAAATGAGCTGATTTTGTGAATGTGAATTAGTTCCCTTGTTCCTTAGATTTTTCATTGTTTCATTGGTGTGTGTGTGTGTGTGTGCATGTGTGTGTGTCTCCACACTTTTATTCACATTTTTAAGAAAAATTGTGAAGCAATAAAATAAAAGAGAATAGAATATCATCAAAAAACATGGCTGAAGTTAAAGAGATATTTTAACATTCTAAAACAGTTATATTCTCTTTGTTGGATTGTAAAAATACAGTCTCCATACTGTTACATTTAAGGGAGAAATTGTTCAAGCTTACTAAAAGAAGCCATTTTGTATTGTTTCATTTTCTAATTATAATGGAGAATATATGTAGTTTTAAATTTTCATACTGTTATTATAATTTTGCCATAATAACATGATCTACTATTTTATATTGAACATTTGTATTTGTAAGTCATTATTACTGAGAAACTGGTATGCATTAAGCTAGTTTAGTTTTTAAACAGCGCTTTGAGGTATGTATTATTATTATTATTTTACAAATAAGAAAACAGGCAAAAAACTTTGTCGATAAGTTCAGGGGGCTGGAATCAGACACAGGCCATTGGGCTACAAACTTATTCCTGTTGCATCTTGGTTTTCTAAGACTATGGCTGGTTGAACTGGTCAAGTGAACAATTCATACAAGGAAAAAAAAGTGGTTGGAAAATGCTTAAGCTACCATTTTCAAAATAAATGTATGTCCTCATTTGTAAATATTAAATTTGACTGACTACTTGCTGGTGTTTGTAAGACCTCAGTTATTAAAATAATATGGAGGCTAGTATATTTTTGCTTAGGTCTGTGTGTGTGTGTGTGTGCGTGTGTGTGTGTGTGTGTATGTGTGTGTTTGTGTTCACATGGGGATCACTCTAGAAAATTCACAGCTGAAAATTTATAGCTAATCTTTTTGTTCTTTTTTTCCTATCATATAAAAATAATTCAATACTTTCATATATGTCTATCATGTACATTACCAATCTTTCTTATTCTAGAATCTCTGTTTTATGCTGACAAAGCATTAACAAATGTAACATATTCAAATCTATGCTAATCTTGTCAAGAATATAATTTTGTAATGTATTTTTTCTCCTGCTCTTGCAGTATGGGTTAAAACAGCCCAGGGCCAGAAGCAGTACAAGTTTTACAACTTAAAAGTACATATAATTTGATTGTTTTCCCAGAGAAGTGGGCAGGCAGCCAAGCCTCACCACTAAAATTAGTCTCCAATTTAGTACTTGATGTCATTTCACAAGGACTGGAATGAAAAATGAGACATTGGACATGTTAACTCTGAGGAAAATTATCACTTCACCTTGTATAGGGCGTCTTTATGGAATGAAATCAGAAGAGATAAATCATCTTTCCCTGTGACAGATATGCCTGTCATTTGGGGAAAGATGTCCTCCCATGAGAGGGCAGGCACAGTCTGAGTTTCCCTCTGATTATGACTAGATATATGTTATGTCTGAAAATAATGATAGAAAATTCAAAATAGAAATGCTATATGCAGGAAACACTTCTCAAGTCATCTCTTTTGAAGTGACATTTTAAAAGTGTATATACATACAAGAAACACATTTGTGAACTGCATCTATATTTGAGGTGGTCACTAAGTGGAAAAAAATGGTCATGCTTACCAGGAGTACGTGATGTGCAGTGTAGTATGAGCAATATGGCTAAAGTAATATACCAAATAAGTAAGGAAAAGTTTGTCCCTCAGTTTCCATTCAGAAAATAGACCATCATTATTTTTTTCATTTTTATATATATATTTTTTATTTTAATTTTAAATAGCTTGTTTTACATGTCAATCCCAGTTCCCTCTCCCTCCCCTCCTCCCACACTCCCCTTCCCCCCCCAGCCTCCCACCCTGTAGCCAATTCCTTCCACATAGGGGATATCTAGAGTCTGTCATTTCACTCCGGGTAGGGTCCAGGCATTCCCCTAAGAGTCCAGGCTGAGAGAGCATCCTTCTTTGTGCTATGGGCACACAATGACTGCTTGTATTCCAGGGATAGACACTGATCCACTGCTAAAGGCCCCATAGGTTGCCCAGGCCTTGTCACTGACACTCACACCTGAGGGTTCCAGATCAGTCCCATGTTAGCCTCCCCGCTGTCAGTCTGGGGTCTAAGAGCTCTCCCCTGTTCAGATCAGCTGTCTCTGCTGCTTTTGCCAGACCATTCTTTGCCAATTTGCTCATCACTCCTCTCTCTCTGCCACTGGGTTCCTTGGGTTCAGTTCAGTGTTTAACTGTGTGTTTGCCTCTGCTTCCATCAGCCACTGGATTAAGGCTCCTAGATGGTTATAGACATCAAGTTCACTATCAGGAATGGGCATTCGAGGTGGTCCCTCCACTATTACTTAGCTTGCCAATTGGTGTTATCTCTTTAGATCACTAGAGGTCACTCTGGTGCCTGATCCGTCTTCTAACCTATGATTCCCTCTTCCCCCTATTCTACCCCCACCCACTCAACTTCCTGTTCCCCCATGACCTACTCTGTCTTTCTCTTCTCCCCCTCTCTTCTTCCCAGCTCCCACTCCCCCTTACCCCTCACCGTATTCCCCATCCATTCAGATGATCTTGTCTCAATCCTCTTCTCTTGGGTACTATGCATATATGCATATCTTTTAGGTTCTTTCCTGTTTCCCCGACTCTCTACAAACCATATATGAGTGAGTACATACCATGTTTGTCTTTTTGTGACTGGGTTACCTCACTCAGGATGGCTTCCTCCAGTGCCATCCATTTACCTGCAAATTTTAAGATTCCATTGTTTTTTTCTGCTGAGTAATACTCCATTGTGTAAATTTTCTCCACCCACTCTTCAGTTGAGGGGCATCTAGGTTGCTTCCAGGTTCTGGCTATTACAAATAATGCTGCTATGAACATAGTGGAGCAGATGACCTTGTTGTATGAATTTGCCTCATTTGGATATATGCCCAAGAGTGCAATTGCTGGGTCTTGGGGTAGATTAATTCCCATTTTCCTGAGGAATTTCCACACTGATTTCCAAAGAGGCTGTATGAGTTGGCACTCCCACCAGCAGTGGAGTAGAGTTCCCCTCTCTCCACATCCTCTCCAGCATAAATTGTCTTCAGTGTTTTTGATTTTAGCCATTCTGACAGGAGTAAGATGGTATCTCAGAGTTGTTTTGATTTGCATTTCCCTGATGGGTAAGGATGTTGAGCACTTTCTTAAGTATCTCTTGGCCATTTTAGCCTCCTCTGTTGAGAATTCTCTATTTAGATCTGTACCCCACCTTTTAATTGGATCCTTTGGTGTTTTGGAGACTTGTTTCTTGAGTTCTTTGTAAATTTTGGAGATTAGCCCTCTGTCAGATGTGGGGTTAGTGAATAACTTTTCCCATTCTGTGGACTGCCTTTTTGTCTTGTTGACTGTGTCCTTTGCCTTACAGAAGCTTTTTAGTTTCAGGAGGGCCCATTTGTTAATTTTCGATCTCAGTGTTTGCGCCACTGGTGTTATGTTTAGGAAGTGGTCTCCTGTACCAACTCTTTGAAGAGTATCTCCCACTTTCTCTTCTAAAATTTCAGTGTGGCTGGATTTATGTTGAGATCTTTGATCCATTTGGACTTAAGTTTTGTACAAGGCAATAAACATGGATCTATCTGCAGTCTTCTACATACCAGTACCCAGTTATGCCAGCACCATTTGTTGAAGATGCTTTCTTTTTTTCATTGTACAGTTTCAGCTTATTTGTCAAAAATCAAGTGTTCAGAGGTGTGTGGGTTAAAATTAGGGTTTTCAATTTGGTTCCATTGGTCTACCTGCCTATTTTTGTGCCAATACCAAGCTGTTTTCAGGACTATAGCTCGATAATAGAGCTTGAAGTCAGGTATGGTGATGCCTCCTGAAGTTCCTTTATTGTATAGGGTTGTTTTGGCTATCTTGGGCCTTTTGTTTTTCCATATAAAGTTGATTAATGTTTTCTCCAGGTCCTTGAAAAATTGTGATAGAATTTTGATAGGGATTGCATTGAATCTGTAGACTGCTTTTGGCAAGATTGCCATTTTTATTATGTTGATCCTACCAATCCAAGAGCATGGGAGATCTTTCCATTTTCTGATATCCTCTTTGATTTCTTTCTTTAAAGACACAAAGTTCTTGATATACAGGTCTTTCACTTCCTTGGTTAACATTATCCCCAGATATTTGATGCTGTTTTTGGCTATTGTAAAGGGTGATGTTTCTCTGATTTCTTTCTCAGTCACTTCATCATCTGTATATAATAGGGCCACTGATTTTTTTGAGTTTACCTTGTATCTTGCCACATTGCTGAAGGTGTTCATCAGCTCTAGGAGTTCCCTTGGGGAGTTTTTTGGGGTCACTTATGTAAACAATCATATCATCTGCAAATAGTGAAAGTTTGACTTCTTTTCCTATTTGTATCCCCTTTATCTCCTTTTGTTGTCTTATTGCTGTAGCTAGAACTTCAAGTACAATATTGAAGAGATATGGAGAGAGTGGACAGCCTTGCCTTGTTCCTGATTTTAGAGGAATTGCTTTGAGTTTCTCTCCATTTAGTTTGATGTTATCTGTTGGTTTACTGTATATTGCTTTTATTATATTCAGGTATGTTCCTGTTATCCCTGATCTCTGTAGGACCTTTATCATGAAGGGGTGCTGGATTTTGTCAAAGGCTTTTTCAGCATCTAGTGAGATGATCATGTGGTTTTTGTTTCGCAGTTTGTTTATATGGTGGATTATTCAACATTAGAAAATCTATCAATGTAGACCATCATTATTTTAAAATTTAAACTTTTGGGGAAATTTATCTTTTTTAAAAATTTAGTACATACCAATCCCAATTCTCTTTTTCTCCCATCCTCCCATGCTCTTTATCAATCGCCCATCCCACACCCCCAATGAACTCTCCAGGTAGGGTGAGGCCTTACATAGGGGATCATCAAAGTTTGTCAAATAATTTGGACTTCAGAGAGAGTATCATTCCTTAGGGAATGGGCTCTTTTGGGAAATTTTCTACGAGTACATTTATAGCATTGCACCACAAACACAGTCAGAAAAATCCATCACATACTTAATTTGAAATTCACAGTTTTCTGGGGGAAAGGCAAAGGATCAAAATAGTAGTTCTCTCTACCAGATTTTGAAAATTATAAGTGTGATAGTGTAGAAGCAGTAACCATGGAGGTATTATTAATAAAATATTCTGCCTTCCCATTTGAGTCTTGGATAAAGTTTTAGATAAAAGGTGTTAGATTTATTTAAGGAATAGTGATTTTTTAAACACACATGTTGAGATATAATTTAATAATAAGCAGATTTAACTTTCTATAAATGCATTTTTGTGGCTCAGAATCATATATTTGATAATAACATAATACATAGTAGAGAAAGGCTACATTTCAAGTGTGTTTCAAAAACAATCATGTAAACTTGCAGACCAATTCCCAAAGCACATCTGATATTGATAGAAAAGTTAAAAGTTGAAAGGTTTTACATGACAACATAATAAAAATGTCAATCTTTTCAAAAGCAGTCTACAGATTCAATGCTGTCTCCATCAAAATCCCATCATGATTCTTCACAGATCTTGAAAGAACAACACTCAACTTTATATGGAAAAACAAAAGACTCAGGATAGCAAAAACAACCCTGTAAAATAAAGGAACTTCTGGAGGCATCACCACCCCAAACTTCAAACAATATTATAGAGCCATAGACGTGAAAACAGGTTGGTACTCGCACAAAAGTAGACAGATAGACCAAGGGAATTGAATTGAAAAACCCACACACATATGAACACCTGATTTTTGACAAAGAATCTAAAGCTATACAATGGAAAAAAGAAAGCATCTTCAACAAATGGTGCTGGCATAACTGGATGCATACATGTAGAAGAGTTCAGATAGATCCATGTCAATCACCATACACAAAATTTAAGTCTAAATGGATCAAAGACATCAACATAAATTCAGCCACACTGAATCTCTTTGAAGAGAAAGTGGGAGGTACCCTTGAATGAATTGTTACAGGAGACTGCTTTCTAAACATACACCTGTAGCACACACATTGAGATCAACAATTAATAAATGGGCCCTTCTGAAACTGAGAAGCTTCTATAAGGCAAAGGACACAGTTTTCAAGACAAAATGACAGCCCACAGAATGGGAAAAGATCTTCACTAACCCCACATCTGATACAGGGCTGATTTCCAAAACATAAAATAAACTCAAGAAACTAGTCACCAAAACACCAAAGGATCCATTTAAAAAGTGGGGTACAGAACTAAATAGAGAATTCTCAGGAGTCTAAAATGGCTGAGAGACACTTCAGAAAGTGCTCAACATCCTTAGCCATCAGCAAATGGATGGAGAAACTGTGGTACATTTACATGATGGAGTATTATTCAGTGGGAAAAAAGCAATGAAATCTTTAAATTCGCAGACAAATGGATGGAACTGGAAGAAAACATCCTGAGTGAGGTAGCCCAATCACAGAAAGACAAGGAAGGCATCTACTCACTAGTATATGGATATTATACATAAAGAAAAGGACTAGCAGCCTATAATCCACACCAGATAAGGTATTAGGAAACAAGGAAGAGTCCAAGAGAAGAACTCATTATCCCCAGAAGAGGTGAGGGAGACAAGCACTCCTGAGCAACTTGGGAACATTGGTGTGGAGAGGAGTGAGGTGTAAAGGGGAGAGAGGGAGGAGGGAAGTGAGGAGAAGGACAGGAGGACTGAGACAGGGAAGGAATAGAGGGCAAGAAAGGAGACACTTTGATAGAGGGAATCAGTGCTGGTTTGGAGAGAGGTCTGAAACTGTGTAAATGTTAGAGGATCCACAGAGATGTCACTAACTAGGAATCTAGGCAGTGATGGAGAGGCTGCCTTTGATGCCCTTCCCCCATAATGAGATTGATGACTTCCTTGGTTGTTATTCCTAGAGCCTTCATCCAGCAGCTGATCGAAGCAGAAACAGGCACCCACAGCTAGACACAGAGCCATACTCCTGTAATACAGTTGTGGAAAGGGAGGAAGGATGAGCAAAGTGTCAAGACAGTGTTGGAGAAACCTGCAGAAACAGTTGACCTGACCTAGTGAGAGCACAGAAACCCTAGTCGTAAACCTGGACAGAAACAAGCCCTCTGAATGTGGGTGCCAGTTAGGATGCCAGGGAAGTCTGTGGGACCTCTGTCAGTGGAAACAATGTTTATCCCTAGTGCACAAATTAACTTTAGGAGCCTACTCCCGATGGAGGGATACTATTGCACTCCAGATACAGGAAGGAGGACTTGGGCACCCCCTAAATGATGTGATGGACTTTGATGGTCCCCCATGAAGTGCCTCACTCTCTCTGGGGAGTAGATAGAAGGTGAATTGAGGGTCTGTGGAAAACATGGGAGGATGGGAGACAAGGGATTGGAGGGTTTAATAAGTAAATAAGAGTGCTTCTAAAATAAAAAATAAAATAAAAAATTGTTAGAAACTAAAAATTTGCTCTTGTATTTTGAGGATAAAGCTATCATGTGAAGATTAAATTGTTTCCATTTTCTAAAACATTCTTATTTTGAGGCATATGGTGGTGGTGCATGCCTTTAATCCCAGCACTCAGGTGGCAGAGGCAGGCAGATCTCTGTGAGTTCCAGTCTAGCCTGGTCTGCAGAGTGAGTTCTAAAGCTATAGAGAAACTCTGCTTTGTAAAACTGAAAAAAATGCTCAGTTTGATTTTAGAACTTCAGAAAACATCTTGTAAAATAAATCATCTTATATTTTATATGTATGAACAGTACCTAAAGTATAATTTAAAAATTAATATTTCTTGTAAATAAAACTTCATTTAATTAATTATGGTAATAGCTTCTCTAATGATGGTTTGTATGTTTATTGCTCAGAGGTTTTAAATTTCAAAATAAATATTTCATCCACTTTTCCAAGGATATCTAAGTACTTTATAAACTTTTCAATAAATTTCAGCGTAATTTTCTTTCAGAGTAGAACAGATAAAAACTCTCATTAATTAATCATTTATTCATTTACTCAATATGCATTCTTACATGTTTTATTGCCTTGTTCCCATAATGGATACCTGAGGTTATATAAAAAGCAAATCATATATATCATTCCAGAGCCTGAATTGTCGTGGTCACCAACTCAGTTTATAACTGTTTATTGGAACTGTTGGGACTATAGTCTGTTATTTTCAGTTGATCTAGAGAGAAAGACAGTAGAGTCTGCGGCCAGCTAAATCTGCAAGAATGAAGCAAATGCTGAGAGATGTTACACAGCTTAAGCTAGACAGGATATGGACACAAAGAGGATATTGTAACATAAAATATGCAGGACCTAGCAACTGGGGTTCAGTGTGTAGAAGAACTTGATTTACTGGTAAGAGTACACTTCAATAACTGTGTTATAAATAATCTAGGAGAAAACACCTTTCCTGGTTCTGTTGTCTGAAAATGGTTTCTGATTATGCCTTTTCCTTCAGTCATTTTCACTCAGCTACTTACTCATCACAAAGTAAAAGTATTCTCTAGGTGGCTGGACATTGTCTACTTCCTGTGTATAGAATAGTGGAGCAACAGAAGAAAAGCATTGCTTCTACACATGCAAATTAAATTTCACTAAATAAATGAAGATAATAAATATGCCATATATTGTATTAAAATACATATGTAGAGGTGGATTGTACATTATTCAATATTTCTGTACACCTCTTTGAATTTATTAACTCTGAATAACTTATCCCTTTAAAGGTACATAGAAAAATAGTTTCTTTGTGGTACATTTACACAATGGAGTACTATTCAGCAGAAAAAACAATGGAATCTTGAGATTCTCAGGCAAATGGATGACACTAGAAGAAACCATCCTGGGTGAGGTAACCCAGTCACAAAAAGAGAAACATGGCATGCACTCTCTCATATATGGATTTTAGGCATAGATCTTGGGAGGGCCAGTCTACAATCCCTTGGCCAGAGAGTCTAGGAAACAGAAACTTCATTCAGTGGCTGATCGAAGAAGAGGCAGACTCCCTCAGTTAAGTACTGAGCTGAACTCAAGAAAGCCAGTGACAGAGAGGGAGGACTGATGACCAAAGGGATTAAGACTGGGCTGGTTTACCTGACAAAGGTTAACTCTTGAATCCCAGGCATCAGCCTGGGAATCCAGCATGGGACTGATCAAGACCCCCTGAATGTGAGTATCAGTGAGGAGGCCTAGGTAATCTATTGAGCCTTGGGCAGCAGATCAGTACCCATCCCGAGTATACACATGGACTTTGGACTCCCATCCAACAATGTGAGGTGCACTCTCACCCTGAACTCTTGGGGAAGGGTCTAGGCCCTGCCCTATATGAAATGACAGACTATGGACACCCCCATGGAGGACCTCACCCTCCCTGGGGAAATGAGGGGATAATGAGGGGCTTGGGGGGAGCACGGGAGGAGGGGAGGGAAGGGGAGAGTGACCTGGAACTGACTTGTGAAGCAACCTTGTTTCTTATTTAAATTTAAACTGAAAAATAGTTTCTTAGAAATAGTAAGCAGTCTTTGAAATGCTGGAATTTTAGAGGTGTTAGAATTTATAACAAGTGATTGTGACACATTTTCAGCATCTGATTCCTCCACAGGGATCTTGAAAATGTCTCTTCATGTGTTCCCTATTGCTCAAACACCCTGTTCTCCACAACCTTCATGCTTCAGTTAATATAGATACTCAACTTGTGTATTACTCTAAACTATGAATATTTTCAGTGGGATTTGTTTCAAAGCCTCATTTACAACTCCTGCCCCATCTTCATGTTGTTCCTTCCTCTCAGTAAAGTTACCAGCTTTTCAATTATGGTGCCTGACATCCTTAGAATCCAGTTCTAGAAACACATTAATTCCTTACCATGAGATTTCTTCAAGTTTTTTCTCAACGTTGAAGGGAATTAGATTTTTAAATTCCAAGGAATAATTAATTGTTGTAGAACATTCTTTAACACTGTGTGAAGATGTGTCACTGTAATTCTTTTAACCAAAATCTAAATGGCCAATAACTAGGCGGGAGGCCTAAGTGGGACTTCTGAACAGAGAAAGCCAGAGTCACTATTCAGTTGTGGAATAACCATAGCATAGTGGAAAAGAGGTAACAAGGCTGTGAAAGAACATAGATTTTAAAATAAGAATTAATTTAAGTTATAAAATCTAGTTAGAAACAAGACTAAGCTACAGCTGAGATTTCATAATTAATAAGTCTCTGTGTCATTTTTATTATCTGTCTGCCCAAAAAGAAAAATCCATCTACTTTTAATCATTCACTAACAGTATCCATTTCTTTCCCTTTTTTCTTTGCATAAGCATGTTGTTTTCAATTTATTTCTCATTATTATTTTTAAAAACAAAGTCTCTGTTTAAAGAGAGCATATTTACCCCCAGACCCTATAATCAACCAATATCATATCTTCAAAACTCAGATGGAAAAGAAAAATTGGAAATTGGTTGCCTCCTTTTATAAAAACAGGAAAAAATTCTCCTTTTGTTGTTAGAGTATGTTTAATTGAAGAAAATTTAATCAGTGCAATGATGATAAAAAGAGTCTTTTGACATATAACCTTAACTATAAGTATTTCTAGAGCAGTTAAGTGGTGACTATGCTTTGTAAAGAAGACATTAATGACAACTGTGATGGAACATAATAAATAGAAGTTAGCATTCACAGAAGTTAAGCTGTATTTACAATGCTTGGGAAATGGTTGCGGAGAGTTCTAATGTTAACTTCAGTAAATGAGATCAGTGGCAAAAGTAATTGTTTTTGTGCACAATGTTTTAGCGGTAACTGTGTAGCTTTGTGTCACTCTGCATTTAATAATGCTTTGGTGGCTTATCTAACTGAAGAATCATAGCATCTAATCCAAACCTCACCTATCTGAATGATTGATTGCTAAACATACAGGTTGGGTCACTGCAGAAAATTTTAAAACCCAATTTTTGACACATCTTAATTTCAGAAACACACACACACACACACACTCAGTGCTTGCTAACAGGTCACATAAGACACTTCCTTGACCTTTTTTTCAGTGATAAAGGGGTTTCTTTCCCTTTCCAGTTCTATTCTATTTTTGTAAATGTAAATTCTTATTTTACTCATTTTGAATAATATCCCTGAAGAATATGGCTTATTCTTCAATTTATATGAATCTTAACTCTCTCTCTAGAATTTAATACCAAGTGGCATTTCACTTCCTTCAAATGGCAGATTATCTAGCCCAGGGACTACATTAATAAGGTGATGACCACCTGTGCTTACTGTCCATGTGGTTGTCAAAGTTATCTGATCAAGGAAAGATCGCATAATTTTATTAAGACCACAACAGGACAAGAATGCCTCTCAGCTCAAGTAAATACAACATAACCCAGGCGTTCTATTCTGTTGCAAAATGCACAGTACTCTCCTGGTGAAGTATACACGGTTGTATATTTCAGTCTAACTCCATTAGTAATTTACCTTCTCTACATTTCTCATCAAAATCTAACTGTATTACTAGGAGATATAAAGTTCTGCCATGCTCATGGATAAAAAGAATTAATATTATGAGAGTGGACATCCTATCAATAGTGATTTACAAACTCAGTGTACCAATACATCAGGGTCCTGACATGTATAATATTACTGAATGATGAAACAGAGTATGCCAATGTCTCATGTGGAATGCATTTATTACACTAGCCTATGATCTCCCACTCATATTTTTTATAAGGAATTGCTATAATTACGGTGATTTAATGAAAACCATTAGCAGTTGTGTTAACACTTTCAATTGTGGCATAGGCTTCTGAGATTTTGTGAGAAAATTAAATAAATTGAATATATATATGTATGAATGTGGGGACATAAATGACTAATGTAAACACAAATATCTATGCATACATACATAACACACATACATAAAAACATAAGCACATATATGGTAATAACTAAAATAGGGTTGAGTGTTTTCATAATGAGATGAATTCAGAGTCATATCTTATAGTCATATCATGGAGCTGAATATGTGAGTATAAACCTTTGGCATACTAAGGTCACTATTACTCAGCTGATTGTGACAGGAAGGTAACAGGACACAGCAGCTAGTATAATAAAGTGCTCACTACCACTTAGCCACCTGATAGTCATTAAGTTAAATCAAATACCAAGCTAGGAAATATTAAAATGTCTCCATTAACAGCACTAAGTAATTAAGAATATGAATATTTTTAATATAAAAAGCAGCAGGAACCATTTTATAAAAGTTGTTTAAATATAACAATCAACATAAAAGACGATGATTGTAAAGAAGACATGCAGAGCAAGTAATAAACCATAAAATATAACCATAAAATAATGATTATGGGCATAAACTCATTCTTTAACATTATAAAAATAACATAGTCTGCCATTTTGTCTCTAGATATCTTTCACTTTTTAAAAATAACTCAGCATTACATTAAGCTGCAACTCCTTAGCAAAAATGCATACAGAAAAATGTATTTATTTAATTTAGGTAGGATAAAGTTATGATAGCAAACTACCTAGCACGTCTCTTACAGAAGGGAGATGAAAAGTGCATGAATACATTAATTTGTGAAATAATATGTATAATCTTTGGGTCAAATGTGCTACGTGTAAGAGTTAAAGAATAACTATTTTTGCTAAAAAGTATGATATTAAACGAAAATATATACTGTATTGTTCTATGGTTTGATATTTTATCTGTCATAATTGTGTTCAACTGTCTTTAAAGAGCCCCTTTTTTCCTGATTTCTTGACTTTTATTTTGTTTTTTTTAATTCTCAAAAGTACTATAGCTAGGTTATTACAATTTCCGTTGGCAGGTGGTAATCTCACGTTTGATCGCTGAGGTCGTTTTGTTGCTGTCAGTTCTTATTAGCTCTTAAAAATTGTTTCTTCACACTTCTCTCAATTTGTAATCCTCCACAGAAGGCTGCAATTCAAAGCTCTAGCCTAATGGCTCTCCTGTGACAAAGGCCAGCTTCCCAAACATAAAATCACTCAAAGAGCAGATGTATATTTGATAAAAGTATTAATACAGAAAATATCCTTTCAGCACTTAAAATGCCAATTAGGAACTTAAATTTCCTAACTCAAAGATCTGAAAAAATGTTCTATTTGTCTAATTATTCAAAACATAAATCCACGTTCAAAGTAGAAAGTTTCATTAGAAAAATTCCCTGGCAATTAAGCTCTGACCTAAAATTACTTAAATTGCAGGAGGTGGGTAAAAATAACCTATAGAGAGCTTTCCGTGCCTACCTGGCAGGAGTGACTGTAAATAGTTCAGAAAGTGTTTGTTTGTAGAGATGGTTTTTACAGATCTGTCTTGTAATATGACGACACTAGAGATTTCAACTTTTCTTCAACCTTCCTCTGATTTTTATTCCTTTAGAAAGTGAATGGAAGATGTGAACACTCCTTTGAGTTCATGCTTAAGCCCTGCCTTTTCCATGGTAAATTCTGCTATGTGTATGAAGTAGTTTTAGCTAGAGTGTTTTTACCTTCTATATAATGAAAGTTACCTTAAACTAGCTTAGGATAAAGAGATTTTTTTCTATTTTAAAGCAATAGATAAAAGTATATTTTATAACAGGATGTTGCTTGATAAAAACAAAAAAAATCAAATCAAAACAAACAATAAACAGAAATAGCACTTTCAAGAACCTAAGAGGTGACTGTTTTTGTTGTTTTCTATTTTGATTTCCATATAAGTTCCTATAGAAAAATGCCTCTGCTAATATTATAAAAGCAGATAAAAATCACAATCTAGAAAATTATAATTACAAGAGACATGTTTTTATACTTGTTGTTTCCTTCATTGGTTGATTCCCTGTTTTTCTTACCTCTGTACAAAACACGAAGTTTGCAGAATATAGTGCCATATTCATCTTAGGTCATATATTTTCCCAGTATTTCAGTCCCAGTATAGCCACATGTTGAATGAACTAAACTCACTTCATTCTAGTTATGAACTTGTGCCAATAGGAATGATCCATTCCTTGAACATAGTTAATCAAAAGATATGAGATCAATTTTGAGAATGAAGTTTATCTTTTTAGAAAGAATTAGGAATCTGAAAACTTACAAAAATAATAGGAAACAAGAAATCAAAGTATGGAAAACATGACCTAGCATGAAGACATACTACTTACTAGGTAAACGTGTCTTTTACCTTGCTGTACCATTTTCTACCTGTATGATTTTATTCATGACATTTATTTTTTCTAATCATCATTTCCTCACATGTACAAAAATGGCAAACAATGTATAAAGTTACTTCATAGTGTAAATCTCAATGCATACAAATTGTCTAATACAGATACCAAAAACATTTGGCATTAAAAGTGAGCGAGCATTGTTAAGATAGAATTTTAGAAGAATTTGGATGAAAAAAGAAATTCAGTTATAGGAATAAGAAAAACCTGTCAGGGGTAAGTAATTAACACTACTTATTTATGAAAGAACACCTCACCCATCATGGCAAGCTGTTCTAGAATTTTCAAATGATTTTCTTTATTTTGAAACATTAATGCCTCTATATTTTAAATTTTTGCAAAATATTGTTTGCTTAGATAGTCACATTCAAACTTGGAAAAACTTCAAAAATTCTAGAAATTAACACAACAATGTTTTCGTAAAAGTTACAATAAGCTTTGAAAATATGTCAAATAATTCTAACGATACTGTAAATGCAGTATTTCACTGTGTTTATAATTTCCATCTTTTGTCTCTTTAATTTTGGTCTTGAGTCACACAATTTCCTCCCTATTCAAGATATTTGCTGGAAGACAATCTCATCTTTCTTAGAGAAATAAAGACACAAGACAAAATATATCAGAATAATAATATGCATTAATTTACTTGCACAATAAAGATCAACTTATAGAAAGAGAGAGCATTAGTGTCAACATTAGACAGCAAAGGGTTAGTGTCAAGGTCTAATAAAGAATTTAACCAAATCTGAACTAGAAACAATCTGAACTGAAAGCTAACAATAAACCCAGTCAACTTCTGAAAGGAAAACATTCAAATTGCCAGTAGTTACCAGAAAATATTCTGCTCATAGATCATCCCACATATAAAAATTACAACCACAATATTCTGTACTCTTGGTCTAGTTAGAAGTTATTTTAAAACATTTAAGAAATCAATTACTGGCAAGGATATGCAGAAGTCAGAGTTTCTGCATAATATTCAAGTGGGAATATAGTAGTATATGCACTGAGAAATCACTATATGTATTCTTTAATATTTTTTAAAATATGACCATAGCATGACTCATTATTCCCTCTGACAGGAGTGTGTCTCGAGAAACTAGAATATCTTTGTAAGATATGCATCTGTCACTATGAAAGAGGACTGGATAAAATATATAACAAAGAACAACTGGGCCCAGGCAAGATGGCTTAGGAGTTGAAGATGCTTGTTCCAAATCTGATTATCTGAACTTGATTATTGTCATTTACATGATGAAAAGACAAAAATCTATCCCTACAAACTGTCTTCTACAGGTGCATTGTGGCATGTTTGTGTACACACACATGTACACACACGCGCACACACACACAAATACACGCACATAAAAACAGATTCTAGAAACATATAATTTATAGAGAATGTAGTCAATGTATATATTATTGAAAGTATACACTGTATAACAGTCAAGTAAAATATGTACACAATTTAAAATATATAACATATTTTAATAATCATTCTTTACTTTTCACTTTTCATTTCATTTATAAATTATTTCCTAAAGTAAATTCAAGATAGCTGTATGAAAAGCAACTTACACTAGAAACATTTTGTAATTGACAATATTTTGCTATTACTAATAAGATAAAGTGATTTACCGAGAGATTTACAATATGCATTCAATGCAAATGTATAATACACTTCGAGAAACTTTACCTTTGGTGAATTTTAATTAATTAGGAATATAAAACATAATGAAAAGATAGAGGAATAATTATTGATCCATTTGACCTAAGCTCTATTTTAATGCTTGATTATCTCAATATTGTCAGAAAAATGTTCTAGAAAGTAGATGGTTTTATCTTAAGAAATTAGCAAGAGAAAGGGGAATCTAAGTGCTGAAATAAGAAGGGAAATGCTCGGTTGGAAAAATGGTTCTTGACCCCTTTGAATATCAATTTTCACATTCATTTTAAACAGGTATACATAACCATAAGTATCAGAGGAATGTTTGTGTTGTGACAGAATTATTCTATAATATAATTATTTATAATTATTTTATAATTACCATCCATTAATGCGTATTCACTCCACTTTTCTACTTATTTGAGTACTTGACAAAGACTGTATTATAATGCACAAAGTCAAACGCTGCTATTATGATGGGTCTCTCCTGGGATGTGATGCGATGCGGGACAGAACATTTCAGCAGTCCTAGCTAATGCATTGCATCAGGACACACACTCTTGAGAATTACATGAAATTATCTCCTGTGCAGATTAAAACTTTTCACTGTCCCAGTGTGTTTGACACATACTGACACAGTCACAAATATGTTTGTGTGAGGTCCAACACTGCTGTAGTTAAACCGGACAATACAGCAAGTTGAATGAAAATTAATTTCAGATGTTTCCAAGTGTTTTGCGGCCATTGCAGCAGTGATCTGGGCAAAGCACAGGATGTGCTGAATATGTGGTGATCAGTGTATTCTCTTTAGGCTGAGGGGAAATGTGTGTTCAGATCATACACAAGTACAGTCATGCAGAATAATTTAACTTTCTGGAGGTGTATAGATCTCCATAATCCCTATCTCATTTCTTAAGAAATGAAACCAGTCAGGTGGTGATGGGACACACCTTTAATACCAGCACCTGGGAGGCAGAGCTAGGCAGATCTGAACTACTCCAAGACCATCCTGGTTTACAAATTGAATTCCGGGACAGCCAGGAGTGTTACACAAAGAAACCTTGTCTCCAGAAAGCAACAAAACAAAAGAAGCCTGATGGTCTTGCCTTCCTGATAAAGTATAAATGCATTGGTGATCGTGGTCTATACGGCCAGTAAAGTAGAAAAATAGGATCACCGTAGTCATTTTTATCAGACTCAGTGTTTTTAATTGAAGAAATATGCATTTTGACAAGTCCTATAAATGTGTTAGCAAAAAATAACGTTACTAAGTGATGAGAACAATGTGAGGCACTGAATAAATAAATACTAAACAAGTGGTTGGCCATTGAATATAATTTCAGCTATTTGATATTCCTAAGCATATTGAAAACAAGTACATTCCCTTCATCCAATATTGTAAAGATACACCACATATTTTGGATCATTCTCATCTCTATGTTGGGTTGATAGAAGGGAATGCATAATACACAAGCTGAGTTGAGCATACTTACATCCTCAAAGGTTCATTATGCCTTTGTGGATATGGGTAAACACGTAAAGCTCTTGCTATGCAAGCATGAAGACTGGAGTTCAGATCTTGAGAAATCTGTGAAAGAATTTGAGGTGTCGCAAAGTAGAAACATGCAGACGCTAAGATCAGTTTAATCAGTTTTGTTTAGGCAGTAAATTCTGTGTTTAGTGACAGAGACCCTGTACCAAATAGTCAGAGATAGAAACAATGAACAAGACATCCCCATAACATCCTTTATCTTCTATGGCTGCACACAAGAATAAGGATGTCTGCACACACACACATGCACGCACACACATTCACATACACACATCTGTATACGCATAAAACGGAAACTACAACAGCAACAACAACAAATAAGTGATTTATCATTATTTTATGGTAGCATTCAAAACTCCCTTTTATCATGATTTTTCATTAAATGGAATTATTGCTGTCTTCCTCACCCTACAGAATAATAGTACATCAGAACTTCTCCATTGTTTTCTGGGAACGGTTACATACTGATTACCATTTCCCAATCCTGCTCCTCTGTCCATCCCCTGATAATTACCAGTCTACTCAAAATTTCTATGAGATCAATATTTTTTAAATCTACCCACAAAGTTATATGGCACCAATTTCCTATTCCTGGTTTCTTTCATATAACATAAGGATATCTACTTCCATAAATATCAATGTTCACTGATTGGATCCCATTCTCATTGTGGTAGGCCAGTATAACATTTTGTAAAAATAACTCATATTCTTTATTGGTCACTAACCTTATACAGGTTGGGTGTTTTCACTTTGGGAGATATTCTTTTTATGTCTTTTTATATTTTTAAATTTACATTAGAAACAAGGTTGCTTCACATGTCATTCCCAGCTCCCTCCCCTTCTCTCATGCTCTCCCACCAATCCCCCACTCCCCCCAATCACCTCTCCTTTCCCCAGGGAGGGTGAGGCCCTCCATCGAGGGTGTCCCATAGTCTGGCATTTCATCCAGGGCAGGGCCGAGTCTCTCCCCTAAGAGTCCAGGCTGAGAGAAGATCTCCCATGTGGGATGGGCACTCAAATTCCATTTGTATGCCAAAGATAAATACTGATCTATGACCCAAGGCCCCACAGATTGCCTATGCCTCCTCCCTAATGCCCACTTTCAGGGGATCTGGATCAGTCCCATGTTGGCTTCCCAGCCATCAGTCTGGGGATCCAAGAGCTACCCCTTGTTCAGGTCAGCTGTGTCTGTGGGTTACACAAGCCCAGTCTTTCTAAACAGGATTAAAATGGACATAGAAGAATAGGTGTCTCTCCAAAACTGCATACTTATTTCATTTCATCAAGATATTAACTCAGTAGTTGGGTTGATGGACATGACAGTTCTGTTTTAAAAAACATATTTGTGCATGCAAGGATGTGTATGTTGCAATGTACACATACATCCAGGCATCTTCATGTGTGTACATGTTATATGGTATGCATGAAAACAGGTGTGCATAGGCATGTGTGGCTGTGGAGTGCAATGGTATAATCATCAATTTATTATGTGTTTCTAAGTATCATAATTAATATCTGGATCTAAACAAAAAATCATTACATATTTTTTCTTGATTTTCACCATTATGTTCTCATTAATACTATTGAGCCTGATGAGATGCATGCATCATAAAAATCATCTTTGTTTCATTGGCTCACTGTCTATGCTGAGAATGAAACTGACATTACACATCTTGGATCAATAGAGTCATCTCAGTCTCAAGGGGGCTTAAACATAGAACTCAGTCATATCAGTTCTTACCCATGTAATCAACTTCTAGTAAGACTCTGGACAATGAGATTCACATAAGATGTCTGATTATTCAAAATATATTGCTTTGCATTATTGTCAGCAAAACATCTTTGAAAGTTGGTAAAGTTCAGTTTTCTCCTGAACTCTGTTCATTATGCCTTTTTCCTTCTATTTTTACTTTCAATAATTTCAATATTGTATTATCCTGCACATCAATTAATATACCAACCATTATTCAGTCAGTGAAGGGATGAAAAGCAAAGGACCACTTTCTGTCAATATCAACCAATAGGTATACATGTTTTCAAAACTGAGAAACATAAAATGTTTCAGTTTAACCAATAATAAGTATTAGTAATACTGTGGAATTTTTAATGCCCTTGAAAGAGCAAACCACATTTACAACATCCATCATCCTGGTGAAGACAGAATTTGTGTCAATGCTTGCATGAACATTTGGAGTTTGATGTTAATGTTCCATCTATTCTAAGACAGCCTTCAATAACCTTATCATTATAATTATGAATAACTTCTGTGGATTGAAATGTGGACATGTAGGTGTCTTTGTGCACATGTAGATGGCTGGGGACAGCTTGGTTGGATGGGATCTCTTCTAACTTCACATGAGTTCTGAAGATGGGATTCACATTGGCACACTTGCGGCCAAAGTGCTTTTATCTGCTGATACACCAGACAAAATAATTCGATCATTATTGTTTTCATTTAATATGTTTATCCTTTTCTGGGTATGTATACTGTGTGTGTGTGTGTGTGTGTGTGTGTGTGTGTGTGTGTTTTCACATGGATGTGATATGGTATATATTCATATTAGTGTATGTGGATGTCAACACTTGATAGCTGGAGTGTTCCTCCTTTGCTTTCTCTCTCTGTCTTGAAGCAGCATCAATTAATCCCAGAACTCAGGAGATGACTATGCTAAGTGTCCAGCTTGCTCCCAAGATTACCTGTCTTCACCTCCTTGTGCTGGAATTACTGCAAGACAACACAGATCCAGCAGTTACATGGAGGCTCTGAGATGCTAAGATTGGTCCTCTGGCTTTTTGATAAGCAATTTAAACCTTAAATAGTTTCCTCAGCTTTAGTTTAACAAATACTATATTGGTACTAGGAAAAAATTAACCATTGCCACTGGAAGGTAGCCTGAGGCAACATTTCCTGCTTTCTTTGCATGTATTTCTTGTTTTTTTTTTTCTTCTTCCTTTATATGTATTGTTTTTGTTTTGGTATTTGCCTTTTTACTTACTACAGACAATAAAGAAAACTTGTAGAGTTGGGTGGATAGTGAGTTATAGAAGATTTGGGAAGAACTAGGGGAGGGGAAACTATAATTAGAACATATGGTATGAAAAACCTTTTCAATAAAGGTAAGGAAAGACCTAGGCCGTAGTGTGTGTGCCTTTAAAAGCAGCAGACGCAGGAAGATCTCTGTAAGTTTCAGGCAAGCCTAGTCTACAAATTGAGTTCCAGGACAGTCTAAGATATTACACAGAGATAACCAGTCTCAACAAAAACAGAAACAAAAAGACCAAACACATAAATAAACTAACAAACAAATAAAATTTAATAATAATAAAATGTAATAATAAAGGAAATAAGAACTACAAATCAGAAAAAAAACACTTTTTTCTTTTACTTACTGTACTTGCGTCTTCCTTGACGTACGCAGCAGGATTTATAATTCTTGCTATGAATACTAGAAGCACTGAATATAGCCTTCCTGGAGTACCTGAATATGACCAGTAATATGTATTTGCTTGATTTTGTCCTCTCAACTTTGAGTTACTTGTAGCTTTGTTTGTTTTTTCTTTTAAAATTTAAACAACCTGAATATTCTTATCTTAACACCTTGAGGAAAGGGGTCAAGACCAGGCTGAAGAAACCCTTAGAAACTGTTGACCTGAACAAGGGGGAGCTCATAAACCCCAGACTAATACCTGAGGAACCAGCATAGGACAGACCCAGACCACCCTGGATGTGGATACCAGTTAGGACGATGTGGTAGTCCATGGGGCTAGAATGGATTTGGGTGCCCATTCCATGTAGAGAGATATTCTCTCATCTTAGACACATGGGCAAGGAGCTAGGCTCTGCTCCAAATGATGTGATAGATTTGAAGATCCCCAATGGAAGGCCTCACCCTCCCTGTGGAGCAAAAAAGGGGTGGCATAGACAAGGTTCTATTTTAAATAAAAAGTCATAAATTAAAAAAGTAAAACAAAACAAAAAAAACACCTTGTCCACCTCATAATAATCTCTTTCTCTCTCTCTCTCTCTCTCTCTCTCTCTCTCTCTCTCTCTCTCTCTCTCTCTCTCTGTATGTCTCTCTCTCCCCCTCTCTGGATCTCTATTTCTCTCTCTTTCTCTTCATCTCCTTCCTCCTCTCTCCCTCATGCATTTTTCCTTCCTTGCAGTAGTATACACCTGGGTACATATCATGTTTTTATATGGATTCGAAAATAGTGTACACCCCAAAATATTTCCAGTTCAAATTCAGGCTTAGATACAAGTGTCCAGTGTGATTCTTATTAAACTACTCAACTAAAACACTATCTGGATTTTTTCAAATTTTTTTTTTTTTGGTTTTTACGAGACAGGGTTTCTCTGTATTGGTTTGGAGGTTGTCGGTCCAGCCTGGCCTCGAACTCACAGAGATCTGCTTGGCTCTGCCTCCCGAGTGCTGGGATTAAAGGCGTGTGCCACCACCGCCCGGCTGATTTTTTCCATTGTAATGTAGACCTAGACATTAAAGCTGGGAAAATCTGTCAGATATTACTTGTACTAAGTGACACATAGTAAGTATAAAGTAAATATTTCAAAATTCCAACATTTGTATTAGTATTGCTTATAGTTCTGCCCAAAGACATAATATTAAGCATTGCATTCTTATCTTATTCTCATTTACAGTTTTGCATTTGTCACTCTTGATGCACATATCCAAAAAGACTCTCTGATATCCTGCTTAAATAAAGATTATTAACAATCCGGGGCTCGGCGCTGGTGGCCCACGCCTTTAATCCCAGTCTACAGCCCACAAGTTCCAGGACAAACTCCAAAGCAATATAGAAAAATCCTGTCTCAAATAAAATAGATAATGAAGAATACTTGGTTCTATGTACTCTATAAAGCTAACTTATCCTTAATTTTTTTTGCCCAACTTAAGTAACTCTATCATGTAAAAGGAAATTTAAAATTACCTATTTTTTCCTATCTTTATCCACAGTGTTCAATTATCAGAGTCATCAATCTTCTGGAATTCTTCAAAACCTGCCATATAATTGTTCCAGTCTCTAATGCTATCTCACTGGTATAAAGTATTATTTTTTCTCACCTGGACTTCCATAAATAAATCAGATAGATGAGGAATAATTTTCCTGCTTTTATTTTTCACTTCTTTATGCATTTAAAAATCATTGAGTAACTGTATCAGCCAGCTTTTAAACCTGCACATTACGTAAAACCCACATTTAAATAAACCATCTGAAATTTTTCCTCAGTCTAAAATCAGACAGCACATTTACTAGCTTCTCTCTTAACCTTCCAGATCCACCAATTTGTTCTGCCATTTACTGGATGGCGAGCGTTTATACAGTCCATCTCTTTCTGCCAAGTGTATGCCTCATTCTGGTTAAGTGTTTGTGGGGTGTAGTAAATTTTTACCTCAAGGTAGCTCAATATACATTTTTGTTAGTTTGACAAGGAAAAACAATCATATTTTGTTGAAAAATGTATCATCTAAGAACATATTAAGTTTTATAGTAAAAACCAGATCAAAAAGAAACTGAGTGTCAAAATGCATCATATTCAAAGAAATTCCACACTAATACATGGTATATTAAAGTTTAAAAATATTTTTCAATTAGAAACAAAATTGATGCAGTAGATAATTATATATTCATACTTACAGTGTTTGAAAAATAAAATTGGCATGGGGTTGACACAGCACGAATGCAAGATCCAACTGAGAGAGAGAACGTGCTTTTACAAACTGTACAAGAATTTGTGTCACTATGAAATACACATAACTTTTTGTTATATTCAACAAATATTGCATCAAATGGTGCATATGTTAATCAAATCCAAAAAGCAGAAACTATTGAGGTCATTTTCTGAAAAATATTAGAATCAGATTAAATTATGAAAACTAAAGATATTTTGTAACTTCAGTCTTTTCAATTATGCCAGTCTTCTTCCATATCATAAAATAAAGCCTTCTGATGAAATCATATACTTCACATCATAGGTAAGAAAAATCCCATGAAGATTTGAACTTATGCAAAGTTACTATTTTCCTCACATTTTTTCTTTTAAACATCTTCTAGAGTTATCTATCTTCTCACTTTAGCTGAAATTCACTTGGAGTGCTAGAATGGAAGGTGCATTGGCTCTTACACAGAACAAACCCATTGTCCCTTATTGGGGAAAAGTCTAAGATGATAAGGTACATTAATATATTACCTCACTGTTATTTTTGGCTTAAAATCAGACAATGAGAACCACTCTAAAACTTGTCTTTTTCCTAGTGTTGGCTGTCAGTGGAGTGAGAGAGTGCTGCTTCACTAGTACACACATACACACACACACACACGCGCGCACACACACACGCACATACACACACGCACACATGCACGCACCTATTAAGGGTCTATCATGCCTGAGCAAATTTCACTATAATGAGTATAAATATTCTTCAATTCCTTCCACTTTGATATTCTGATGTTTATTTATCCAAGGATGATTTTTCTCCTGATACAGAGGTAATTCTAACACAGAGATTCAAACAAGTCAGTCATATTCCTGTGTTGACAAGTCCCAGAGAAGTTCCCCTGAAAAAGTCTGTTTGTGGAACTTTTACTCTGTGCTGCAGGTGACTCTGAATCGGACACAAGTAGCACTTTCTGTCTCCACTTCTTTCACTATTAGAATCTCATGTGAAAAAATATTTGGTAAGAGTTGATTTGTAGTGATGACTATAGAAGAATGCTGAAAATTAATGGAAGTTACTTACAGTTTTAGTTTTTGTTTGTATATGACTGAACACAATAACCCTTACCCTCACAGGATTCTTATAATTACAAGTCTTAACGATACACTTGGAACCCAAGTATTATTTCCTCATCTATTTCTTATTAAAAGTTAATAACATGCTTGTGGGCAATACTTTTATAGTCTTATCTAAGAGAGTAACTTCTCTGATAAAGATGTAAAACACCCTCCAAATCTATTTTAGTCTCAATTCCCAGGAGGAACATTTGTTCTAATTACTGAAAATTTTCTTTTTATACCTTGAAAATGAATTAGTCGTCACATTTGATACTCTGTGTTTTCTCTCATTAGAAGCAGACGTCATCTACCACCCGATCATGTATGACAATGCACTGTTACCTCAGCTCAGTGCCAACCAACACTTCTCAATTTTATGGACTCTTTCTTATATATGTTCATTTCCTCTCATGTAAGGTAAAGTCTCCAGCATTATGAAATATTCTTACATATTTCAAAAGACTTGCAAATAAGATTTTAAGAGCCAGCCAGACAAACGTGTCAATGGGACCTATGTCATTAGCCCATTATATCAAGAAAATCCTTTTCATTTTTTCACATAAGATCATGATTTGAGCCAGAAAAATATAATAAAAAACTAGAGTATTTGAAAGTCTGAGGCAGGAAAATAGCCATGGCAGCCTGGACTACGAAAACAGTTCCATCCCAGTAATATGGGCATTTATGAAATGTCACAATACAACCCATTACTTAGTATGTGTACTGTTTCCTAAGTACATGAAGTTAATAATTATACCAAGTAGTAATCACATAGATGGGCTTAGAGGAACGGTTCCCATTGTCCAGTAGACACTGTATAATTTCACATGGATACCACAAGTGTGTTCCAGTTTAAATGAATTTGTATCATTGATATGCAATTGATGATGTACTTATTTTATTATTTAAAATAGGTGCTAAGCTCTTAAGTTAGTAATTAGAGCACACATCACGATATACATGAATTCAATGTATTTTTGTTAAATGCACACGTGCTGCCAATGCTGTGAAAATAATGTCAAAATAACATATGTACAACACTTTCACCTTAATTGGTTAACATTACAATATATAGTGTATGTTTATTGCTGGAACAGCAAGCAGGAATGAATATGTAGCATAGTCATGGAGTGTAGGGAGAATGTCAATGTTTACTCAGAAAGAAAACAGCTGCTAAACTATAAAAACCATTGCTCTTGCAACAGTTTAGTTTTGTTGTATGTGTGTGTGTGTGTGTGTGTGTGCGCGCGCACATGCGTGTGCATGTGCATGTGCAAGCACAGATGCTAATGCACACACACACACACCACACACACACATCACACACACACACACACACACGCTGGTGCCATGGAACACATATGAAAGTCAGAGGAGGATTTGTGGGTGTTGCTTCTCTCTACTGTGTGGTAATCTACTAGTGAGCAAGGTCAGTACCAGGCTTAGCTTGTCTTTTTGCAACTGGGTTACCTCACTCAGGATGGTTTCTTCCAGTACCATCATCCACTTACCTGCAAATTTCAATATTCCATTGTTTTTTTCAATTGAGTAGTACTCCATTGTGTAAAAGTACAACATTTTCTTTATCAATTCTTCAGTTTAGGGGCATTAAGGTTACTCCCAGGTTCTGACTATTACAAATAATGCTGCTAAGACATATTTGAACAGATGTCATTGCTGTAGGAATGTGCAACTTTTGGGTATATGACTAAGAGTGGAATGGCTGGATCTTGTGATAGACTGATTCCCATTTTCCTTAGGAACCACCATACTGATTTCCAAAGTGGCTTTATGAACTTGCACTCCTACCAGCAGTGGAGACATGTTCCCCTTTCTCCACATCCTCTCCAGCATAAACTGTCCTTCGTGTTTTTGATTTCAGCCATTCTGACAGGAGTAAGATGGTATCTCAGAGTTGTTTGGATTTGCATTTCCCTGATGTCTAAGGGTATTGAGCACTTTCTTGAGTGTCTTTAGGCTATTTTAGATTCCTCTATTGAGAATTCTCTATTTAGTTCTATACCCACTTTTAATTGGATTATTTTGTGTTTTGATGACGAGCTTAATGAGTTCCTTGTATATTTTGGAAATCAGTCCTCTGTCAGATGTGAGGTTGGTGAATATCTTTTCCCATTCTGTGGGCTGTATTTTGTCTTGTTGACTGTGTCTTTTGCCTTACAGAAGCTTCTCAGTTTCAGGAGGTCCCATTTATTAATTGTTCATATAAGTGTCTGGGCTACTGATGTTATGTTCATGAAGCAGTCTCCTGTCCCAATTCCTTCAAGGATACCTACCATTTTCACTTCTAAGAGGTTCAGTGTGGTTGGATTTATGTTGACGTCTTTGATCCATTTGGACACAAGTTTTATGCATTGTGATAGATATAGATATATCTGCAGTCTTCTGCACACCAGCATCCAGTTATTCCAGCACCATTTGTTGAAGATGCTTTATTTTTTCCAATGTATAATTTTAGCTTCTTTGTCAAAATTCAGGTGTTCATAGGTGTGTGGGTTAATATCAGGGTTTTCAATTCCATAACATTGTTCTACCTGTCTCTTTTGCTGCCAACACTAAGCTGTATTCTGGACTATAAATTTATAATAGAGCTTGAAGTCAGGGTTGGTAATACCTCTGGACATTCCTTTATTATACATGGTTGTTTTCACTACTCTGGGTCTTTTGTTTTAACATATAAAGTTGAGTATTGTTCTTTCAAAGTCTGGAAAGAATTTTGGAAAGAATTTTGCTGGGATTTTTATGGGGATTGCATTGAATCTGTAGATTGCATTTGGAAAGATTGCCATTTTTACTATGCTTACCCAACGTATCCAAGTACATGGTAGATCTTTCCATTTTCTGGTATCTTCTTTAATTTTTCTTTAAAAACCCAAAGTTCTTGTTATACAGTTCTTCCACTTGTTTCCTTAGCATTACCTCAAGATATTTTATATTGTTTGTGGATATTTGTAAAGAGTGATGTTTCTCTGATTTATTTCTCAGCCCTTTTTTTGTCTGTATATAGTAGGGCTACTGATTTTTTTTAGTTAATCTTGTGACCTGACACTTTGCTTAAGGTGTTTGTCAGCTATCGGTGATCCCTGGTAGAGTTTTTTGGGTCAGTCATCTAAACTATCATATCATCTGCAAATAGTGAAAATTTGAATTCTTCTTTTCCAATTTGTGTCTGCTTGATCTCCTTTTGTGTCTTATTCCTCTAGCTAGAGCGTCAAGGACAATATTGAAAAGATATATACAGGGTGGACAGCCTTTTTCTTGTTCCTGATTTTGGAGGAGTTGCGTTGAGTTTCTCTCCATTTACTTTGATGTTGGCTGTTGGATATCTCCATATTGCTTTTATTATGTTTTGGTATGTTCCTGTCATCTCTGATCTTTCCAACACCTTTATTATGAAGGGGTGTTGGATTTTGTCAAAGTCTTTTTTAGCATCTATTGAGATGATCATGTGGTTTTTCTTTTTCAGTTTCTTATATGTTGGATTACCTTGATAGAGTTTCATATGTTGAACCATCCCTGTATCCATGGTATGAATCCTAATTGATCATGTTGGATGATTTTTCTATTGTTTTCTCGGGTTTGATTTGCCAGTATTTTATTGAGTATTTTTGCATCGATGTTGATGAGGGATATTGCTCTGTTATCTTTCTTAGTTGTGTATTTGTGTGACTAGTGTACCAAGGTAGCTGTAGACTCATAAAAAGATTTTGACAATGTCCCTTCTGCTTCTATTGTGTGGAATACTTTCAAGAGTATTTGCATTATCTCTTCTTCAAATTTCTAGTAGAATTCTGCACTGAAACCATATACTCCTAGGATTTTTTTGTTTTTTTTTGTTGTTCTGTTTTTTTGGATGGGAGACTTTTAATGACTGCTTCTATTTCATTAGGGATTATAGGTCTATTGAAATTCCTCATCTGTTTGTCTTAATTTTGCTAAGTGATTTCTGTCCAGAAAATTATCCATTTCCTATAAATTTTTGAATTTTGTGAAACAGATTTTCAAAATATGGTCTGATGATTTGCTGGGTTTCCTCAGTGTTTGTTGTTATGTCCTCCTTCTCATTTCTGATTTTGTTAAATTGCATGTGTTCTCTCTGCCTTTTGGTTAGTTTGGATAAAGGTTTATGTATCTTGTTGATTTTCTTGAAGAACTAACTCTTCATTACATTGATTCTTTGTATTGTTTTCCTCGTTTCTACTTTATTAATTTCAGCCCTCAATTTTAATACTCCCTGGCATCTACTCCTGTGGGGTGAGTTTGCTTCTTTTTGTTCTAGAGCTTTCAGTTGTGCTGTTAATTCTCTAGTGTGACTACTTTCCAGTTTCTTAATGTGGGCACATTGTTTGGTGAACTTTCCTCATAGCACTGCTGTCAAAGTCTCCCAAAATTTTGGGTATGTTGTTTCTTCATTCTTATTGATTTCTACTGATTCTTTAATTCCTTTTTTCATGTCTTCCTTGATGCAGAAATGGTGAAATTGGACATTGTTAGATTTCTATGAGTTTGTAGATTTTCTGCAATTGTGCTGTTGTTGAATTCTAACTTTAATGCATGGTGGTCTGATAATATTCAGCAGGTATTCCATTTTGTACCTATTGAGGTTTGCTATATTTCTGAATATGTTGTCAATTTAGAGGAGATGGCATGTCGCACTGAGAAGAAGATATATTCTTTTGTGTTTGGATGGAATGTTCTATACATATTTGTTAAACCCAACTGGGTAATTACATGTTAGTTCCTTTGTTTCTTCCTTAAGTTTCTGTATGGTGTTTCTGTCTAGTGGTGAAAATGGGGTGTTGAAGTCTCTCATTGTAAGTGCATGAGTTTTTATGTGTGATTTGAGTTTTAGTAATGTTTCTTTTATGGATGTGTTTGGGGCATAGATGTTCAGAATTGAGACTTTAGCCCATGGCTCTTTCCTGTGATGAATATTAATTGACGTCTTTCATCTCTATTGATTGATTTTAGCTTAAAGTTTAATTTGTTAGAGATATTAAGATTGCTATACTCGCTTGTGTCTTGGATCCACATGAGTGGAAAACAATTTCCCAACCCTTAATTCTGAGGTACCTCTTGTCTTTGAAGGTGGTGTTTGTTTCTTGTATGCAGCAGAAGGATGGATTTTGTCTTTGTGTCCATTCTGTTAGCCTATGTCACTTTATAGGTGAGTTAAGACCATTAATATTGAGGGACCTTAATGGCCATTGATTGTTAATTCGTATTTGTTTTGGATTTGCGGTTGCTGGTGGTATTGTGTGTGGATTTACCCCCCCCCTTTTTTTTGGTGTTCGGTAAAGTGGGATTATCTATTGCTTATATTTTTGTGGGTGTAGTTAACTTCCTCTTTTTTGGAGTTTTCCTTCCAGAACTTTCTGTAGGCCTAGATTAATGAATATTTATTGCTTAAACCTTATTTTTTCATAGAATACGTTGTTTTTTCCATCTATAGTGATTGAAAGTGTTGCTGGATATAGTAGTCTGGGCTGGCATCCGTGGTCTCTTAGTGTTTGTAGAATACCTATCCAGGACCTTCTGGCATTCAGAGTTTCCAAGGATAAGTCAGGTGTAATTCTGAGAGGTTTGCCTTTATATGTTTCTTGGCCTTTTTCCTTAGCTGCTCTTAATAATCTTTCCTTATTCTGTTTGTTTGGTGTTTTGACTATTATGTGGTGAGGGTTAGGATTAGTGTTGACTGACAGTTATTCTTTCATATTATTGCTTCTCCCGTTTCTTTCTTTTTTTATTTTTGTTTGTTTGCTTGTTTTCTTTTATTTGTTTGTTTTTCCAGACAGGGTTTCCCCGTGTAGCTTTGGATCCTGTTTGGAGTTAACTTTTGTCAAATAGGCTAGTCTCGAACTCACAGAAGTCCACCTGCCTCTGCCTCCAAAGTGCTGGGATTAAAGGCATACACCACCACCACCTGGCTTCTCTTCCCTTTTCATCTGTAACATTTCAATATTTTGACTTTTGTAACAAAACTAAAAGAAAAATCAAAACAAGTAGCAGTACTACTGCTCCTCACAACCACTAGAAGAGGCAAGCATGGACCTGTTTCTGGCCCACCTTATAGTGCCCTGCACATGAGAGAACCCATCTCAGTAAAACAACAGATCCAGAGTCTGCCAAAGTCCAGGTACTAGTCCCTCCTCCACCTATGGAGCAGCAGCAAGATTGAATATCCCAACACTGATGAATAAAAAGAGAATGACTCTAAACACAACTTTATGATGATGATAGAGACCATCAAAGAGGTAATGAGAAAATCCTTTAAAAACTGGAAGTCAAGACAAACAAAAATATTTAAAATAGAGAAAAAGACAAACCAAAAATTGTAAGGAACAATTTGAACAGTGCAAACTTTGAAAGCTGAAAAATAGACAATAAAAAAATAACCCACAGTCTGAGGGACTGTTGGAAATAGAAAGCTGGGTAAATAATTAGGGACTATAGAAGCAAGCATAACCAACAGAATAAAAGAGATGGAAGAGAGAATCCCAAGCATTGAAGATACACTAGGAGAAATAGATTAATTGACCAAAGAAAATCTTAAGTCCAACAAATCCCTAACACAAAACATCCAGGAAATATGGAGCACCTTGAAAGACCAAACCTAAGAACAATAGGTATAGAAGAAGGTGAAGAAACCTACCTCATACGTGCAGAATACCTATTCAACAAAATCGTAGAAGAAAACTTTTCCAAACTAAATAAAGAAATGCCAATGAAAGTAAAAGGAGGATATAGAACACAATATAATACAGTGGACGGCAAAATGGGCTCCCAAAGTAGTCTCTCCACTATTGTTAAGATTCTTAGTTAGGTTCATCCGTGTGAATATCTGGACATTTCCCCAGTGCCAGATTTCTCTTTAAATCTGTAATAGCTCCCTCTAATAAGGTATCTCTTTTCTTGCTCTTCTCTATTTCCCAGACTCAATTTTCCTGATCCCTTAGGTTCCTCTCCCCCCTCATATACCGATTCATCTTAAAAGGCATGCACTTGGTTCTACTTAGCCATTTGCATTTCAGTGATGTGTAAGGATGGGATGCTGAGCACATTTGTTCCTGGTTATTTTTTATTTATGTTTCTCAATTTGAGAACCGTTTAGTCAGTTCATTATCTTAACTACTGATTTGTGATTCTTTGGCATTTAATTTTTTAGATGTTTATATATTAGCATCTAGTCTGATGTAAAATTGACAAAAAACTTTTATTCATTATGTGAGCTATGTCTTTTCTCTTGTGCTTGTTTCCTTTGCTCTGTAGGAGCTTTTCAGTTTATTTTAATAAATTTTGCCAGTCCACCAACATACGTAAAGATAGAAAGATATTGTATATATTTACAATTTAAAATCTCACATATAGAGGAATGAATTTATGTCAAATTTTAGGAATAATGGATGTAACTAGAGATTGTTAAGAGACACAAGACAAATGCTACATGATTTCAACTATAGACTGACTTTGGATGTGTGTGTGTGTGTTTGTGTGTGTGGTATAGAGAGAAATGGGGATATTAAAGGTGAGAAACATCTGAGGGATGGCATCATGAATAAATAAAGATAGAGAATAACTGGGCACAAGGTTACAGGAAAGCAGAGAAGGGACTGCTTTTTGATAGGAAAGGACTTAGTAAAAGTGGGCCAAGGGGGATGGGGAGTGTCAAATGGTGAGGGAGTAGATAAAACAAAATATAATCTTTACTGTGAAAATTCCATAAGAAATCCTACACTTTGTAAATAAGAGGAAAATGTATTCAAAATACATTTGTGTAATCATAAAAAATTAGGCAAATTTGTGCTTAAGATTATACACACCTGAAAATGTGTCAACTCCTTAAGGTGTATTAGTAAACTAGAAAAACTGCTCACTTGGGGAATGTATTGGGCAGTTTACAGCTTAGAGAATGATACAAACTTGGGTGCAGAACACACTATGCATTTGCAGGTGTGAATTTTAAAGAACCGCTTGTTTCTTAGTTTCCCCATTTGTAAGATAAAGCAATGTGATATATAGCTATGCCCATTTGTCTTCTAAGAACTTGGGGGGTATTGATTTAATTTTTTATGAATTTTTTCTTCCAATTTCCATATTAGACTTGGCCAATTAGAGATAGGTATATGAATTAGGAGACAAAAGCAAAAAAAAAGAACATTTATTTTTCTTTTGAGTCAGTCCCACAGAGACAAAAGAGAAGCTAGGAGAGTTCACTGCATCATCTCAACTAGCTCTAGACACATACCTGTGTAGTTGGTGCATACAAAGACATAGTGTCACATAGGTGCTTCAAGCACTGCAGCAGGTCCCAAGACAGGAATGCAGAATTTCTATCTAAGATGTGGTGTAGTTTTCTAAAAATTTAACTAGATTTCTTTCTCTTCAGACTCAGCCTTTGTAATTAATTCTGATAAGCCTGAAAAATCATGCATAAATATTAACCAGGAGTCATAGTTCCTAAATGCAATTATTCATTCCCTAGATAATTGCAATAGTTGCCAGTAAAAGAGTTGACATCATTTGCACATATGCAAAAAACCTATTTACATGAATGGAGGAGGAAACTGACTTCCAGGCTCAATATCAGTGAAGAGGACTTACTGCAATAAAAAATTCACCAAAAGCACCTAGAGTTTTGTTCAGAGATTTTTAAATATCAAGTTGTACATAAAAGGGGTAAAACTGTGAAATGCCGCACAGAAATTACTGGACACAGTTTACACACAGAAACATATAGATTGTAGCCAGGATTTGGAGCAGCCACCTTTAGTTGAGTGGAACAACCTCATAGAACACACATAACATTCAGTGCCAATCCGTTCCATAAGGGCAGTACACAACTGGAGAGTCAGACTATTTCTTTGTGTAACTCTAAGTGTCTCTAACAAACTAGGAAGGAAAAAAAGCTACAAACACATCAAGAGGATATGCAAAAATTTAGACTAGGTAAAACAATTAAAAATATCTTATACTACATAACGCTCATATTGTCTATTAAGCAACAGTAATCAAAATAATATAGTATTGTCTAAAAGGTAGACATAAGTGACTTGAAGAAAAATAATAATGAACAACCAAAGGACTAAAGTAGTAAAAAGACATAAAAGCCAAAATAATGCTAAAAGCAACATGAAATCATAATTATTATCATTAGTTAATGCATTAAAATTTAAATCACTAGGAAATACCAGTTTTATCTAATGATATAGCTACATTTAGAAACCACTGAAGCCAAATTTTTGTAAAAATATGAACTATACAATTTTGTTCTCTCTAGATTAGACACAGTGCAATTACACTATTAAATGTGGTTTTAGATACATATATTTCCCCAATCAAGGAGCTTCTAATTATGAGGTTTAAAATATAGATATAATGAGAATTATTCTTGTCCCCAAAATTTTCTCTGTCAATCTCCGGGACTGAAATTCGAAGGAATTCTACTGAGGCCTCACATCCTCTGAAAAATTAGAAATAAGAGATGGATACAAATTTTCCATTACACCCACTGAGCTGTAAAAGGTGACAACAGTGCCACATGTGACCTAAAACACTAAAAATCTTGGGTTGATTTAACTCACAGAAACAGTTGACATGAACAAGGGGGAGATTTTGGACTCCAGGTTGATGGCTGCGTGGAAAGCATGGGACTGACTCGGACCCCCTGAATGTGGGTGTCAGTGAGGAGGCCTAGGTAATCTATTGGGCCTTGGGTAGTATTTACCCCTGGTTTACAAATAGACTTTGAGTGCCCATGCCACAATATGGGAGGCTCTCTCAGCCAGGACTCTTGGGAGAAGGCCTAGGCCCTGCCCTGGATGAAATGTCAGTTACAGGAGATCCACAATGGAGGGTCTCACCCTCCTTGGTGATTGGAGTGGAGATTGGGTGGGAGACTGGTGGACCTTGTGGGGAGGACAAAGGACTAGGGGAGGGAGAGGGATCTGGTATTGACATGTGAAACAAGATTGTTTCTAACCTAAATAAATGAAAAACAAGCAAACAAAAAAGAATATCTTGAATAAAGCTAAAGTTACTAAGACCGCTACAGGTAAGATGAATTTCTTATACAGATTTTATTGTGTGTCTTTTGTTTACAGTGAACAAAGCAGCTGATTATATTTAAAATTGCCAAGAGGTAGTATTCCATACCATGAAGTCTCCAGGGGGAAGTGTCAGGGTTTATCAATAGACAAAGAGAGGGAAAACAGAAATTGTAAGGAACAGCTATGAAGGATTTAGTGAAAGGAGATAAATGGATTTTAAGACTAAATGGAAGGAAGTATTTCTGCACATTTAAGTGCATTGGGGCTGTTCTTAGATATTTACTATCTATTCCTGTGCTGACAGGAACATCATGCCAAAAAGTGTGAGAACATAACACAAAAATGTGGGATATTATTGGTTTGAGACATATTGACCACTTTTCTCTGCGGAGAACTCTTCATTGTGTGTTGAACCAATGTATGTTGTAGGTCACATGTGGCGTTGCTGTCACTTGTTAGATAACATTGTGTGTTGAATGGAAAAAGAGAGATAATAACGCAATAGGTTCATGAATTGTTGATCCAGAAGAAGGTATATGACATATGAATGCAATCATGTTTTAATGAGTTATTACTGTTTGTTATTTCCTTTTTACTGAAGCATTGTCTCATAAGAGGAGGGAGTAAAATCAGGAAACGCATGCAAAACTCACAATATTCTTGAGGTCCTCCTAAAGGTTGTCTAACTTCAACTGCTAAATAGAGAGAAGAGAGGTTTTTTTTTCTTTTTTGATGTAGCTTTCAGAGGAGTCTGGTTTAAATTTTGTGAAAAATCATCCACATTTGGGGAGTGACCACACTTTGGTCACACAACTATTAGATATAGCCATACTTATGTAAGTACTCATACAATATTCGTTTATCAAACTGGACTTAGATGGAATCAAGGGCTTGGTCTGTTGATACATATGTGCAATGGACAAGTATTCCTATATGTGTTCAATGAGAACATAACTTAGAAAAATCCAAATTAAAGTGCAATGCATATAGCTTCATCTGCCTAAAACTGTGGGTCTTCTATTGGTAGCAACCAAACATGGCTTTAAAAAACTGAGGTAGAGGGAAATACCATAGTTCTTCTTTTTGATAGTTGCTCCTGGCTGTTTCTTACTTAGAAAAAAGATATTGGCTGTTAAAGTATTAAAAGAAACCCTTGCAAGCTGCCAAGAGGGAAAAGCAATCAATAGTCATATCCAACTGCAATACCTATGAACCACAATGGCTCTTAAGTGAGCCATAGTGACTCAGCATGAGACTATTGAAAAACAATCAATAGTCACACCCAATGTTAACGCTTATGAAACACAACAATGACCTCTTAAAAGTGCAGTAGCAACTCTTCAGTACTAGTTATATCAAACAACCCTGTGATTGGATTTAACACTCACAGTGTGGGAGTAACTCATACTGTTCCTGTTATCCATGGCTAGGGAGCTGATAGAAATTGGAGTAGTACACACTACTGCCAGTTTCTTAAACCAATATAATAACCAAATGCATCCAAATCCATTGCCTTAAATCCACACACAACTGTGGCTCTAATCCCTCAAACTTCATTTTGCAGTGGATTGTGATCAATATAAAAATCACAACTCATAAAAATGCAGAGAACGGTTGACTGTGGGTTGCTCATTCACAAACAAATCATTTTCACTTTATAACACAATCCCTGAATTTGAAATTCAGGAACATAGGGAAAGAGGAGAAAGAAAGATTACAGAAGCCAAAGGAGCAGAATATGTTGTAAAATAGTTGCTTTGCACACAAAACAGTGAAGAACAGGAAGTCAGAAGACATGGAGAAGGGATAGATCTGAAAGGAGTTAAGAGAATGGGGGATGAATGTGATCCAGAAAATTATGAGGAATTGTCAAAGAAATAATAATACATCATTAAAAAGGATGTTCCTAATTGCATCATTAACCATAAACATATAAAAATGTGGTACATTTACACAATGGAGTATTACTCAGCAGAAAAAAACAATGGAATCCTGGGATTTGCAGGCAAATGGATGGCACTAGAAGAAACCATCCTGAGTGAGGTAACCGAGTCACAAAAAGACAAACATGGTATGTACTCACTCATATATGGATTTTAGACATGGATCAGAATAGTGCCAGTCTGCACTTCCACTGACAGAGAGTCTGGGAAACAGGAAAGAACCTAAGAGATATGCATGGTACCCCAGAGAAGAGGAATGAGGCAAGATCTTCTGAACAAATGGGTCAAAGAACTTAAAGACTCCTAGAATTCAATGAGAATGAAGAAACAACATACCCAAACCTACGGGACACTTTGAAAGCAGTGCTACGGGGGAAGTTCATAGCACTAAGTGCCCATAGGAAGAAACTGGAGAATAGTTATACTAGAGAATTTACAGCATACCTGAAAGGTCTAGAACACAAAGAGGCAAACTCCCCCAAGAGGAGTAGATGCCAGGAAATAATCAAATTGTGGGCTGAAATCAATTAAGTAGAAAGTAGGAAAACAATATAAAGAAACAATGCAACGAAGAGTTAGTTCTTTGAGAAAATCAACAAGATAGACAAACCTTTGTCCAAACTTACCAAAGAGTAGAGGTGAACATGCAAATTAACCAAATCAGAAATGAAAAAGGGGACATAACAACGGACTCTGAGGAAATTCAGAGAATCAGCAGGTCATATTTTGAAAACCTGTACTCAACAAAATTCGAAAATTTAAAGGAAATGGATGACTTCCTGAATAGCTATCACTTGCCAAAATTAAACCAAGAACAGATAAGCAATTTAAATAGACATATAACCCCTATGGAAATAGAAGCAGTAATCAAAAGTCTTCCAACCAAAAATTGCCCAGGTCCAAATGGCCTCAGTGAAGAATTCTACCAGAAAGTCAAAGAACAGCTTATACCAATTCTGCTCAAAATATTCCACTAAATAGAAGCAGAGGGGACATTGCCAAACTCTTTCTATGAGGCTTCAATAACCTTGATCCCCAAGCCACACAAAGACACAGCTAGGAAAGAGAACTTCAGACCAATATCCCTCATGAACGTTGATGTAAAAACACTCAATAAATTATTGGCAAATCAGATCCACGAACACATCAAAACAATCATTCACCACGATCAAGTAGGTTTCATCCCAGGAATGCAGGGATGGTTCAACATATGAAAATCCATCAATGTAATCCACCATATAAACAAGCTGAAAATCAAAAATCACATGATCATCTCACTAGGTGCTGAAAAAGCCTTTGACAAAATCCAACACTCCTTCATGATAAAGGTCTTGGAGAGATCTGGGATAACAGGAACATGCTAAACATAATAAAAGCTATATACAGCAAACCAACAGCCAACATCAAACTAAATGGACTGAAACTCAACGCAATTCCTCTAAAATAAGCAACAAGACAAGGCTGTCCATTCTCTCCATTCCTTTTCAACATTGTACTTGAAGTTCTAGCCAGAGCCATACGACAACAAAAGGACATCAAAGGGATACAAATTTGAAAGGAAGAGGTCAAACTTTCACTATTTGCAGATGATATGATAGTTTACATAAATGACCCAAAGAACTCTACCAGAGAACATTTACAGCTCATTAACACCTTCAACAAAGTGGCAGGCTACAATATCAACTTGGGAAAATAAGTAGCCCTATGATATAGAGATGAAAAAAAGGGCTGAGAAAGAAATCAGAGAAACATCACCCTTTACAATTGCCATGAACAACATAAAATACCTTGGGGTTATGATAACCAAACAAGTGAAAGACCTGTATCGCAAGAACTTTGAATCTTTAAAGAAAGAAATTAATGAAGCCCTCAGAAAATGGAAAGACCTCCCATGCTCTTGGATAGGTAGGATCAATGTAGTAAAAATGGCAACCCTGCCAAAAGCAAATTACAGATTCAATGCAATCCCAATTAAAATCTGAGCACAATTATTGACAGACCTTGAAAGGACAATAATCAATTTTGTATGGAAAAACTAAAGACCTAGGATAGTCCAAATAACCCTGTTCAAAAAGGCAATGTCCAGAGGCATCACCATCCCTGACTTCAAGCTCTATTACAGAGCTATAGTTCTGCAAACAGCTTTGTATTGGCACAAAAATAGACAGGTAGACAAATGGAATCGAATTGAAAACCCTGATATTAACCTACACACGTATGAACATCTGATCTTTGACAAAGAAGCTAAAAATATACAATGGAAAAAAGAAAGCATCTTCAACAAATTGTGCTGGCACAACTGGAGGCTGGCATGTGAAAAAAATGTGGATCGATTCATGGATAACGCCATGCACATAACTTAAGTCCAAATGGATCAAAGACCCCAACATAAATCCAGCCACTCTGAACCTCTTAGAAGAGAAAGAGGATGGTACCCTTGAACAAATTGGTACAGGAGACAGCTTCCTGAACATAACACCAGTAGCACAGACAGTGAGATCAACAATTAATAAATGGGACCTCCTGAAACTTAGAAGCTTCTGTAAAGCAAAGAACATAGTCAACAAGACAAAAAGGCAGCCCACAGAATGGGAAACATTCAGTAACCCCACATCTGACAGAGGGCTGATCTCCAAAATTTACAAAGAACTCAAGAAGCAAGTCTCCAAAGCACCAAAGGATCCAGTTAAAAAGTGGGCTACAGAACTAAATATAGAATTTTCAATACAGGAGTCTAAAGTGGCTGAGAGGCACTTGAGAAAGTGCTCAACGTCCTTAGCCACCCAGAAAATGCAAATCAAAACAACTCTGAGATACCATGTCACTCTTGTCAGAATCGCTAAAATCAAAAACAACAATGACAATTTATGCTGGAGAGGATGGGGTAAAAGGGGAACACTCCTCCACTGCCAGTGGGAGTGCCAAAATCAGTATGGAGAAAAATGGAAATAAATCTACCACCAGACCCAGCAACTCCACTGTTGGGCATATATCCAAAGGTTGCCCATTCATACAACAAGGATGTCTGTATCACTATGTTCATAGCAGCATTATATGTAATAGCCAGAACTTGGAAGAAACCTAGATGTCCCTCAACCGAAGAGTGGATAGAGAAAATGTGGTACATTTACACAATGGAGTACTATTCAGCAGAAAAAAATAATGGAATCATGAGATTCGCAGGCAAATGGATGGCACTAGGAGAAACCGTCCTGAGCGAGATAACCAAGTCACAAGAATAGAAACATGGCATGTACTTTCTCATATATGGAGTTTAGACATAGATCTGGGGAGTATCAGCCTACAATCCCATGGCAGAGTCTGGGAAACAGAAACTTCATTCAGATGGAAGAAGAGGAGACTTCCACGGCTCAGCACTGAGCTGAACTCAAGAAAGCCAGTGACAGAGAGGGAGGACTGATGACCAAAGGGATCAAGACTGGGCTGGTTTAACCCCCAGAAAAATTTGACCTAACAAGGGTTAGCTCTTGAATCGCAGACTGAAGGCTGGGAATCCAGCATGGAACTGATCAAGACCCCCTGAATGTGGATGTCAGTGAGGAGGCCTAGGTAATCTACTGAGCCTTTGGCAGTGGATCACTATTTATTCCGGATATACAAATGGACTTTGGACTCCCATCCAACAATGTGAGATGCACTCTCACCCTGAACTCTTGGGGGAGGGTCTATGCCCTGCCCTGGATGAAATGACAGACTATGAACACGCACATGGAGGGCCTTACCCTCCCTGGGGAAAATGAGGGGATATTGGGGGGGGGGTTGGGGGTAGGGCATCAGAGAAAGGGAGGGAAGTGGAGAGGGACCTGGGATTGACATGTGAAGCAACCTTGTATCTAATTTAAATTTAAATTTAAAAATAAATAATAAAAAAAGAAAAACGTATACAGGTTTAGAAAATGAATGACAATAGAGTTTAGAAAAGAGATACTTTGTAGAGAACTTAGCAACAGTCAGAACACAGGTGCATGATCAGTTCCCATACAAATGTCCAGCCTCAGAAAGCAGAAAGCTCTTAATAGTCATTAGACCTCTATGACTTTGTACATAGGGAATTCCAGGGGATCCAAGAAGATAGGCATATCTCTGTCTCCAAAACAAGCAAACAAACAAACAAAATAAGTTACTAGTGTCTCCTGAGTGTCTTTCCCATTACAACAAACCAAAATAAGCCATGTCAAAGCTTATTTGCTCTAAGTAACCACCATTTACCTACTTTGTGTTTGTGTCTTCTAGAAGGCATTGATAGGATCCTATCTAAGTTGAACTATGCTTCCTTGAATTAGTTGTGTGCTATACAAATGCTCATGTAGTAGATAGAAGCACTACAGCATTCTGGACGTGTCTAGAAAGATGTTGTTTAAGATGATAGGACAAATGGGTCACAGGTCATTCATCATCATATAGAATGGCTTGAAATTCTTCACAAGAAGGTAAGCATGTTAATGTGTAGAAAAAGAATCCTCATTCAGAAACTTCAGAGTTGTTTTAAAAAATAACAAACACCCAGACCAGAGAGAAAAAGACCCAGATTTCAAGGAAGCAACATTTAAAAATTAGAAATATCCTAGTTATTTTTAAATAAAATAAAGTTCTATTTTAAAAATATTATAATGGCAAAGCTACTTTATTAGTCCCAGTTCTCTAGAGTCATATAACTTAATGAATGGAATGAAGCTGTCTCTGTCTCTGTTTTTCTTAATATATACACAAATATCTATGTACATACATATACACATGCATATATATGTGTTTATTATGTATACACATAAATATATTTTGGAATTTATTGGAATACCTTAAAGGCTGTAGTCTGACACTGGCTAGCTGTGGACAAAAGTCTAAGAATCCAATGGTTTCTCAGTGCCATGAGGCTGGGTGTCTCAGATGGTCTTCTGTATGTGCTGGAATCTTGCAGAAATAGATTCCAATGCCAGTGAAGAAAATGAATGTCCTGGTAACCCAGTCACAAAAAGAAAAACATGGTATGTACTCACACATATATGGATGTTACACATAGTGAAAAGGATTACCAGCCTACAATCCAATCCACAGAGAAGCTAAGAAACCAGGAGAACCATAAGAGACACCTACACAATCTCACAGTGAAGCAGAAAGGGACAAGAGCCCCTGAACAAATTGTGAGCATGGCAGGAGGGAGAAAAGGAGGTAGGAGGAAGAGGAGGGGAATAGAAGACGGGGGGGGGGAGGGAGCCACTCTATGTTTAAAGGGAAATCTGGTACTAGGGAATTGTCCAGAGATCTGCTAGGATGACACCAACTAGGAATCTAAGAGATAGTAGAAGTGTTACCTTAAATGCCCTTCCCCTATAATGAGAATGATGACTACCTTAAATGCCATTCTAGAGTCTTCATCCAGTAACTGATGGAAGCAGAAGCAGAGATGCATAGCTAAGCACTGAGTCAAATTCCTGGAATCGTAGTTTCAGATAGGAAGGATTGATGAACAACAGGTTCAAAACCATGCTGGAAAACCCACAGAAACAGCTGACCTGAGCAAGTGGGAAATCATGGTTCCCAGTCTGAGAGCTGGGGAACCAACATGGGACCAGACCAGATGCCGTGAATGTGGGTGCCAGCTAGGAGCACTGAGTAGTCAATGGGGCTTCTGGCAGTGGAACCAGGATGTATCCCTAGTACCCAAACCGACTTCAGGAGCTCATTTCCTGAAGGAGGGATATTCTCTTAGCCTGGATACACAGGGTAGGGCCTAGGCCCTGCCCCAAATGACTTGACAGATATTGATGATCCTTCATGGAAGACCTTACTCTCCCTGGGCAGTGGGTGGGGCATGAGATGGAGGAATTTCAGTGGAGAGCATGGGAGAGGAAACAGATTGGTACGTGAAATAAGATTATTTATAAACTGAATGAAATTTTTTTAAGAATGAATGTTCTGAAAAAGTTAGAGCAAGCAGTTAAAGAACAAACATATCCCCTCCCTTCTTCCATTTTCCTTCTAGGAAATGGTGTGGCCTATGGAGGTTGGTGATATGGCTCAGGATGCTGGCAAGGTGACTTAGAGGTTAATAGATGGTATGGCTTCAATTAAATGTGTGCCTTCCAGACTCAAAATCTAGATTAAAAACTTGTGTCATGTACCCTCAAGATCCAGATCGAAGGCCTGTTATCTTCTTGCTCAAGATCCAGATCACAAATATCCTATCCATTTCTGGGTTATATTTTGTTCAGGTATAGTCAACTTGACAACCAAAAATAGTTATCACAGCTAACAATGTAATTTTTGAGTTTGAAGATAAAATGATTGTGTTTATATGTTATCATGACATCTTTTAGCATTAGATCCAGCAAGTGAAAAAGATAATGCTGTCATTTGTTCACTAATATTGATAATATTTTAATGGCATTACATCTTCAAATGGAATTTCCCTACTTCTCATTTGCCTAATCTCCTTTCTGGGAAACAGTCTTCAGCACACTAACATCTGCTAACATCTATAAAGCAGTGTCTCTTTAAATCCTGTCACAAATTCAAATACCATAATAATATATAAACAGTATCATTGCAATCTTCAAATTACTCTTAATGGACTTGACAGCTTTAATAAATGCTTCTGCTATAATAGTCTCTTTGAAGTTACAAGAAAAATTGCTTTTCACAAGAAACTTAAACAGAAACTTAGTGTAGATAATTGTTCCAGGTCATGAAATTCATTTATCTCACTACGTATCTCAACACCTTAAGATGCTGTAACATGATCACATTGGAGATCCATCAGCCACTTGCCATTTTATCCCGAAGCATAGGATTGATAGTTCTCAAGGTACTTGAATCTTTCACAAAGTTTTATGGGAGTGTTTTTGAAAATTACTCTTTACAGTGTTTTAGGCTGTCTCTAAAATGATATATTGCCCCATTTAATGAACAACCTAAGTTAAGATATGAATAAGGTACCTAATAACCAGGGGGAAGAGGTTAGTACTCATTGCTCTCCTGCTATGTCAATGTTTTTTCAATAGCTATAGACACATAGTCCTTGATGTTAGAGTTGTAAAGTATGCATGAGTTCAACTTTATGATGATGTTGTGCCAGAATGATGTAGCTACTGTCACTGCTAAATATCTAGCCCATGAATGACAGAGACAATGATGGGTTCGTGTTCATATATTGTAGAGTATCAGCAAGTCTCTGATGACAAATTGGTCGCACATTCCTTTATTACAGTGATGGTGATGATTGGTTCTTACAGATGAGCATGTGTTTCTTAATGCCCACAGGCTTAAGAATTCAAACACTTAAAGAAAATCACTATGACTATTGCCACAATATTGCACATAAGGTCTCTATCACAGGACACTTGGTACATTATGAAATTGTATCAATTGGCTTACACCTATAAATTTCCTGGTAAAACTATGTTTTACCAATGAAAAGACAATGTTTGTGAAAATTGTTAGATAACTTGATATAGTATAGTTATGAGAACATCTCAAAGAAAATCATCATTCGGGGCCTAGATGCCATCTTGAAGATACCACATATGCCATTTTAACAAAGCAATACCTACATAATAATAATAATAATAATAATAATAATAATAATAATAATAATAATAATAATTCTGGGACTGAAGTACATGGTTCCAACAATCAAGAAGACTGCCACTCTCACAACAAAGTCAAATTACCTGCTAAAGTGCTTGTTTTCCCTCTGGTCCTATAATATTGAGCTCAATAAATTAATTCTGTTCCCAAAGGAGAAATGTTTCCACCAGGAAACATGGTCATGGTACCATTAAATTGTATGTCCGGATTGCTTCTGGCCATTTTGGTCTCATCATGCTGCTAAATCAGCAGGAAGTAAAATGGGGTTCCTGTAGAAGCTAGAGTAATTGATCAATCACCTTCAGAGTTCATTGATTCAATCCTAGCAGCTGTTCAAATTGCCTTTCAGCTGTGAGGATTCTACTATTCCCCTCATTTATCCAGTGTTCTCCTTTTACAGATAGACTGCCATTTTGAGTCAATATGGGCCACACATGCTTTGCTGCTTTGAACAGATGTTAGTGAGTTGATTTTTGCCTCCTAGAAAGCAGTTCAGGCAAAATGAGAAGTGGGGATGTTCCATTTGAAGATGAAGTCGCATTAGTTAACTAAAACCAGCATAATCCTTTTTACTTGCTGGATTCATATCTAAGAAAAAATTGTCATGTTGTTATATAAACACAATCATTATAACTCTGAAAAATATATGTTATTAAGAATCTTGAATATTCAGAAACATATGAGGGAGATAATTTTATGAAAAAAATTAACACTTGTCTTTACATCACTGATGCCAAATACTCGACATAAGTGTCACATATAAGAAATTATTTATCTTAAACACAAGCTTAGAGAGTTTTGCTAATGGTTGTTTGATGCCACTAGCTTTATAGACCATCACTGTGGTTGTAGAATGCCCTGAGGCTGTGTCTTCCCCTCAAACATGACAATAAGCAAACAGATAGGAAGGGCTCAGAGGTGAATTAGAACCTTCAAAAACGTGATACCAGTAGTCTACTCCCTCCCTCCAATAACAGACTTAAATATTTAGTGGCCATTATCCTAGCAAAATAGTGCTACTATATGAGATGTTTCATAGTGAAACCATGGCACTTTAGTTGTATAAATGTGTAAACAATATTATTTAACTTATTAAAAGACAGCCATTTTTATTTAACCTTTATATACACTAAAATATGTGCTTGGAGACTCAAAAGTCCCTAATGACTATGAAACAGCAAGAATAATATTATTTCTAAGACACTGTTCATATATCTTACCAGTTTAGCTATTTATTTTTAAATTCTACCTTTTGTTTTGGTCTTCTAATCTTTATTTCTGTTTATTTTTATATTTATAAAATTACAAATATGCCCCCAAACCATGATGCCATATTAAAAACCAACATCTCTCAGTTTTCTGTGCTAATTTTCTTTTTAAAATTTTCATTGTATAGGCCAATTTTTGTACATTCTTTTTAGTGCTGTATTTTGAAAATGCTTAAAATTTATTTTATTTCTTAGTGATTTCATTGCAATTATCTTATCAAAACCTGTAGGCATAAAAGCCACTTCCACAAGAAAGATCATAAATACTGTCAAGATAAACTATGAATAAATGATATAGTTTCAAGCTTTTTTACCTCCTCCTACTCTCTTTGTTGGAATTGTTCCATACAACTGTAGTATTATATTTAATGTATATAGTCTATTTCAATTTTCTAATCAAAACAAATACAAATTTTAATAATATCCTTGTACAGAATATTTGAAGGATATTTTATGTAATACTCTATAATTTCAGAACTAATTTTGAATGCAGTTAAGACTAATACAATATAAAATACTTCAAACATTATTTATAGTATTTGAATTTATAAAGTATTTTTAGAACCACGGAGAATCACCGATGTCTTTGAATTCTCTGCCTATCTCCAGGCTTACTACTCTTCATCACGGACAAGCAGGATGAATTTTAAAAATAGGATACTTATGATATTTATAAATAATTTGTTCTGTCATCAAATATTTATAGTATGTCAACTATTATATAGTGTAATTTTACATTTTCAAGTTTATTCTTCCCCATCATCATTTTTTACTATTTAATATTATAGTACTGAGACTTAAATATGAGTAGTGACAGGAATCATGTTTTACGAAAACACAAACAATTAGAAGAAAATTTCATTTTAATGTTACTTTTCAAGCTTCTGGTCAGATCCTTTGTGTCCTTAAGTATTATAAAGTGAGATATTGCTTTTTCCTGAAATTTAGTTACTTGAACATCTAAAATCATATCCTGTCTTTTAGGTGCTGCGTAAAAGATTTCTTCATATACTAGGTTACTGTCAATAAAAAAGTACACTTTTAGAAGATAATTCCATGTAAAGCATCATTCAGGAAGAATTTCAGTACAAGAAAACTACTCTCTATAAGGAATTGCCCTTAGTTTCATCTCTCTACCCATATTTCCTCCCTCTCCCCTATTTGAACTCCCTGTCCCAGTCTCTCCATCAAATCATAACTATTCTATATTTATTTTGTATGGAGAGCTGTCATTTATTCTATAGACAACCTTTGTGGTTCTAAGACCATTGCATGGTTATCATTGATTTAACAGCAAATATACACTTATAAATTAATTCAAACAATAAGTGTCATTCTGGGTTTGGTTTACCTTATTCAGAGTAATTTTTTCTAGTTTCATCCATTTGCTTATGAATTTCATAGTTTTATTTTTTAACAACTGAGTCATACTCTAGTCTATAAATGTAATACATACTTTTTTTGGGACAATCCAGTTTGCTTCCAATTTTTAAAATGTCTTTTAACATTATTTTTGTTTTATATTAGTGAATATTCTGCCTACATTTATGACTCTATACGATAGAATCTCTGAGACTGGAGTTAAAACACTTGTGAGCTGTAATTTGGGTGCTTTATTATGTTTTATTTTTTTATTTTTTTTTTGGTTTCACGAGACAGGGTTTCTCTGTATTGTTTTGGAGGCTGTTGGTCCAGCCTGGCCTCGAACTCACAGAGCTCAGCCTTCCTCTGCCTCCCTAGTGCTGGGATTAAAGGCGTGCGCCACCACTGCCCAGCATTTGAGTGCTTTATATTGAACTCACATCTTCTGCCATCTCTTAATTCCAAAATGAAATTTTGTGTGATTGTTTTTATCATTTTATCCCAGAAATCCATGTCTTCATAAACAGCATATCCTTAAAATGGTTCACAGCAAAATAGGTATACAAAAAGATGTAATTAAAGATCTGTTATGTATTATACCCTGAAACTGTACCATTCTATCTCTTGAGATTCTTTCCTGTTCTCAATGAAATAGTGTCCCTTCTTGTGTTTCTAATATAGGTGTCAATTTGAGAAGTCAGGTATCTATTGATACTCCAGGATTCTTTTGTATGGTCATTTATCCATGTTGTATGGTGGCTACTTCTTGTGGCAAAAAAATAAGCATTATATTTAAAATATTAACTACAGGATTAATAGCAGATTTGGTGTTAATGCTTGGACATTTTAGTCATTATCATTCCCTTTGTCTAAACCTCTTTCTTCCTTTTGTATTTCCTTCTCTCTTTTCATCTCCTCTTCCTCTCTTATATTCCAGAACGGTTTCTATCAGTGATCCTCTAACTGATTCATCTTCCAGATTCAAGATAACCTGCTTATCATTTCATGACAGGTTTCATTACAGGTCACCTGATAGCTCTCCCTAAATAGTCTAATAATGGATACATGTCCACTTACACAAGTTTTGTGTAATTATTGTGTAATTATTGCAACACACTCATCAGATAGTTAAGCTTTGGATGGGTGGGGGATACAGTCACTTGGTTTAGTAGAGAGAGGGCTCTTTCTGTATTACAGACTGTGTAGGTGGAGTTTCTGTCCCAGCAGATCCCACAGCCATTTAGCCACAAAGAAACAAACAGAAATTTATGTTAATTATAAACTGATTGATCAATGGCTTAGGCTTCTTACTGGCTAACTTTCTCTTAATTATTAACCTATAACAATTAATCTCTATATTTCTGCATAACCGTATCTTATTGGAGAATGCCCAGAGTCGTATCTTCCTGGTAGCTACATGGTGTCTCTCTGACATTTCTTCTCTGCTTCCTTTCCCCAGAATTTCCTTATCTTGTAGCCCCACATATACTGCCTGCCTGGCTACTGGCCAATCAGTGTTTTATTCATCAACCAATAAGAGAATCATATATACAGAAGGATATTCACCCATCAAGACTAATCTGCAATGCATTGTACAGTTTACCCTTGCCTTGAACTGGTGATGTGCTTGCTTCAATTCCTGAGTGATAGAGTTAGGATACACAACCAGAAAGGCTGGTTAAGATATTTATGATATTTATAACTAAATGAAGTAAAGGGCAAGAAACTAGACATGTATTGGTCTACAGATAATTTGTTCCTTAAAGGTTAAGAAAAATTGGAAAATAAATTATTAATAACAAATGAATAAAATTTTAATTAGTTGTTCAGAATTAAGATGCAAAATACCAAGAACCCTAAGGATATTTCACATTTTCAGACCTGCATAATAGAAAGACAAATAAAATATTTGTATAGAGAATGTAAGTCTTTTTAATAAGCATTTGAAATGTTGTTCCTAATATACCCTGATTACTGAAGTGATAATTGAAATATTCCATGTAAAATACATATTAAGTTTAGGAATAAAAATGTTCTAGACTTAAAAACTTTCCCTCAAGAAGATTGTAACCCTGAACTGAAAACCAAAATAGCATTTGCTCTTTAATATTTTCAGAAATGCATGACTAAAGGTTAATATACCTAAAACAGATTTAAGAAAAATTTTAACTCATGGGAATCACTATGATTACAATATTGAGCCATGTGAAATTTATATTATTCAACATATAATATGTGTTTATGCGTGTGTGGTTTCTTTATTGTTTTTTAAATGCTAATTAAGATTCAACAAAATGCAAACTATTTTGTGCTGTGTCAGCTTTTCTGTAGGTTGTAATGTATAACCAGAAGTCAAATGTTTATATGTGTCTCATGTTACAGATGGCATTTAAATATTATTGTGAGTACTGCAGTTACATCAATAGTAGTAGAAAAAGTGATCAGGCATCCTTCTTAGGAAAAGGAGAAAACATACAAATATTTTAAGAAATTCCATGTGTAGAAAGTGAATCAAATTCTGACTGAACAAGTGAAGATCTCAGTGAACATTAGTTGTTTGATATTACATAGGTATATAATGGAAGAATGCCTTAGATACAATGGAAATTGGTAAAGTCTTTTCCGGGATTAGGTTCAGAGACTGTGAAGACTTCCTCTGGTCTGAGTGTGAGTTCTGGCAGTGTATGCAAATAGGAGTTTTTATGAACATTTGTCCAGTTCATACAAAAACTAGTAGCCATGACTTCTCCCTTCAGAATATGCCTGTGACCTGAAACTACTCTTCAATAGAGATCTCCTCCTAAGACTAATTAACCTCTGATTATGAGCCGTACATAGTAAACATGCTGACATTCCAGATAAGTGCACAGTTGATGCCACTTAATTGTCACGTCATACATAACCTACCTTCTCCTGCCTCTTCTCTGCATGTCTGTATGTTTGCCTTTTCTTCATTCCTTCACCACCCCAGGAATACTTCCGGATACAAGCCATGTGTGATGCAGTTGCTAATCAATACTCAATATTTGAAACATCTATATATGATTCATTTATTATAAATATTGAAGGGAATGCACATTAGGAGGTACAATTTAGTCCCTAATGCAAGTAGGTATGTAGTAAATTAATAAAAACAAAGACAGGAAATATTTTCATCATGCACAATAATAAGTCCCAGTAGCACATTATAGGTAAAAGAAGAAATGCACATAATTCTTTATCATTTAGAAACTCCATAGTGTGTGGATAGATAAATCTACTCAAATATTCATGAAAATGTATTCTTAAATATGTTGGTTGGGAGCTCTTTGTAAGTTATTTAAGCTTTTCCCTAAAAGTTGTAAAATATACAGGCCCAGAAAATTGTTTGTAGAAAATGATCACCAGTGCTGTGGAGGTGTGGAACCCATTACACATCTTGGAGAACACTCCAAGATTTATTTTTAATTGTGTTTTTGTGATTTCTTTAGTGTCTGACATATGTAGGAGTTTATAATAAACATCTTTCTGTTCTGAATTCGCTAAGAAGTTTGTAAGAGCAAACATGAAGCACTAGACTCTTTGAAGAAAGAAAATAATTAATTAAAAACTGTACAGCATAAAATATTTAGAGTATATTCTTAAGGTCTTGGGACCCAGAGTGATTCAACCAAAGCAGCTTATGTTTTATTTGCAAAGATTTGTTATTTGTTTAAATATTAATATAGCTATTTTACCCAATTTTTCAAAAATAGATCAGAGACAGGATCTCTCAAAGGGGAGTATGAAACTTCTGAATAGTTAACAAAACTGTGATCATAAAATTCAAGGTGCTAACTCTGTCTTTGCTTAAGATTCTATAAATATTCATGTTTGAGCGGATATAGAGGTGTTCACTGAGAATGATCACACTTGAATAGACTAAGCGAATGCATGATTCTTTGTACTTAAAACATGAATAATCTTGTACAATGGAGCATTTTTGGATAAATAAGTTACAAATGTCAATAACTTCATGGTGATTTCATTCCTTATTACAGCTGAATTTTAATTTGCCTAATAAAATGATTTGAAATGGAAAGATTATTAAAATAATATACTTTATAAATTCATGTACTTCACTAAGTTTCTTGTATGTGGAGATGCTATAGATTTCATTTTCTCTTTTTTAAATAAGAGAAGTAAACATGTAGGAAGTTGCTTTATAAATAGCAGCTATAATACAAATATAAACTTGGACTTTTTTATTCTAAAAGTAACTTTATGATAAAATAAGCTTTGTTAACATATAACAATTAATTTATACATAATAAATTACATTAATAATTATAGTTAACAGGAAAATTTGTCGCTGACACTTCTGTTGAATAGCTACATTTTTTTTGGTTTTTACAAGACAGGGTTTTTCTGTATTGTTTTGGAGGCTATCGGTCCAGCCCGGCCTCGAACTCACAGAGATCCGCCTGCCTCTGCCTCCCAAGTGCTGGGATTAAAGGTGTGCGCCACTACTGCCCTGCCGAATATTTACATTTTATGAAGGCAACTTCTACTATGTTTATAGAGAGCATACTAGAAAAACATATCTAATATATATATTTTAAATTATATATAAATTCTGTAACATACCTGCTCTGGTGTTATAATTGTATATTGCTCCTATCCAGTCTATAACTGAATACATATATAAACTATCACCTAAACAATGAACAGGAGTTTGATGTAATTGAAAGTACTTGAAGGTCAAAAATTTTGAGTTAACAAGGTTTGCTCAAAATAAACTAGAAAACCATTATTTTGAGAAATAGGAATTGTAGTTCATTTGATTATTGAGGGGCCCTGCTTTCAAGAAATTTATGTAGGATATTGAATAATATTTACAAGCTCATCTTTACTTTCAACAAAGGCTTTAGCAAGTATCAAAATTCCATTTTCAAAACCTGTGTAGTTAAATAAAGCAAACGCCAAGTTCATCATGCATTGAAAACAAAAATGTATAGCTAATGAGAATTAAACAGTTAGTACTGACGTTTCCAGTGTCCAACAATGATTATTTAGAAATCATTCTAACTGCAGGAAAAGGAACCACACAGAAATTTGGATGTCCTTTGTCAGCCTTGTCTTGAGACTCCCGAATGGAGCTGTCACTAACATGGACATTAAAGGTCTTATTGGAAATTTCAAACAGGAATGTTTAAAGACAGGGACTATTAAAAATAGTTAATGGAATAGATGAAATGGAAAAGCTTATGGAAGGCAATAGACACCATCAATAGGACAAAATGTTAGCCTACAGAATGGGAAAGGATCTTCATCAACCTCATATCTGACAGAGGACTTATTTCAAAATTATATAAATACCTCAAGTAACTAGACATGGATAAAACAAATAATCCAAGTAAAGAATGGGGTACAGGTCTAAACTGAGAATTCTCAGCAGAAGAAAGTCAAATGGAAGAGAAGAACTTAAAGAAATGTTCAGCATCCTTAGACATCAGGGAAATGAAAAACAAATCAACTTTGAGATTCCATCTTAACCCTGTCAGCATGACTGAGATCAAAAACACAATTGAAAACTTATGCTGGAAAAGGGAAGACTCCTCCATTGCTGATGGGAATTCAAAAATTTTCAGCAATTCGATGGTTGTTGATAAAATCCAACATCTATATGGTTGTTTCTCAGAAATTTGGAAATCGAACTACCTTAAAACCCAAGTGTACCAATCAAGGGCATTTACCAAAATTATGCTCCATCCTACCACAAGTACACTTCATCACCTATGTTCATAGTAGCTTTATTTGTAATACCCAGAACCTGGAAACAGCCTAGAAGTCTCTCTATTGTAAAGAATGAAAATAGAAAATGTGGTATATGTACATAATGGAGTATTATTCAACTGCTCAAACAATGACATCATAAAATTTCTTTGGTGGCAAAAGTTTCTGTCCTAACAGCAGCACCCAAATAAACACACTGAGGTTCATATTAATTAGAAATGCTCAGCCAATAGTTCAGGCTTCTTACTAGCTAACTCTTACATTTATGTTAACCCTTATTTTTTTTTGTCTATGGCTTGTCATGTGGCTTGCTAGATTTTCTTAGTACAGCAACCATGTCCATCTTGCTTCTCTCTGAATCTTCTGGCGATTCTCCACCTCTGCCTTTCTTCCTCAGGGCATTCCCATGTTGTTTATCTTCTTTTCCTCACCATTACCAATAACAACTTGTAACCAATACCTCCTGAATTATAATTAACAATAACCCATATTTTGGGAATGTGAGTGCCGTTTTCTAGTGCTGTGGAATAACCCTCTGTACACTGTGTGAATGTATATCACTATGATTGGTTTAACAAACCAGCTGACTTGCCAATAAGCTGGTCAGGATAAACTTAGGTTTGAAAGCCAAATGAGAATGATGGAATGAGGAAGGGCAGAGTCAGAGGGTCACCAGCTAGAAACAAAATGAATTACACACACAACAGGGGATAGAGGTAAAAGCCACATGACACAGGGCAGGCACATATATTAATAGAAATATGTTAGTGTATAAGAGCTAGTTATTAAGCTTCTGAATGATTATTTGAGAGCAGTTCCAGGACAAGAAAACGCTAAATATATTCTAGTCTACTTCCAGTTAGTTATTGGGTAATGGTAACCTTGGAACCCTAAAAAATTCAGGATAATGGTTAAACCTTACCTGGAGTAGTTTGTGAGGCTGGATAATATCAGCCAGCAGCTTTGAAACTATTTTTAATGTAGCACTCTGATGAAACTGCAACAGAGGCATTCAGCGATGTCGGATTACCTGAGCCATTTGTTTTTATTGGTGTCTGGTACCTTGTTTCTGAAAATATATAAACTTTTAAAGATAGCATATATGTCTGTATTAATACAGGTATAGACTGTACATTGTATACATGTTAGCCAAAGATGATTTTTTGCTTCATGTTTGAGCAGGTAAAATAAACCTTGCATATTTTTCAGTTTTTTAGGTTTATTTTTTCATGTCTGTAGCCAGGTTCAGCTTTAACCTTGAATAAATCCACAGTCTTTCATTTCCTGTAGAAATAAAAGCATAATCTCTTCCACAAAGTAATATATCTTTTGACTTCCATTTTGAATTGAAGACATTATGCAGGTTGGTTTAATCCAGCAGTTTTCATAATTAAATTTGTCTAAACAATCAGAAAATCTAAAGACAAAGACAGCATAGTAACACACATTGCAGTGTCTCACGGAAGGTTGAGCTGGGTCCCTGGAAGAGTAAGTATTCTGCTCTCCCATTCCCAGCATCCTGGAGACAATCAGATGCAGCAGGGAGTCTAGCCAAGCAGGAACTTGTTTATTATCATACAGCAAGCATCTTTTAAAGGAAAAAACTGCAGAGTGGGAAAGCAGCTAGCCAATGGTTTTAAGGATCAGCCTATCACTTGCCTAGGCACCCTAGGCTTTTCCTAGTGAACATGAGGTGTTCATGCAGTGACCTCATCTGGCTCGATCTAGAGAACCAATCATCTATTTTTGTAAATAACTCAGTACTCGCCCATCTGTCTTCCCCTTAGCACCATCTTTGACTGGTCCTTTTGCCCTAAAATGCAGAACCCAGACTCAGTATATTGTCCATGTTTATGTGGCTTACTGTGTTTTTTATCACTCTATTCGTTTTTAATGACTTTATTATTTTAAAACTTTATTCTTTAATCTAAAACTGTGTATTCTCGCTCTCTTCTCTCTCCTAAGGCTATGTATATTTTTAAACAAACTGTAATACATTCAGAGTTCTTTTGTTTTTAATCTGAATCTTTCATCTGAATCTGTTTTTACTGGATATCTGTATTGGTTTTGGATTGCTTGAGGCAAGTCTTAAACTGCTATGTCAGCTGCTGGCATTGCTCAACTTGGCAGATGGTGACAGCACATGGTTGGTTGACTTCCTTCAACAGAAAGGGGCCAGGAAACTTGTTCCTATACCATGACCAACACAACAGACAAGAGACTCGGAAGCTGCTCTTGTATATATTTCTATGAACATAGAATATTTTTTTCTCTGTTGGGTTTTATGTGTGAATTCTGGCTCCACATTGAGTGCCATTTGTTGACTGAAATTTCTGTCATGCCAAAGCTCCCAAATAAACATATACTGAGACTTATACTAATTACAAATGCTCTGCCAATAGTTCAGCCTTGTTGCTAGCTAGCTTTACATTTATGTTAACACTTATTCTTTATCTATGCTTTATCACATGGCTTGGTAACTTTTCTTAGTACAGCATGCCCATCTTGCTTCCTCTGTATCTCCTGGTGACTATCTAGCATTCGTAGCTTGGTTCTCCTGCTTAACTTTATCTTGTTTAGCTATTGACCAGTCAGCTATTGGCCAATCAGAGTGAAATATATTCACACAATGTAAAGGATTATTCCACATTTTCTGGAAAACTGATGGAACTAGAAAAGATTACCTTGAGTAAGATAAACCATAACCACAAAGACACACATAGTATATACTCACTTATAAGTGGATATTAGTTGTAAAGTACAGGATAACCATGCTAAAATCTGCAAACCCAGAGAGGCTATCTAACAAGAAGGACTTAAGCGGGGGGGCGGAACTCATGGATCTCCTTGGGAAAGTGAAATAGAAGAGATCTCCTGGGTAGATTTTGGGCAGAAAGGAATGGGAATAGGAGGGATCAGGTTTTGGGAAGGGGCGAGCCATCAAAGAGGTGACTAAAAATGGAGGGGCAGTTCAGGGTCAGGTACAAACCTGGAAAAAAGGAAATTCCAAGGAATCTACTTGGGTAACTCTAGTTGAAGACTCCTAGCAATAGGAAATATGTAGCCTGAACTGGTGTTCTCCTGTGACAAGGCAAGACTTCCATTGGAGGGATTTGGACACCAGCTTGGCTACATAACCTTTAACCTAGTGTCTGTCTTGCCTAAGATATGTGCTGGTATAAGGGTGGCAAAGAGATTGTGGGAGTGACCAACAAATGATTGGTTGAACCTCAGACCTAGGCCATGAAAGTGAGCCCACCCCTGACACTGTATGGAGTTCTAGGACCCAGAGACTGGATAGCCCAGAGACCTAGGACAGAACCAAACATGAATGTAGAAAAAAAGTCAATGTATTGATGCCTGCTTGTATTCTTCTATACTCATAGACTTATGCCTAGTCCAATTATAATCAGAGAGATTTCATCCAGCAACTGATGAAAACAGATGCAGAGACCCACATACAAATATTAGTCTGAGTTTGGGGAATGGTGTTGAAGAGAGGAAGTAAGGATGGCAGGAGCCAGTGGGTTCAAGGGCATCACAAGGAAACCCACTGAATCAACTTCTCTGGGTTCATAGAGGCTCATAGAAACTGAACCAACAACCACAGAGTTTTCATGTGTCTGACAGAGGCCCTCTGCATATGTCTGACAGTTGTATAGTTAGGTCTTCTTGTGGGACTCCTAACAATGTGATCAGGAGTTGCGTTTAACTCTTTTGCTGGCTTTTGGGACCCCATTCCTTATATTGGTTTTCCTTGCCCAGCCTTAATACGAGGAGAGGTGTTTAGTCTTATTAGAACTTGATATAACATGTTTTGTTGATATCCATGGGAAGTCTGCCGCTTTCTAAATAGAAATAGAGGACTGGATTGGGGGTGGTGGGAGAGGAAATGTGGGGAGGGAAATGGCAGGGGAGGAGGGAGGAGAAACTATGGTTGGGATATAAAATAAATATATTTTAAAAAGAAAAATAAATGTATCAATTTCGTAACATCTTACTAGATATATTTTCCAGAATATTCCATGTGTGAACCATGTTAATTTAAAACAGAAGATGTCATTCATGGGTCTTAGCTCCAAAGTAATATTTGGCAAATCATGAGGGCACAAGACAAATGCCTTAATAGTGTGCTCATTAAACAGCTCAATCCAAAATGTTTCATAAATAGTTATGTCACTGCAATGCAGTGATCATTTGAATAAAATTGCACATAAACGGAAATTAAAAGTCATTCATAAATAACCCAGACCACTTACTGAATAGAATTCTTGGATGTGTGCAGTATACCAATGCTTCACTCCTTAGTGTCACGGCAGACAGTACCATCCTCCCTTGCTCTTCCAGCCTGACCTTGCACTGTTGATTCATTTTACTATGGTAACAGCCAAAGGCTCAGTTTTTGCATAATAGGTTGATGTGATCAAAGGCATGTTAGCTTAATATAGTACTGACACAGCAAGCAATCTGGGACTTGCTGCTCTCATTGTCTTGACAAATGTCAAGCATTATTGTTTTTCTCAAAATTTAAAATACCCCCACAGCATCCCAATTCTGATGTGGCTTCCTAGGCACCTCAGTGCACAGCTGAGCACAGTAGATTAAAAATAAAACTGCATGAGTAATGCCATAGTTGAGGAGCTCCAATTCTGGCTTTCAGAGAAAGACCTCTGTATGAACAAAGAATTTTCTTTCTTTTTTTCCCAGAGTAAGAGCCTTGAGAAAGACACAGAGTTGAGAAAAGAAATAAATTTCCAGGAACAAATTATCAGTCTTTTATGAATAGAGGGTAGGCAGTGCTATACCTTACATTACACACACACACACACATACAGAGAGAGAGAGAGTTATCATCATTATCATCATTATTCATTGTAAAAAATTAAGTGAGCACCTTTTGTGTAATAATGGAAATCAGGTTTTTCTTGACAACCACAAGCCAGGTGTCTTTCCACACCCTCATGAACTGTATGCCTAACAGCCACCTCTAATACTCTCCTTTCCCTGTCTAGCTTCCTGCCTGTTCTGCCAATGTAGCTGAAGAGGTGCTCCTGCCTGGGTTGTATAAACAGCTCTTGTAACATATTATGTGGCACATGCACCATAAATGGTGTAGAATGTCTGCTTATACTACTAAATAAGATGAAAACTTTTTAGATTTCCTCCCAATTTAGTGTGGGTTTTCTCCTATTCATTTTGAGACTTTTGGCATTGCATTGTGACTAATGTCATATACTTTATCAAAACCAGCTAATACTTTTACCACAAAATAAAGGATTTCACTAAAGGGCTCACTACAGAGTATTCATCATCATTCCTCTTAAAATCAGTGAAGTATTTCAATAACTTTCTCTATAAATATTTTCATGACACCACTTAATTTGTAATTCACTATCATTGTTCAGCTATGATACCTTGTTAGGTCAATCATTAGACACTCAGGTGTGAGTTTATTCTCTTTTCCAATTGGATCTGTCAGGTTCTTTTATTGTTGATTCCTCTCTCTGCTCTGCGATCAAAGTTTGATGAAAGAAAAGTTGCACAGGGAAGGTCTATGACTTCATCTGTCATATTAAATATCTGCTGACACTTTCTGTAAATGCATTCTGGTTCAACAGATTAACCCCTCCATCCAAGAAAAAATTTAATCAGAGAAATATAGTTATTAAACGTTTTCCATGAATATGGGAGGGGCAAATATTGCCAAAATTCATGACCACTTTCATGCTCCTGCATCCCACCTGGGCATCGCCGTAGCACTGACCCTGATGGTATTGGTGTGAGTGAGCCAGCACCAGGGCTTGGGAGTAGAACCAGCCTGCCCCTTACTGCTTGCTGCATAGGGTGAGCTAGCTGGCACCAGCACTGAAGAGCTTTCCCTGATGACAAGGATGAGTGAGAGCTGGCAGGATGACCAAGCCAGGTACCACCCAGGACCAGAATCAGCGTTGAGATTTGGCCTAGTCTAACATCCATCCCATCTTTGATAGGATGGAGTCCGTGAAAGGACTGGTCCTATACATCTAAAGCTGCAGGATCTCTGAAACAGGGCAATCTCAGGATGTCCAAGAGGAGTTCCAGTGAGGGCCCAGCAGAATCAGAGACCTCGAACCAGATCATAAACTCCTGGCAGGTAAAGATGTGTGGACTAAAGGTATACTTTGTGACTCACTCTTGGCACTGGAAGGCAGTCTGCCCACTACCACAGGACAAAGGTTACCAAGACATGATCTCTTTGGCTTACAACAGTGAACCTCTTATACAATATTATGGTGTAATAATACCACAAAAGTTGTGGGTATAACAAACCACAACCTGATTGAATTAAGGCCCAAGCCATGATATGGAATCCAGGACTGGTTGGGTGGCCCAGAAACTGGGACTAGACAAACCAGGGACCTATAGGAAACCAAATACTACTGTTAAGAACTTCTAATGACGTTCAGTTACATTAAAAGATCAGAGTCATGCTCAGCCATCATCAGAGAAGCTTCTCCCTGCAGTAAGTGGAAAAATATCTAGAGTTCTATAACTGGACAATGTTCTCTTTAAACACTGAATCCTAAGTGGGATATTTTCACCAAACTTCTCCCTTCAGGTCTGCAAGAACTTTGTAGATAAGGTGGTGCAAAGTGAAACACCTTTATTATACATGAACTGATACTGGAGGTTTAGCAACTGTGTATGAAGTCCCAGCTCCTGAGCATTGTGATGGTTTAGAGAGGCTGTGCCTCACCCAGGAAGCAACTCCAAGTGTCAGACCTTGGTGGTAAGGTCCTTACAGCTTAGGACCTACAGCTGTAGCAAAAGAGCCACCAAAATTGCCTAGTCTGGGTTCTTAAGCCACTACTGTGAAGCTTGGGGTTCCCTTGATGTTTTGAATAAAAGTCTATTTTTAATTGCTTACACATTTCTCCAGTCTGGTTTTGTGTTTTCTGCTCAGCCTCTGAAAACATAGCATTCTGTCTGAATTACTGATGCATATCATTTATAAGCATCATGAATTTTTCTTTAAGCCATTGAGTTGAGGGGTAGTATGTACCCAATAAAAATGATACAAGCTGCTTGTTTGTAATAGTTGCCATTTTAATAACTATATTCAATATTTTTCTTTTTAAAAGTTAAAGTATTAAAAATAATAGTTGAGGCTTTATTTAAATATAGAGAGAGAACTCTGGAACCCCAGATGTTTGTGACTCTACAAGCATGTGGATAAGCCTGAATTAGAAATGGTAGGCATTATTTTCATAGGCTGGCAGAAGCTCCACGCTGTGAGAACAGCTGCTGGCTTTAAAAGAGTTAGCTTTTCATAGACTTAAATGCAAAACCAATATTGTCTTATTAAAAACACATTATTGCTTGTTTACTCTGCCCAATGACAGGCACAAACAAATGCATCTTTGTTTAGAATTCAGAGATTAAAAATGGGTATTGATATTGTCTTCAAGTGTTTTAGACAAAAATGCTTCATGCCTAGTGCTTTAAAAATTATAGATATTTTCAACATATATATATATATGTGTGTGTGTGTGTGTGTGTGTGTGTGTTAAATTTAATTTACAAAGATTTTCCCACTGGTACTACAGAGTTCTAGGAAGCTGAGACTAAGAACACCTTGGACACTTCAAGTGTTTGATGTCCTGCTCTCCATCTTTTATGGTAGAATTATTGTGACTCAGTTAACAATTGGCCTGGGGTAAAGTAAGTTACAAACAAATTGACTGTTAATGTTTAGAATTTTAGATTAAATTTTAAATTGGAAATATTTGACTATTAATAATGAAATGTTTTGGTAATAAAGTCTCAGCTTTAATAATGCAATATAGCATCTACCATAGTTTGAACTGATAATTTTCTGGCAACTGACATGAACTGAGTCATTTTGGAAAACGGTACCTCAATGGGGGGGGTGGGATGGGAGGTCAGTGGGGGGCATGGGAGGATGGGAAGAAGAAGGAAGTGGGATTGATATGTAAAATCAGATTGTTTCTAAATTACATTTAAAAAAAAAACAAAAAAGTTCAGAGGCAAGCTGGGCAGTGATAGCACAAGCTTTTAATCCCAGCACTTGGGAGGCAGAGGTAGGCAGATGTCTGTGAGTTCAAGGCAAGCCTGGTCTACAAACCTACACAGAGAAACCCTGTCTCTAAAAAAATAAAACTAAAAGTCCAGAGGCAAAAGATAGACAGGATAATTTAAGAAAAACTCACTAGAAGCAAGCAAAGCTGATACTGAACATTCACAAGAAATAGTAAGTCTCTGTGTATTTATTTGGCAGCTAGGAGGCAGTCCCTCACAAACAGAAAAGAGTAAAAACAAATGCTAGAGTTGCTTCCAAAAGCAAAAGTGTGATATTGCCTGTAGTGATTATCGAGAGAGCCAACAGAAAATGAGAACATATTAATCTTTTGTGCTATCATATTTTCTTTTCTTAAAACTTGATTATTTAAATTATTCACTAGAAGTGATACCCAGTATTTTATACTTTTTTAAAATCAGAATCATAACTCAACTTTGACATGCATGACAATAAGGCATTGAGAATTAAGAAATTTGACAATCCATTTGAAAACAAAAAGATTTGTCTTAAGCATTAGAAAGAACACTGGGAATAGAGCTGCTTAGGAAAATAGACTGGAAGAAGAAAAATTAGGGAGCGTTTAAAGTAAGTAACTGTCACAGTTTACACCAAAATACTATGCACATATCTGTGTTGTAAAACCTTGAGAACCTTAATGAAGTGATTGAATTAATGGAATCATTGCTGTTTTCTTGGTCCAGCTTTGATATCAGTGAAAATCTCTAACAGATCAATTAGCCGAATCACACAAGAGCCAACCTTACCAACCTTACAAGCAGAGGTTTAGGACTGATGCAGTAGTGATAACAGCGACAATGGGGGTACTGCCATCACAGATGAGCTTAGTCAATATCATGTCAGCTATCTCAAAACCATTTCTGCTTCATGAGTAGTAGATAATTTCCAGTAATAATCTGTGTCTGGGAAAGTTCATACAATTGTTTTAAAGATTCACAAGATAATATTTAAGGCTTTCTTTGGAATGGTTGTCTTTTGAATCAATTACAAAAGAGCATGCAAAAAGGAGTTTAGGGTTATTGTGACTGGGTTTATAACAGGGTGTTTCATTTTTCTTTTCAGTCTATTCACAAAAGTATTTCTAAGAGATTTTTTCTTCTTCTTCAACCACATTGCACATAGCAATACAGGAAAGAGAAGCCAAATAATACCCTTAAGAACAAGATTTGTTTGATGTTTCAAACCTTGAAACTCCTTTGGAATTAAAAATATAATAGTGTCTTGGTGCTTAATGTTATTTTATTTTCCTTTCGTGTTCTTCCATGGTATTAAGTAGCTCTTTAGACTAGTACTCAAAGCCCATTGACCAGGGAGATGAAAGTCTAGAAAAACGCAGAATACAGGAAAGAAAAGGTCTGTTGACAGCAGTCTTGAAAGAGAATAAACTGCAACAACTGCTAAAGTAAAGAGGGGGGAGAAGCAAAAGGCAGCTGAAGGGACAAATAGTCTCTCCAGCCGAATTACTGACACTACAGCAGCCCAGATTTTTACTATAAAGTCTTTGACAATGAATTTTATATTGGCATGTTAAATTTTAGAGAGAAGAGGTTGTTTGGGGGAAAATTGCTTCTGATATTACAGTACGTGCTCACATACTCTGAGAGACAGGACTGTCTCCCTGCCCCTTCCCTCCTGCTGTTTGCCTTCAGGCTATTTCACTGCTCATTAGCACCTTTCCCAGAGTGGGCAGGGAAACAAAGCTGCTGCAACAAGAGGCAGTCAATTTCACTTCTCATTAGCAGCTCTGACCCACACACACACACACACACACACACACACACACACACACACACACACAAATATGGTGGGCGGAATGAGATGCAACAGTTAAAGAGAGACTGGGGAATTATCCATGTTATTCTCTTGTCCAAATCATTCTGCCCCCTGAATATCAGATGTAATTGCATGTTGAGTGCATTATAAAATATTTCCATAGCAATCACTGACATGGCTGTAAAAGGGAAACAAAGCACTTGGCTGAGGTAATTATCTAGGTCAGCGGTTCCCATTCCTGAGATGCATCAAAATACCTGCATGGCTTTTAAAACTTTCTCTTCAATTGCTGGGCTCCACTCATTGAGCCTCTGACTGAATAGGTGATGATTGATGCCCAAGAATAGAAATTTCTACCAAGTTCCTCCTTGTAGCTGGTCCTGCAAGACCACACACCATCAAAAACCACATATCTATGTGACTGAAAAAATATTGCAAAAATAAATAATTACTTAATGTTTCGTTTGCATAATGCTTATGAATCCTTGCATAAGCATAATCCTTACCAGAATTCTGACAGTCATGCAATTATTCTTTGACATAACCTAACATGTACCTGAAAAGCAAAAGAACATTGAGTTCAGTTAAAATGTCTGTAGCCATATCAAAAGAGACAAACGGCATGAACATTTGCACAGGAACACCATATAGACTAAGCAGGTTGAATTTGGGAATATATATGCCTATACATACATATATGTAGCAATATTCTGGGAAAAAGATCCCATGGGTTTTAAAGAGAACAAGGTGGCGTCTACTATGGCAGGGTGTTGAGGAAAGAAAGGGAAGAGGGGTATGATGAAATTATAATCTCACAAAGCAAAAATACTTTTCAAAGTACAGTATTGAGAGATTTCCTTTCAAGTTAATTTTCATAGAAGGTATATTTTAAGCTATTAATTTACTAATTAAGCTTACTGGCACATTGTTTTTTTCTGTTATAAACTAGCATTTTTATTTGAAAGTGAAATTCACAGGAATATAAAGGAAGCACTGTTTTACTCTGTGGGAATCCTTCTCTGGAGGCATCGGCTTATTCAACTTCCTAGAAGAAATTAAACTCTAAAGTGTCAAAGCACACAAGGACATTAACTACATGTTAGGAAACCATTGTGCATGCTACACCATCATCATATATTCTTACAGAAATTGCTAGTTTGTCTTAAAACTAACAATAGCGGTGGATATAGTAGTTTTTGTTTTATTTTGTTTTGCTTGTTTTTCAACACAATTGTGTAAAATTTTAGCTTTCTTTATATCTACAAGAAGAGATTTTTTTAAATCCTGATTTTAGTGTTTTGTTTCTTTCATGGAAGGGCATTGCAAGCATTTTGCAAAAATTTCTAGAAAATTATTTTTGCTTTTTTTGTGATATGTAGGGTTTCATTTACTTATTTGCATTTTTGAGACATGGTCTGTTTTATTTAAGGCCAGCATCCTCATTCCTCTATCTTCTAGGTGCTGGGATTATATCTCCATGCTGTCACATTTGTTTAGTTTTTTTATGCAATCCTGAGTTTGGTGTGGTTGGTAGGCAAACACTATGCCTACTGTCATACGCCTCTAGCTACTGAAATCATCAATAGAACCCTGAAATTTTAGCAATAAGAAATTACCTGGAAGGGTGCTTAAAACAAAGTATTAGCCCCATTCTTGAATTTTTCATTTGATGCCTCAGGAGGGCTTGGCATTCTTGTTTGTCTCATAAGTAACCAGTTTATGCTGATGGTTTGCAAGTTTGAAAATCAGAACCTACAAAAATGTACAATTCTGTTTTTCTTTGTTCTCCAGACAGTGATAATGTGGGTATCACTAATTAATCATAAGCAGTAATCTAACCAAATATAACACAATGTTTATTCTGTGGGTGGCTGAACAAGATAAAAGATAAAAGTGCTGAATACTACATGGCTATACTACATTTTTCAATGAACTTATTTTAAAAATTATATACTACACCATTTCTACTCAAACTTACATAGAGTTTGCAAATACATTTTAATGTATGCACACATAAACATAAATTTCATTTTTAAGTTTTAAAACTTCTCTTATTTATACGAGTTTATTTCATATTTCTTCTTACTATTAGAGTATATAGTCATGACTTACAATGGATTTACTTTTGAATTGGTCATATCTATGTAAATGTCCTCCATTTTTATTATATTAAATTCACAATAAATACAAAAACTTTTGCCTTCAACATAAACTATAAAAGTTGTCTGAAAAGTTTAAGACTGTGACTTTTTAAGTAAAAATAAAAATTCCCAAATATGTTTCCAATAAAGACTGTACGAATTGTTCTTCCATTTGAAGCTATAGTACCAATTTTTTTCATAGTTGTCAAAATTATAGTAATTAACTAAAGTAGTACTTCAAGATGTTTAATTATATAATAATCAGAGTCAAAGACTGAAATTTAATTCCTGAATTGTATTCTGCACTCCAACAATCCCAGCTATGTGACTAGGGTAATTAAGCTCTACATATTTATTTTTCATGTTCCATTCATTTACTCAACAATCAAAACTACATGGAGCAACAATTATATGCCAGATGATTGAGGAAAATTTTGAGAAAATGTCTGACATCTATTCTGCCTTGCAAAGATTACATCAAAAACTCTACTCAAATTATTTTCTAAAGCACATGAAAACACTAGATGTAAAATACCAAGGTCAGTGACATTAAACAAAGATATGAAAGTATTTCTGTGATAGATTGACTTACCTTTGGGTTTTATAACCAGAAATTATGTGACTTCATGGTTTATTCCAAGGAATGATGGTACTTCTAATGTCAGTTCTCCCTCCTACCCCCAGAACTTCTGTATAGATTTTTCATACGGCTAGACAAAATTATATCCACATCAGCATTGTATTTACTGGGAAATTGTGGCATGTGTGTGTGTTGGATCTTATTCATCCATAAATATTTAAAAATAATAGTGAATATATGCTCACATTATATACAATACTATGACTATGCATAGAATGTTGTTTACATGAAGAAGGGATATCCGGGTACTATTCTACCAGAATTGCTGTGACAAAATCATATTGAATATATTAGCCAGGCAGAAATCTTTAGAGATAACATCGAAAGCATCGGACAGAGCAGTACAGCTAAAATGAATAAACAATATTGAGACATATCACCGTTCTGAATGGCTATAGTGAAGAAAACAAGTAACAAATTCTGGAAAGGATGTTTGGAAAAGAAGACTTTTATACACTGCTGAGGAGGGTGGGTAGTAGTGTGGCCCCTCAGAGATCAATAAATATACTTTTCAAAAATCTAATAATAGATGACCAATCAAGGTACATATTTGAAAGACTCCAGAAAAGTAATTATCAACTTATGGGTCATGACCCTCTTAGAGGGTCGCATATCAGATATTCTGCAATTAGATGTTAACATTTTGATTCATAACATTAGCAAAGCTATGCTTTTGAATCAGCAATGAAATAATTTTATGATTCTGGGTCACGACAACATCAAGAACTATATTAAACAGTCACGGCATTAGGAAGGCTGAGAACCACTCAGCACTAGCAAGGAAGATCAACACACCGTGGAACTACCTGCACACTCATGTTTACTGAAATACTCTTCATCATACCCAAGATACAGGCTTAACCTCAGTGTCTACTAACAGATGGAGATAGGAAAGAAAAGCTGATAAATATACAAAAAGTGCTTTCATTCCACCATATGGAAGGATTCAATTATGATTGCTGGAAAATGTATGAGTTTAATGTAACAATATCTATAAGTAAAACAAATCAGTTTCGGAAAGATAAACATTGTATTTTTCTCTTGTATGGGAATCTTTGATTTCGATCAGTCAGACAGTGGTAAGGCATGGAAGCAGAAAGAGAGTTAGGAGAACTTCAGGAAGAGACAAGAATAGGGACTAGGAAAGAGGAGGGTGTGCAGGGCGGACATGGCCAAATCACAAGATAAACTTGTAGAGGTAATCTATTTCAGAAGCACAGCCCTATGTAAAATGAATAAGTGCCAATGATAACAAATGAAAGGCTACTCTTTGCTATGTGGATAGTAAAATGCTTTCCATTAACAGTAATGCATGACTTTTCTGAATGACTTCTCATAAACTTCCTTGAAAGTTTTGTACTCTGCTCACAGCCATATGGACTCTTGGTTTAGTTTCTTTTAGATTGCTTGATCTTTGCTCCTACTAGCACCACAGTGGCAAGAAGGCTTCTTGTTTGAGCTCTTGAGAGCTGAGGAAACGCTAAATTAATCAAAAATTGGCATATTCCCACTGGCAAACCTTCTAGGGAGTTTCCTCTCTGCAAAGCCTGTGATACTATGGGAGGCAGCATCTGTTGCAGCTTTGGCTTTGTTTTCTGCTTGTTGGGACTTGGGTGTTGGTTCTTTGTCATTCTGTTGAAGCTTATTTTTTACTGAAAGGCCAACAGCTGGCTCCTTTGTTACATTCATTTCCCTATGTTCCTTGAAAATAACACTGACTTAAAATGCAAAGGTGCAGTTGTGCACACTTAAAACATTGTAATTCACTTACTTGTAACAAGCATTTCCTAGATGGGACCACATGGAATACCTCAGCTTTATACTTAAACACTTTCACATGCTCTTACATCTTATGCATCTTACAACAGGCTGACTACAGGGTAAACTTGGTTCCCCAAAGAGTTAGACTCCTTTCCTGGAAATATCTACTTCCAGGAGGAACAAGGGAGGAAACAACACACAGAGAGAGGAAATGTAAGCCCCATTGTTGCTAAAATAAGTGGACTGCTACTTTGCTTACCACTCTTTTTTTTTTTTTTGACCTTTCTTTGTTGAGCTAGTTAAACTCTTGGCTGAGTGGTCTGTTACTGTTTCCTAACTGAATTCTCTTTAAGGGTCTTAGGAAGCTGATTCTCAGTTGGAGATGAGAAGAAATGGCAAACCTCACCACAATACTTTCTACATACTTTTACTAAACCAATACTTTCTGTGTTACATCCTAGTCAGGAGAACTGCAGTGTGATTTAAAAAAAATATGTGCCCATGAGAAGAAACTGGAATTTGGATTTTCACTGTACTTTAATTTCAGTTCAACAAGTATAACATGGTATTTGTCTAGACCACTGCGCAGCTAATGTTTTAACTTCTTCTGAGGATATATCCCATATATGTGTATCACATTTGTTAAAGTAAAGAAACTTCCTGTTTTAAAATACTCTAGATATATTTTGTAACTATACACAACTTTTGTCATGATTATTAATACAATACTAAGGAAGTAAAATTAAAGTAAAACAAAGTAATAGATTATGAGAGAAGCTCTTTGCAAATAATAATTACCAGTATTTGGTTTTACTATATTAAGTGGCAAAACCAAAAAAATATCTGGATATGGAAACATAATAAGGTAGTTTATAACAAGTGAAAATTTTCAGTTACAAAATAAATAAACAAATAAATAGATATCAAGTAACAATGCTATTAAAATCCCAATATTCCAGACAATGAATCAAGAGGGTTTGAAGAGTTTGAAAGAGACCTGCTTTGAAATACAGAAAAATTTCAAGGACAGTTTTAGTAACTTGTAACTCTGTAACAACTTATTTTTTAAGTGTTGCATTGATGCCTCAAGGTGGTAAACTTAGCTAATGGGTGTTAAGCCCTAGGTTAAATGCACAACACAGGGAAAAAGTTTTAAGACTTTTTCCCCCCCTTACTATATCCTTCACACCCAGAATGAAGGAAAGTGCATTTCCCGATCCGATTGTCCTTTTATTCTGTCTTCTTTATTTTAGCAATCTTCCTCCAACCCCTACTTTCAGGACACAGATTTGAAGAAGACAATAAAAACAAGAAATAATTGTATTTTTACAACTTATCATAAGACATATTTACCTTAATATGTTACTTGGTGATGAAAATTAAAAGTTACAGCCCACTTGCATCGTGAACTTTAATAACTATAATTATTATGTTTATAACAGAACTGTGAGGATCAGCTTCATAGAGTACAAGAGCCAGATAATTTAGAAACAGAAACAAAATACAATAAGATTTCTATTTTTAGGTAGGACCTAATAGAGATTGTCACTTGTACCCAACACATATGGTATGAAAGGCATCAGAAAAGAATGGATCTAAAGATAAATAAAACCAAATTTCACATCTGAAAGACTTCAAGTGAGACCAAATTCACAATGATTATTTTAAGAAAGAGATATGTGAGATATGAGATATGAGAAGGAAAGAATAATTAATATTTTGACTATGACATGTGGCTACAGGATACAACTGAAAGTCCGTTTTCTACTGGAACCATATTTGTTAATTTGGGGAGATTGATGGAAACATGGAGCTCTTGGCCAACAGATTATAAAGTACAGACTGTAAAGTCCTTGTTTGTTTGTTTGTTTGTTTACATGATTTTTAAACCAATACATGCTCAAAGGAGAGAGATAGTCCCCAGGCCTCTGAAGGAAGATAGGGCATGTGTTTCTCTAATGTGGAGTTTTATAGGTGTTTGGAAATCTGAGATAGAAATCTTCAAAAGATAGATATAAACTATCTACAAGCTTTTACTTTTCCAGAATGAAGATGTACCTGGTTCCTAAATTTGAACCCCATCAACCACAAGTAGATACAGATGATGTAAGTTTCACCACAATACAAAAGAGCCTGTAGTCCACTCCAAACTAGCTGGAGGAATTTTTATAAGGACTACCATGACCTGACATCACCTTCTCTGGAAATTCTCTGATATTTTTATTTATGAGATCTTGCATGTGTCTACAAGTGAAACAGTTTAAAGGAGAGTTGGTGAATAATAAAAAGATAACAGAAGTAAATATATATTGCATGGGAATCAAGATTCACTAGACTCGGTACAGGTTAAATGAAGTTTATTTGGGGAAAATGTGCTTACACAAGAGGTGGGTGATCACCACAGGTTCCAGCTCCAAGGATTCTCCCAGGCTCTTCCCTATTACCAGACCGGAAACCAGAGAAAGCTCTGCATCCTGGAACCCAGATCTAGTCTTCCCTCCATCCCATCTTCAACTGTGACCATGCCAAAATGGGCATGGTTAGTACTACAGGTGTGGGCAAGGTGGATATCTCAATACAGATATCTTTCACAATATTAGTTTATATTAAATAATAAATAATAAAACATGTGTATGATTTTCCTGTTCTGCTAGCTTAGTCTTTATACACATAGCATAAGAATATTTGATAAGGAGTCATAATTCTATGGAACACTTATTATGTTCAGGTTAACTACATCTTGATTACCTGAACTATACATGTGTTTAAAGTCATGGAGACAAGTCACTGATAGTCTCATAACTTTGGATCTAAATCAGGAAAAACAAAGAATTTACTTAAATGTACAAGGTTCATAGAAAAGTATATTTACAAGTTATATATGCAGCATTTTTTTTCAGATGAAAAATTGGTGCAAGCCATTACAATAAGGACAACAACATATATTTTGGAAGTGAGGACATGTACTAGAGATGAAGTTTAAGTTGTGATTATCATCAATTTAGTGTGGTTTAATTCAGCGGAAAGGATGATACTTTCATCCCAGAAAATGAATGATGATTAAGTATAATCAAAAATACAATAATTTATCAAACTGAGAAAGGTTTTTAAAAGTATTAAATTAGCTGAGACCAATTGGAGCAGTCCCTAAACACTCAAGGGTGTTATTTTTCAGACATAAGTAAGTAGAAAAATTATTCTCAAGACATCTGTCATCTTAAGTAATAGTCTCTATTACACCCCCATTCACTGTCAGACAGGTGTTGCTTTTATAATACAGCATAGTCTGAATTTCCTCATGTAAAATTTAAAGGATTTGTAGGTTTTTATTTTAATATATCAGCAAATAAGATTAAGGATCTAAAATATCTAAGATGATGATCATAACACTGGAAAGTGAGGCTAAAAATATAACTCTGATATTTGTATATTTTCAGACAGAACACAGTATTGATGTAAAATTTTTTAATGAAATGTTTTTCTCATAGTAGCCACAACTCATATAACAGAGAACTCTCTTAAACTTGTACTCACTATTTCTTTGAATAAAACACAAGGACCAACACTTCAAATAACAGTCTTCATTATACCCTCTGACTGGTTACGCAACAATTCCATGTTGCTGTTGAATGAAGCTGAAACACACATAGACACACAAGTGCACTCACACACACACACACACACACACACGTACACATACAGTCATACAATCTACTTTCAGTTTATATTGTTTAGTAGGAAATTCAAATGGATTTCAACACCCACTAGATATTAGGTCAAACTTCCTTATCCTGTTAATGCTGTAACTATTCTGGACAAATTCCTATACTTCCAGAAAGAGAAAAGAACAACTCTTATTCCTGCTTCCAGTTTACCCCTCCTCATTCATACATTACTAAGGTTTGTCAAAAAGTCTGTTCTTTAAATATATATCATTAACGTTATGAGTAAACAAATGTCATATTCTGATGTGACTTATTTAACCTGTCAGAATCATTTCTTTATCTTCCTTTATTTTTTCATATCATTTCTCATGACATTCTTTGTAGTATTCTTGTTTATCAGGATTTTTAAAATTGGACTTCTTAAATGCCGCCTTTTCACTCCTATGAGTTATTAATTTGAAAACAACTTAACAATGAAACTATGATTCCTCCATTTCTATCAGGTCTGAGTTATCATATGCAAGTATGTTGCTGTTTATTCTTCGCTGAAACTCCCACTGGTATCCACTTGAATTCTTACTTCATAACGACAGGTTATTCTTAGTTGAGAATTTTAGCATATTGGTGATTAATATTTATTGTCAGCCATCACTGGGTTTAAAAACACAGTTCTAGGATGGCATGCATGTCTTTCCCACCACGACATATTTTATCCCCTCAAACTCTACATTATTCATCCTCCATTAAGTTGTTTCTGTCACAGCAACAAGTAAATAGTTAATAAAAAATCAGTACCAAGAAGTGGAGAAATTATTGTGATAAACTTGACCCTGTGAGTCTTGGAAATGGTCTTTAGAAATGATCTGTATTAGCATGGAGGGACACTGGAGCTACAGTCTACTGAAAACTCAGAATGCTCTTTTAGAACGTAACAGGTGATTCTCGTGTATAAAATGCCAGAAAGCTAATAAATATGTGGATAGTAGATCACTGGCTCAAAAACCAGTTTTGAAACTAGCTAGAATCATTCATGCTATGTTGGGAAAAAGAATCTGGAATAATTCTGATGATGTGATGATAAATAAAATGGAGGAGATCAAGGGGATACAAATTTGAAAGGAAGAAGTCAAACTTTCACTATTTGCAGATGATATGATAGTCTATGTAAGCGACCCAGAGAATTCTACCAGGGAACTCCTACAGCTGATAAACACCTTCAGCAAAGTGGCAGGATACAAAATTAACTAAAAGAAAAATCAGTAGCCCTGCTATAAATAGACAATAAAGGGTATGAGAAAGAAATCAGAGAAACATCACCCTTTACAATAGCCAAAAACAACATAAAGTATCTTGGGGTAACTCTAACCAAACAGGTGAAAGACCTGTATAACAAGAACTTTAAGTCTTTAAAGAAAGTAACTAAAGAAGATACCAGAAAATAGGACAATCTCCCATGCACTTGGATAGGTAGAATCAACATAGTAAAAATTGAAATTTTACCAAAAGCAATGTACAGATTCAATGCAGTCCCTCTCAAAATACCAGCATAATTTTTCACACACCTCTAAAGGACAATCCTCAAATTTATACAGAAAAACAAAAGACCCAGGATTGCCAAAACAAGCCTGTACAATAAAGAAATTTCAGGAGGCATCACCATCCCTGACTTCAAGATCTACTATAGAGCTATCATCCTGAAAACAGCTTGGTATTGACACAAAAACAGATAGGTAGACCAATGGACACTGCTATCAACCCACACACCCTTGAACACTTGATCTTTGATTAAGAATTTAAAACTATACAATGGAGAAAAGAGAACATCTTCAACAAATGTTGCTGGCAAAACTGGATGCTAGCATGTAAAAGACAGCAGATAGATCCATATCTATTGTCATGCACAAAACTTAAGTTCGACTGGATCAAAAACCGCAACATCAATCCAATCACACAACCTCTTAGAAGAGAAACTGGGAAGTATCCTTGAATAAATTGGTACAGGAGACCACTTCCTGAACATAACACTAGTAGCACAGACACTGACATCGACAATTAGTTAATTAGACCTCCTGAAACTAATAAGTCTCTGCAAGGTATAGGACACAGTTAGGAAGACAAAACTACAGCTCACAGAATGGGAAAAGATTCACCAATCCCACATCTGACAGAGGGCTGATCTCCAAAATTTACAAGGAACTCCAGAAGCAAATCTCCAAAACACCAAAGGATCCAATTAAAAAGAAGGGTACATACTTTAGAGATCCCCAAAAGGAGGGGAATTGGGTGGGGGGCTGGGGAATTGGTGGAGGGATAAGGGAGGAAGGGTGGGAGAGGGAGCTGGGACTGACATGTGTAACATTCACGTTTCTAATTTAAATAAAAACATATATTGAGAAAAAAAGAAGGATATAGAACTAAGTACAGAATTCTCAACAGAGGAATCTAAAATGGCTGAGAGACACTTGAGGAAGTGTCCAACATAGTGAGCCATCAGGGAAATGCAAACCAAAACAATTCTGAGATACCATCTCACTACTGTCAGAATGGCTAAAATCAAAAACACTAATGACAGTTTATGCTAGTGAGGATGTGAAGAAAGGGGAACACTCCTCCAGTGCTGGTGGGAATGCCAACTTGTGCAGCCACTTTGGAGATTGGTATGGAGATTCCTCAGGAAAATGGAAATCACCCTAACCCAAGATGCAACAATTCCACTTTTAGGCATATACCCACTTTTGGGCATATATAATAAGGACATCTGATCAACTATGTACATAGCAGCATTATTTTCAATAACCAGAACCTGGAAGTAACCTAGATGCCCCTCAACTGAAGAGTCAATAGAGAAAATATAGTACATCTACACAATGGAGTACTATTCAGCAGGAAAAATTGGAATCTTGAAATTTACAGGCAAATGGATGGCACTAGAAGAAACCATCCTGAGTGAGGTAACCCAATCAAAAAAAAAGAGAAACATGGTATGTACTTACTCATATATAGATTTTAGACATGGAACATGGGATTGCTAGTCTGGGACAGGGGATTGCCAGTCTACAATTCCACTAAAAGAGAGTCTGGGAAGCAAGGAGTACCCTAAGAGAGATATGCATGGTAAGCCAGAGAAGGGTTATCGGAGGAGATCTCCTAATTGGATTGTGAGCAGGGAAGAATGAAGGGGAGAGGGAGATGGTAGGAAAAGAGGGGGAGTTGAGGAAGGGAGAGGAGGACACAGGGGAACAGGAAGCTTGAGCCAGGCAAGAATGATGGAGAGAAGGATTAGATATGCCATAATGTAGAGAGCCATGTGGGCTGGAGGAGAGATCTGGCACTAGTGAGACCTTCACATATCTATTAAATGTGACGCGAACTGGCATTAACTCTGCTTTGAGTGCTCTCTCCTGATGATGAGATTGATGGCTACTTTGTATGCTGTCCTAGAGCACTCACACAATGGCTGACAGAAGCAGAGTCAGACACCCACAGCTAAAGACCTAACTGAACTCCTGGAAACCATTTACTAAGATGAGTGATGAGCAATCAATGAGAATTCGAGACCTGACTGGCGAAATCCACAGAGGCAGCTGACCTAAACAAGGGGGAGCACATGGACCTCAGGGCAGTGACTGACAGGTCAGCATGGGACTGATCCAGACACTCCTGCCCCTGAACCTGAATGTCAGAGATGAGGCCTCGGCAACCTATGGGATCTTGGAGAGTAGATCAGTTTTTATTCCTGGCATACAAATAGACTCTGGGAACCCATTCCACATGAAAGGATGGTCTCTCAGCCTGGACACATGGGGGCGGGTGAAGGCCCTGCCTGGGATTCTATGACAGACTCTGGAAATCCCTCATGGATTGCCTTATCCTCCCTGGGGAGCAGAGGAGAGATTGAGTTGGGTGGGAGTTTAGGAGTAATGGGGGATTGGGGGAGGAGGGGAAGCAGAGGGACCTGAGAGTAACATGTGTAGAAGGTTGAATAAAAATTATATATATATATATATATTAAAAAAGGTAAAAATAATTCATGGACTATTCTGCTTAGTGTAGAAAATATCAATGTAGCATAGGATTCAGGTTTTGGCATAGATATTACTTTCGGTACTTAAATATGAATTGAAAACTTTCATACATCTATGCCATATGTAATGATTATATTTGAATCTTGTTTCATCCCTCTAACTTCTTTTAGCCTCCAGTATATTTTCCTTGGAACTAAATAAGGCCACCTCTTGTTTCTCCTCCCATACCCTGTCCTTGTTATAATCCATTATATCCAATTTATGAAATTAATACATGGATGAGTGTTGGGTAATCTAATGGACAGTGGACAACTTCCAACAACAATTACACCAATAAGAGTGACTCTTCCTCTCACAGCTACCATCAATTGAAATTACTTATTTCTTAGCTACTGAAGGAGCTTGCAGTCATGAATTCACAGCATCTGTGGCTGTCTGCATAAAATTAATCTCAACAACATTCCATCACCATGGAGGAAGAGCTCTAGAAGAAAGTTTTTTCTCCATCTCTTATGTGCTATCTCCCGAAATGTTCTCTGATTCTTAGGGATGGAGCTGTTTCTAAAGATGTGCCTTTCAGAGATGAGTATTTGCTGTCACTTTGTTCTCAAAGTTTGACCAGATTTTAGTATTTTTTATAAATTGTTGACTACTCTAATAGAAGTTTTTTTCTGGCAATGATTGAGAGTATCTCAAATCTGAAGGAATAAACATAAAAATTTAGAAGGTAGTTTGACATGACCATTTGGCAAAATAATAATAGTATGTTCTCTCTAGAACCAATGACCCCCCAAGGCATTTTGGTTTTGACAAAGTCTACAATATTAGGAATGGATTCCCTCCTTTGGACTAGGTCACAAATCCAATAAATTAGTCACAAATGTTACAAAGAATTAAATGAGCTCAGAAAACTGTTAGCTATCACAAGAGTTGAAACTCCAGCCCTGGAATTTGTGTCATTTGTTTGTTTGAGGCAGAGGATCCTAGACGTTGTAAGAAACATTCCCTTCCTTCCTTCCTTCCTTCCTTCCTTCCTTCCTTCCTTCCTTCCTTCCTTCCTTCCTTCCTTCCTTTCTTCCTTCTTCTCACCTCTCTCTCTCTCTCTCTGTCCCTCTTTCTTGAGTTTTAATGGCCAAAAATATAATTGGGCAGTAAACATGGGAACTTTAACAGAAGACCACATGACTTATGAAAGAAACAGATTTCACAGTCAACATGAAGGAGTACAAGTAGAACTTTCAGGAACAAACAATGTCAGATTCCAATGAAGTTCCATTTTATTACAGAGAGCACACAAGTTTATTCCTTTTATACCTCCCTAGTGCAGAAATTAAAGGCATATGATCTAAGTTCTGATATCATTATTGTGTGAGCTATTTCTCTTTAGGACTGGATCAATTTCATGTATCTCTGTGTGGTCTTGAACTAATTGAGATCCATCTGCTTGTCTCTTGAGTCCTGGGATTAAAGGTGTATGCCACCACTGTCTGTCTCTATGGCCACTAGATTAAAGCTGTGTATCACCATTGCCTGGCCCTATGGCTTGTGGCTAGCTTTGCTTTCTGTACCCTCAGGTAAGCTTTAATAAATCACAAAAAATATATCACCACACATGTCCCCATTGGGTTCTGCTTGTGGATTTGGTATGTGCAGCCAACTGAAGTCAAGTAGAGAAGTCCCAAGATTTATGAGGCATTTGTAACAAAAGGAGAAAAGAGAAACTTGAAATAAAAGAACTGTGTTTAGTACTGAGTACTGCCTCTCATGCCTTTTATCTTTTAAGAGCATGAGAAAGCCAAGAATGCTCTACTGTGCATGAAGATCTAACTGAGAACTCAAGTAAAAGGAAAACAAATAGAAAATTTGATGGTAAAAGTCTGATGCAGAGACTGAACTACAAAATATTTTCCTAGAAAGACAACATTAACATAATTTAAGTACATTTTCACTTACAGAATATGAGATTTGGACATCTTAATGTTTATCAGTGGTATTTACATAATTTTGTAAAAGGGATCCTTTTGGCTCCAATTCCTCTCTTCCATAGATATGTTTAGTCTGATTATCTTTCCCAAAAGCTTCCATGTTTTGACGGAATTATAGGAAATGCATTACCCAACGCCTTAGTTAGACTCTATATTCACGAATATCACCAAGTTGAGCTAGGTGTCTCAGTACAAAAATGAAAACATTTTTATGACACCAGAAAAGAGTATTACAATTCTGTAAAATTTATGCTTCAAAAACAAGGAACATCTATGTTTATCAGAGGTAAAGTATAACTTTATGATTTCTCTGACCAATAAAATACAACACAAATTTTAAACAGTAATGATAGACAAACCTGAGTTATCTAATTATAGTCAACCATTGTGTTGCTCCCGTCCCAATGATGTATTTATGAAAATGGAGGATCTATCAAATGATAAGGCCCTTGATAATTATCAGTCAGTGGCCATATATTACTACTAGGGGAAATCTTGTTTTAAAAAGTATTACTGTAAAATGAATAATGATTTGTTACAATCTTTGATTTTCCAATCAAATACCATAATCCTACTGATATTTCTCCACTTAAAATTCCCTTTGCTAGTACATAGTCATCTTTGGATGTTCATGCAATTAAAGAATATGTCTAAATAAAACTGACCTGGCAGGAAAATAAATTTCAGATCACAGAGACTCACAAAGAGGAAATTCAGGACTCAGGTGAGAAGATCCAGATCTGGGTAATGAGGACTCAGAGAGTATTATTGAATGCTCCAGGGCAATTTAACTAGCCAGGAGGATTGAATTGCCTCAAGTAGAATTGTCTTTACCTGGGGATTAAAAAGTATGAAGTTTGAAAGAATTGATGACATAAGCTCTTAAGAGCACACACAGTTGAAACAAACATTCTCAGGAAAACAATATTTCAGTTTTGCAATTTGGTAAAGCTATAAACTTACATCCAAAGACTGGTAGCACTCAGGAAAGTAAATAAACTTCTGTGAAGTTCAGAAGTAACATTATGTAACTCCTTAAACACCAAGATGCAGTGGGAATATGTTCTCTGAAGGAAACCATCACCGTGTAACCTTAGTCCTTTATTGTGTAGTGTTTGCAGTACCAAAGAATTCAAGATGCTCCAAGTGTGCCTGGATAGTCAGACAAAGGATGGAAAGCTCTTCAGAAGTACAACTCCATAACTCATTGAAACCAATCACTGTTCTATACTATGATTTCTTCAAGTTCTAGGAACCTTCAACAAATAATATATTCTACTATTACCCTAGACACAGTGAGAAATCGCTATGATAGTCCAAAGTTTACCCAGGTTACAATGACTCTCCTATATTCCCACTACATATTTGTCTACTGATATGTCTTTAGAGCATTTTATTAATAGTGATTAGTATTGACATGAGATGTTGTACCTCAATGTGGGTGTGGTACTTTTTGGAATTGGTCTTCATGTCTATAAGAAATCAGCATGAGCGAGCCATGAGGAACAAGTCCAGCATTTCTTAATGGCCTCTGCCTCATTTCTTGCCTCCAGGTTCCTGCGTTGAGTTCATTCTCTGACTGGGTTGTGCTGGATTGTGACTTCAGATTTGTAGCATAAAATAAACCCTCTCCATCCCAAATTGATTCTGTTCAGCAATAGAAACTGTAACTTCAACCGTTGGCAAATATGCATAAAGATGTTTCCAATACGCATAGCTCTAAATGAATATTATTAAGATTGCTTTCATGACAGTGATGGGAAGTCTTATGATCCCTACTAACAGTCAACGTTGGAAGATGCAAATTTAGAACAAAAGAAAATCTGCAAACGTGCAAAGTCTAAGGTTTAGAAATGTCAATGAATCGTCATTTGCATTTACTATGATTGTAGACACCAGGAAGGGAAAGCATCGCAGGTGCAGTATCAATACCAAAAATGACTGCAGAGACAGAAACCTGCATTGCAATAAGATCAGTAAGAAAATTCAGTGTTTACAAGCAACATTTAGCAACTATATTTGATAAAAAGTAAATTATCTAGAAATTTCTCCATTTTGCATTGTGCAGAAAATTGCAAAATATTCCTAAACATTCAACTCTAAACAATGAAATATACTTCCATACCATAAGTGAGTACCATAAAAATGTCGGTTAGTCCTTACAAATGCCACTGGCCTAAGGATTCAATGATTATAAAATCTATATAAAATATCAGAGACTCATGAATATTTTAAGTTGCCCTGAAGAAGGAAAATGTAGAAAAAGGAACATCTTTTCTCAAAACTAAGAACTATTCTAAGTTATAGTAATTCAGAGACTGTGAAAAGTGAACAAGATGATAATACAATAGAACACTGAGAAATAGATCCATACAAACACACAGCTTTGATTTACAGCTGAAGTGGTAAAATAAGCATCAATTTTTTTGTCTATATGGAAAGAAAAGTGAGTTGAGTTTCTCTGTCAAAACTTATTTATAATTCAGGCAAAAATTGCTATGACTCAAAATATAATAGATGAAGCTTCTAAATGCTTAGGAGAAAATATAAATTACACACACATATGTACATACCTACATATATACATACATACATACATACATATGGCGGTACATTCCTTATCCAATCTACAGAAAATAATTACCATTAAGTAAAGATCATGTTAAAGCTACATATATTAAATTCATAATCTTCTATTCATTTAATGGTAATTTTTTCAACTGAAAAGAGAACTTATTAAAATAGGAAAACATTTGCAAAGCTTTTAACATACCCACAGAACATGAAAAAATTTAAAAGGAAAAGAATGCTTTTGAAATCTGCTGTTATATGACAGAATAGGAAAAGTTTTGGTTTGTTTTTTATTTTTTCTGTTGTTCTACAGTATAAATAGTGCTCAGTGATGATGAATATTGGTAACCCCTAGGCTACTTTGTGTTGACTTCTACAGACAGATTAGAGAATCTCAAGGTGAGAGGGCACATTTGTGACAACTGCTCTGGGATGGAAACTGGCTAGTCCATTAGCTTCATAGCCAGGCTTCTGTTCATGACTGTGCTTCAACAAAGAAAAAATGATAGCAAAGGATGAATTGCTCAACTACAGCCTAGAAGTCACAGGGCAGTAAGGCTGCCACGAGGTATGCCTAGGTTCAAGGACCAAAGACAAAGATGTTAACTGCAGCAGGGATAATGATAAAAATCCTTTCAATAAAGCAGTGCTGGGGCTCTTTATCAGTCTACCATAGAGTATATGGAAGGAAAAGAAATAATGTATAGGTATTTCTCAGAAGAAAAATAATTTCAGTCTCATTATTAATATGAAAAAAATGGAATCTTAATGAAGTTCCATTTTGATTGGCAAAAATAAGCAAATACATATAAATACATAAATAAATTGGCAATACAAATAGCAGACACATTTAGTATCTCAGAAATCACTATTATTTGGTTCTGAAAATGTTAAATGATAAAACTGGTAAATATTTCATCATTATCTTTAATAGCTGAAAACTGTTTAATCATTGGAAATCTAGTATTTTATGGACAATGGTATATATATACATACATACATACATACATATATATATACATATATATATATATGAAAAATGAGTTGCTTTTTAGGCATCAGGGAAATGTGAGTCAAGCCTGCCATCTTTTTATATGTCTTGGAAAGGAAGTTATAAACACAAATGCTAATAATCATGTAGAAGAACAGGAAATTGTGGGCATTATAGCAACAGACATAAATTACTACAGATACTATGGTGATCAATATAGCATTTGTAAAAACACTACATTATAACAGTCCTATGATCAAGCTATCCTTCTCAACATCACAGGAAATGATATCATCGCACAAGAAATTCAATATAAATTTTCTCCTGTTTTGCTCACTGTTTATTGCAGATACTGTGTTTACTTAGGCACTACTCAAATGATTAACATATGGATTGACCAAGGAACTCATTAATGGTTTTATGGATGAATAATATTTGTTAATGACACAAAATTGATTGTAATTTATCTATAAGCAATATCTTCTACTTTACATTGAAATGAGATGAGTCAGAACATAACCTACTTCTTTATATTTGAAACAACAGAAAGATATGTAATTGTCTTTAAAATACAATACTGCTATAATATGTACCACTAGTGTGTTAAAAAATATGTAGGACTGAGTTTAACTATGAAGTCTAGAAGCAAACTCAGTGTCTACTGATAGAAAGAATACAGAAAATAAGAACAATTTTGTCTCTAGTTTCTGTGCTTTAGTTTGGTTGTTATGGGAGTGAACTAGGAATGAGAATTGGCAATGGTCTTGTGTTTGGTTTCAACTCTCTTTTTGCAACCTAGCATAGCCATGAGGAAGGTGGGAGGGCAAAGAGAGAAAATGGGCACAGAAAAAGTGTCAGAGAAACTTTGGTCCCTTTCTCTTCTAAAGGCACTTCACTTATATTTTATTGTTTTAGCTTGATTGTGTGGTTTTCAATACAGCATTTCTCTGTGTTGCATCTCAAGCTATCCTGGAACTAGCTCTGTAGATCAGGTTGGTCTCAAACATACAAAGATCTATCTTTCTCTGTCTCCTGAGTTCTAGGATCAAAGGTGTGTGCCACCACTGCCCAACACGGCATTTCACTTATTGATGATGGCTCCACCCACATGAATTAGTCAGCTCCCCAGACCACATCTCCAAACCCCATCACTTTAGAAACTGGGTAGGAAGAAACAATCATTCACTTCATAGAACTGTAGAATAATGTAGTAGATGAACACCTAGTATGACATTTACCACTATATGCATAAATAATAGGGAAATAAACATGAATGAAATATCCAAATCCATGAAAAGCACACAGAGCATGATCACTTATTTGATATCAGTAAAGAGCCAATAAAATGTGTCAATTTGAATTTACACAAAGTATGTGTATATTCATCACTGGAATTTTTTTATTTTTTTTAATTTAATTTTTACACATGTCACTTTCAGTTCCCTCTCCCTCTGCTGAAGTTATTGGGTGATAACTTCTGTTATCTCCATTGTTTCTTCATTAAGTTTCTGTCTGGTGGACCTGTCCAGTGGTGAGAGTGTGGTGGTATTGAAGTCTCCCACTGTAACTGTGTTGGTTTCAATGTGTGATTTGAGTTGTAGTAATGTTTCTTTTAAAAAAGTAGAGACGTCTCAGAATTGAGATTTCTTCCTGATGGATTTTTCCTATGATAAATATGAAATGACCTTCTTCATCTCTTTTAATTAATTTTAGTTTTAAGTCTATTTTCTTAGATATTAGGATAGCTATACCCACTTGCTTTTTTGTATTTACTTATCTTTGCTCTTTATTTAGCCTCAGTTATACTTTGCTTATAGAAATAATGTAGAAAACTATTTCTTTTTTATAATTTTTTATTACTTTAATCTTAAATAGCTTGCTTCACATGTCAATACCATTTCTTTTTCCCTTCCCTCCTCCTGCACCCCCCCCACCATCCGCCCCAGCCTCCCACTCTATCCCCACTTCCTTCAACATAGGGGATATCCAGAGTCTGTCATTTCACTCAGGGCAGGGTCCAGGCACTCCCCTAAGAGTCCAAGCTGAGAGAGCATCCATCTTTGTGTTATGGACACAAGAAGTCCATTTGTATGCCAGGGATAAACACTGATCTACTGCCCAGGGACCCGTAGGTTGCCCAGGCCTCCTCACTGACTATCACACTCAGGGGTTCTGGATTAGTCCCATGCTGGCCTCCCAGCTGTTGGTCTGGGGTCCAAGAGCTCCCCCTTGTTCAGATCAGCTGTCTCTGTTGGTTTTGCCAGTCTATTTTTGCTTCTTATGTCCATTTGATTGGAAAGTCTTTTCCCAACCATTAACTTGAGGTAGCATCAGTCTTTGAAATTGAGGTGTGTTTCTTGTATGCAGCAAAAGGATGAATTCTGTTTTCGTATCCATTCTGTTAGTCTGTGTCTTTATATAGGTGAGTTAAGACCCCTGATATTCAGGGATATTAATGACCATTGATTCTTGATTCTTGTTTACTTTGGATCCGTCTGTGGTGTTGGTTTTGTGTATGAGTTTTTCTCCTATTTCTGATTACTGGTAAAGTTAGATTATCTACTGCCCATGTTATTTTGAGTGTAGTTCTTCCTTGGGTCAGTTTTCCTTCTAGAACTTTCTATAGTGCTGGATTTGTGGATACGTATTGCATTAATCTGGTTTTGTCATGGAATATCTTGTTTTCTCCATATATATTGATTGACAGTTTTGCTAGCAATCATAGTCTGGACTGGAATCTGTGGTCTCTTAGTGTTTGTATAACATCTATCCAGGACCTTCTGGCTTTCATAGCTTCCATGGAGAAATCGTGTGTAATTCTGATAGGTTTGACTTTATATGCTACTTGATTTTTTTCCTTTGTTTATTTTAATATTCATTCTTTATTCTGTATGTTTGGTGTTTTGATTATTATGTGGCGAGGGGACTATTTTTTGGTCCAGTCTATTTGGTGTTTGGTAAGCTTCTTGTAGTTTCATAGGCATCTCCTTCCTCAGGTTGGGAAAGTTTCCTTCTATGACTTTGTTGAATGTTTTCTGCACCATTGTATTGGGCTTCTTTGCCTTCTTCTATACCTATTATTCTTTTTTTTCAAGTTTTATTTTTCATTCTTTCTTTTATTATTATTATTATTATTATTATTATTATTATACTGGCTTCACAAGTCAGTTCCAGGTCCCTCTCCGTTTCCCTCCTCTCCTTCCGTGCCCTCCCCCCAACACCACCCCAATATCCCCTCATTTCCCCAGGGAGGTTGAGGCCCTCCATGGGGGTGTCCTTATATTTGGTGTCTTATATTTGGCCTTTTCATGGTGTCCCATATTTCCAGGATATTTTGTGCTGGGGATTTGCTGGATTTAAGACTTTCTTTTGTTGATCAATCTATTTCCTCTAGTTTATCTTCAGTGCACAAGATTCTGTCTTCCATCTCTTGTATTCTGTTAGTTATGCTTGCATCTGTAGTTCCTGATTATTTATTCAGCCTTTTGTTTTCCGGCATTACCTCGGTTTGTGTTTTTCTTATTGTCTCCATTTTGGCTTTCAGGTCTTGAATTGTTTCCTTCATCTGTTTGATTGTTGTTTCTTGGCTTTCCTTGCTTTCTTTAAGAGATTTGTTGATTTCTTGCATTTTTTAATTTGTGTTATATTCCATTTCTTTAAGGGATTTTCTCATATCCTCTTTCATGGCCTCTATCACTTTCAGGAGGTTGTTTTGTAGGTCATTCTTTTCTGTTTCATCTGTGTTGGTATGTTCCAGTCTTGCTGGATTAGAGTTTCTAGACTCTGGTGGTGTCATATTGGTTCCTCTGTTTATTGGCTGAGTTTCTATATTGCCTTCTTCCCATCCTTTCTTTCAGTGGGAGCTCATGGGTTCTCTTCCTCTCCTTAAGCTCCTTAGGCACAGGGTAAGGACATTAAGGGACTGAAGACTGAGGTGTGGGCAGGATCAGGGTGATCCTTCAGGGTGGGACTGGTCCTCCCTAGTCATAGAAAATGCCTATGGAGAAGGAACACAGGGGTGTAGGGAGCTAGAGCTCAGAGCAGGGTCCCCCACTCTCCTTAAGCACAGGACAAGGACTGAAAGGCACTGAAGATTGACGTGTGGGCAGACTCAGGGTGACCCTTCCGGACCATTGGAAATATTTTAAAGATTATGTTTAAGTATGAAACATAACACACATTTGTAGGTAAGAATTTTAGGTGGGAAATGTACAAAAGTAGAGATATGTCATTTGTAGACCTTTTAATGATTAGTTATAAATTCATGGATATTTGTTATTTATTTTTAAAGAGATACAATATCTTCTGTGGATTATATTGCATTACTCATGAAAACAGGATTACATAGGCATAGGCTCAGTCAATAACAAGAATTTATGTGGTTATGCATTTGCCTTTTTTTCTCTTACTGGCGGTGTTTTTCAAATGTAGTAATTATTTTACCCTTCCTGATATTTATCGATATGTTCTCAAATTACCTCAATATCTTGCAACTCCAGGTAACACATAAGTATTTTATATTCTCATAAATTGTCACCAAGAAATAATGGTATGTAGCTGATATAACCTTCTAAGAATTAACATGCTCAGCTCCCTTTATAACATTGAATATAAAATGTTTTATTATTAATAGATGTAACTTTAAGAGATAATTTTATGGGTTTTATGGGCCATATGCACCACAAATCTGTTGTAGTAGTTCAAAGAGAAACTTTCTTCTTCGTAAATTTTCATGTCCTGTTTGACATTAATATGAAAATGTATTACATCAGTGTTAATAGGGAACAACAAATATCCATGAAACTTTGTAATAAGAAGTACATTTGTTTCAACAGTAAGTAAATATTTGCTGTGTAATTAAAAACTTGCTGATCTATAGTCTAGAATCAAAATGCAGTGGCACTTAAAATGCTTTCTACTCTCTCTTATAATCTATGAGAATTAGAATGAATTAGCACAGATTAAAGCAAGGAGGCCAATTGAGCAATTATACTGTGTTTTCACGAGGGAATAATATTTAATTATATAAACAAAACAAAACTGAAGTTGCAGAGAATTCATCTCTTGCTTCAGTCAATATATATTCAATAGTTGAATAAAGTAATTCGATGTAGGATTAGGGGGTTCAAATCCTCTTTTACCCTTATCTTTTCTCTTAGCTATTTCTCTTAAATAAACAATTTAATTTTTCTAAGAATTCATCACACCTTGCATCATATGTGGTAGAATCATAGGATAACATCTAAATGACATCCAATTTGGACTCTTGAGTAATTTAATGATTTAGAAGTATGTGATGATATTTCCTTTGGCATTACCACAATGCTTGCCTAAATAGATCTATATGGTTCAGTTTCATGGTTACTTGCTGAAAGTTTTCCATTCTAATAATCACTTCAGTCATTTTTGGTTTCTTCAGAAATTCTTAGATCTTCAAGGAGACTTTTATTTTTTCTGTATGTTTCAGTATAACATAAACATTTGACATGATCTTGTTTCTATTAAGTAAAATACTAATGCCTACTATTTTGGAGAACAATACCCTTTATTGCTTTTTGGAAAAGCAAGTGGCTGAAGTAGTGTATGACACCAAGTATCAATGGCAGTCTGTGTATTGGAACTGCACACTGATACTGTAGAGAAAAAGGCAGTATTCTACCATTAGAGTGTAGAACTAGACACGGTGGAACACTCAGGAAATAAAGTCTGACCCTCACAAATCCCACTTGCTCAGAAGACAAGAGTGGGCACTCTCATGTGCCTTCAAAATATTTAATTGTGCTTTAGAATTTAGTAAAACAAATGCACAAAATCAAAGTAGAATTTCAAGAATTAATAGAATTTATATGTATTTACTAGTCAACTATACAATAGATAGTTATACTGGTGAATGTGCTCAGCCGATCAAATGCCTGTTTGATAAATATGAAGGTTTATGTTTAGATTCACAATTCCCATGTAATTGTCATACTTGCCAGTCATGTCTTTAACAACAGCACTTGGGAGTGGGGTCAGACATAATCCAACCCCTGAACCTATTAGCCAGCAAGTATAGCTGAGTACAGGAGCTCCAGGTTCTGTGAGAATCCTTATCTCAAAGAATAAAATACAAGTAAACAAGTAAATAAATGAATGGTGGAGAATGATTGATGAAGACACCCCACATCAACCTGTGACCTTTAAATACACAGAGGAGAACATGTAGTGCACATACACACATATAGGGAAATACATAAAGCACACATAAATGTACACTCAGGCACACACACACACACACACACACACTAGAGAAGAAAGGAGAAAAGGGGAAGAGAGGGAAGGAAAAAAGAAAGAGATGGTGGAAGGAAGGGCAGGAGAGAGGGAAGGGGAAGAGGAAGGGAGGGGAGAAAGGAGATAAGGAAGGAAGAAAAGAAGGAAGGGAGAGAGAGAGAATGAATAAAATTGGGAGTTCCGAATTATTAATTAGGAAGAAGAGATTATTTCAAATGCTAATCATACTTAATGTTTATGAATGTAGAAGATTAAAGCTATGGTAGGATGATAATTATCATTAGAATAATGAAATGGGATTGTAGAGATTTATGGAATCACTGAACCACTCTACCAAGAATTAAATTAATCCTACACAACCTAATATTCATATTTACTTTTTATCAGGCAAAGGTACCATTAAACTTTCTACTACAAAAAATAACTAAATGCAAAATCTAACAAAGTTCCAATGAATAAGCACATCATGTTTGATAACGTAAATCAATAGTACCCTAAAACCCCATATTTAAGCAGTTTTTGCACTGAATAAATGACAGAATTAATCACAAAGCATCTTCAAACACTGTGATTTTAATATAAATTCATAATTTTGATAGGGGTCATAACTTGTTGCATGACACACGAGTGGAGACCAGAGGATAATTAGGTGGGGTTGGTTCTCTACTTGCAAATTTCCAGACCTTCAAAGCATCAAATTCAGGCTAACAAGGCTGTGTAACAAGAGCCTTTAACACAACACTGTACACCAAACCAGTCTTTAATTTTGTGTTTGCAAAAAAATGGCAACTGAATGATTGGAGCAATAATCTAATCCAAACATGTATCTGACTATGTACTATTTTAAAGAATTTAATGGTCATTTTCAATTATTCATTTATTTATTGTCTGGGATTTATCATAGGATTATACATATGCAATGCTAGCACCGTGTCTCTCAGCTAACCCCTCAACCTATAGTGTTCTTGTTTGTGACATGAACTTATGCAATTGAGAAAAATTTATGCTTTGGAAATGACCTAAATTATCATTAAAGTTCTATGTTTTTGATGACATGAATGTCTTCTCAGGGAAACAGTCTTTCCTTTAAATCTTCTGATCCTCTAAAGACATACTGCATGTGTCTGTATAAGATATTAATGTGATTTTTCATCGTCTGTGTTCTGAATTTAAATATCTCTTGCATCAGCACTTCTCGTAACACAGTAGGAGATTCATGTATTATCTGAAGTAATGTCTATATTAAAATGTCACAAATATATATCTGAAAGGTAATCCTGGTGTGGTCTTCTATTTGAATGGAAGGATATTTGGCAAGCTGTTGCAGTTTTTAAACGATCGCATGTTCTTGGAGAGGCTTTCTGATCCTTACTATAGAAAAATCTTCTTGACAAATTGTGACTTACTTTTGTATGTATGTACAGATTTCATTCACCTTTTAAAACTGTATTATTTAATCTTTTCTTTTAGCAGAGTAGAAGGAGCATGTAGTACGTTAAGGGAAATGGTAACAGCATTTGGGTGGTTAGGCATTTCAATAATGAAGCTTCTAATTTTCTTCTGTGTTTGTTATAAACACAAATAGTTTGATACAGTTGTCAATAGATGCCTGCCTTAACATAAGGACCCGAGACTATTGTAAAATGTTCATACCAGCATCAGGCATATATATTAAATGTAGGTATAAATATTCCATTCTGCAATTTTCCTTGATTGATTTCATTTGTCATTTTCAGGGAGTCCCAAATGAATCACCAGAGAAATAGTTAATCAATCTTTCAATACAAAATCATTCATTATTGTGGAATATGATGATTTAAAAGCATAGTTTTCTCCAAAATGATTACCTTGCCAAGTAAAAGTGTGCCATTTCCTCAGAAAGCACAGTAACTCAATGCAGGAGATGTAATTTGTTTGCATGCCTCAATAAAATGAGCAAGCACATAAAAACCAGAACAAATTAAAATGGAAATGTATGGAGTACTTTGTGCTCTATGATTGTCAACCCACCTTGCAATTGTAAGGGAATGTGACTATTTTGTTCTTATTTTTATTATATTTTGATAACAATATCTAGCTCAATTTGTATACAAGAGAGAGGCTTGGAAAGGATAGAAACTTCCCTTGAAGCAAAAAAGATGGGTAACTATCAAACTAAGACTTCTTTGTTTCTTGTGATTTTTCTTAGGCCCTCTATCTTATTCCAAATGGTACTGGTTTGAAAGGAAAATCGGCAGGGTATATATGTCAATAATTGATAGGATCACAATGACATGTCTTTTGCTTTTCTTTTATTTGAAGTAGATTTTTCTTATCATACAATATATTTCACTCCTCCTATTCCTCCAAGTTCCACACCACCTCCCCTTGAGTCTGGATCCATAGCCTTTTTGTCTCTTGTTCAAAGACAAATAGTTATCTAAGGTATAATAAAATAAAAAAATAACAAACCAATCAGAATACGTTAACACAACTAAACAAAGTGACATATATAGATGTTGAAACACATTTTCACACAAGCACATATCCCATAAAAACCCAGAACTGGAAGCCATAATATAAAGGAAAAGAACACTAATGTACAAAACAAAAACAAACAAAACTTCCCTGACAACATTATGAGACAATAACCTCCAAAAAAGTCAGTGACTTAATTCTGTGTGGCTGTCTACAGATGGACAAAGAGACCTACCCCTGAGTGATTTATCAGTGAGACTCAGTTGTTGAACTTGTTTTTCATTTGCAAGTGTCTGTCAGTTGAAGGTAGTCCCTGGGTTAAAGAAGGGGCATGTGCCCCCTACTTTCATCTCCAGAACCTCATCTAGTGCAGACCTACACAGTTCCCATGTTGTTGCCCGAAGACTCTGTGTTCATATATGTACCAGTCGTGTTGTTTTTAGAATGGTTTGAATCCTTTATTCCTCCATTGCCTCTGGCTCTTATATTCTTTCAGCCCCTTCTGCAGGATTTCCTGAACCATTAGAGGAGGGATCTGCTAGAGACATTTCTTGTTTGACTGACTGTTAAAGGTCTCTCACTTGCTGCGTAATACCTGGCTATGGTCTTGTGCAACAGGAAGCTTCTCTGATAGTGTCTGAGCAAGGCACTAATCTATGATTACAACATAGTGTTATTGGGAGTTATTTTGCCGCTATGTCCCCTGGGCAGAAAAGTATTGCTTAGTTTTCCTGTAAGTTCCTGGTCTATTTATTCTCGGGTTCTTGACCACAAAAGCTTCATTGGATCTGAGTTCAATTTCATGATGTGGCCCTTAACTCAAGTCAAATATTGGTTAATTAATCCCACAAGCTTTAGACCCCTATAGTACAAGTGTATCAAGCAGGTAGCTCCAAGGGTTTGTAACTGGCCTGGTATTTATGTTTCTCCTTTGGTTGTGTACAGAGTACCTTACAGAAGCATGAATTCTAGTCTGTATGAGTGAATGTTCTAGGTAGGCAGCATTGTCTTCTCTGTGTTCAATGAGTTGTATAGTTGTAGTCTTCAGCAATAAGCCCTTGCTGTGAGTTTAGGGAGACCCACCAATGGCCTGTGAAATAACCTGGGTTGTTTAGGGGTTTCCATGGAATATCTTTAGCTAAAAAATCATTTAGGTCTGATATCTTCCTGGTCATTTAGTGACCAGAGATGTGCAGCTAGGGCTTTGTCTTCTTAATTATTTGGTGATTTCATTATATATATAATTAATGTGTGACTATTTTAGAAAGAGTATTTCTCCTTGAACCCATGCTTTTTAGGTGATTGTATAATTGATACCACTTGAAGATCATAGAGCAGATAACATTTTGCTTTTGTAATGACCTGAGACAAAACTTAACTTAAAGCATAAAAACAATGGCCAAATCGATCCAAATTTCAATGGAATCCCTTTAAAGCTTCTAATGGACATCCTTTGCATATTAAAAAGGATTTGCTAAGTACAATCAAGCAAACAATAAAACAAGTTTTAATATGTAACTAGACTATTAATTCTAGAAAGAATGCAAAACTGAAATATTGGGATGAATTCAAAATTCTTAGAGTCATTTATGGGGTCAGCAGTTGTAAGACAGCACACCTGTCAGGTAGGTGTGATCTGGCCCAAAAGACCATAAACAGCTTTGATCCCAGTTCTCAGTTTTTTTTTTTCATCTGTCACTTTAATATACCTCTAAGCTCTTTTTTTCTCATCTGTAATGTGTAATAGTGAAAATTCAAACTGATTGACCCACTTTAGTAATCACATAATGTTATCACTATAAAGTGGTTTACAAATGGATAGACATCAAGTTCATTATCAGGAATGGGCATTGAAGGTGGTTTCTCCACTATTGCTTAGTTTGCCAGTTGGTGTCATCCCTTTAGATCACTAGAGGTCTCACTGGTGCCAGATGAACTTGATGTCTATAACCATCCTAGAACCTTCATCCAGTGACTGATGGAAGCAGAGGCAAACACCCACAGTTAAACACTAAACTGAACCCATTGAACATAGTGACAGAAAGAGAGGAGCGATGAGCAAATTGGCAAAGAATGGACTGCCAAAGCCAGTAGAGACAGCTGATCTGAACAAGGGAGAGCTCTTAGACTCCAGACCAACAGCTGAGAGGCCAGCATGGGACTGATCCAAACCCCCTGAGTGTGAGAGTCAGTGAGGAGGCCTGGGCAAACTATGGGGCCCTGGGCAGCAGATCAGTGTTTATCCCTGGCATACAAATGGACTTTGTGTGTCCATAACACAAAGAGGAATGCTCTCTCAGCTTTGACTCTAACGGGAGTGCTTGGACCCTGCCCTGAGTGAAATGACAAACTCTAGATATTCCCTGTGTGAAAGGATGTGGCGATATGGAGGGATGCTGGGGGGGTGTTTGGGGTTGCGGGAAGAAGGGAGAGAGAGGGACCTGGGATTGACATGTGAAGCAAGCTATTAAAAATTAAAATAATAAAATTAAAAACTAAAAAAAGAAATGGATAGAAAAAATAATATTTCCTCGAAAATGGCATTGCAATCTAAATATATATTGTTGAAATATCATTTCACACTGATGCAAAAATTACATGTCTTTCCCCTTTAAGCTGGACAAAAATGTTTGCTGAAAGTTGTAGCAGTTAAAAGGAAAACATTGTTTCACATCAGTCTTTCTCCAAAGTCAAGATACCATCATAACACTCAAGGAGAAACACCTTATTAAATGTTTTGCCAGTGAACTGTTCTTTATGAACTGACATCACCATCAATCCTCTACATTCATGACTAGCATTCCTTGAGTATCACTTCGTCTGTGCTTAAGAACACATACCATTCCATTATGAGGAGTCTTTCAAAAGGACTCCTTCATATAAAAAACTTTTCTTTTGAAATTAATGCCATTCTCTATTCTTTGTTATTCCAGTGTGGCAATTGTATTCCTCTATGTAGTTAAATTCCTTTAAAAAAAAAAACAAGATGAGTTATGGGCAAGCATGCATGGGGTGCTCTGGATTCCTGTGCAGCTGTTTACTTGCTGTTTGTGCTCACACAGGTATATCTCTAAATTAATGTTTTCATCTTTAAAAGAGAGGTGAAAATGTACGTCAGCCTCATGGAATACTTGTGGGTACTGAAAAGCTCACATTTCTCTTTTGAACTACTCTGTGTATAGAGAACAATGAGAGTTAGTGCTGCCTTTATTGTCATTGTTGTCTATATTAACCAGTGAGACTACTTAAATGGTTTGCAGTTTTCTTTTGTCTCTATGAAAACTTCAATTGTAAACTCATCTTCAGAAATGAGCATGTCCACACATACAAACAACTATATACCTCTTCATATCTTTCTTCCTGTTGTTTCATTGTTGTTTTTGTTTCTCTACACATGGTTTCTCGGTAGCTTTGGAGCTTTTCCTGGAACTCGCTTTGTAAACCTCAACCTCACAGAGATCTGTCTGAATCTTCTTATCTTATGGCTAGTGATATTTTATTTCTGTGTTCTTGGGGATGATTCTGTCATTTTTATATTATTGTATTTTAATTACCTTATGGGCTTGCAAATAGACAAAATGATTTAATAGACAGCAAAGTGGTGTGTTATATAAAATGAAATGTATCTCAATTCAGCGATGCTTCCAAAAAAGAGATGCTCATTTTTCAGTTAAGCATCATTAAATCCCAATATACACAGTCTTCCTGGCATTTTGTGGAAGAATAGATGGTAGATGATAGAAAGATTATTATGTTTAAACTTGGTTAAAAGTTGAAATATTAATGAAATCATAAGCAATATTTGTCAGAACTTGGATGCCCCCTATCTATTCTCATATGTTGATTTTGAACCTTTTTTTAAAACTAAGAATAGTTAAGCAATTAAAATGGTTTTAAAATCCTCTACCATTCTCTAACCCATCTACAAACATACAGTTATCTTTTTTTCCTGAAGGTGGTGGAAATCTCTTTCTGATACCATGTCAGATTTATTCTACACTTTGTAGAGGAGATGGTGGGTTAATAGCTTACTTTGCTACAAAAAATGTCTTGTAAAATGTTCTTTTCAAATTATCCAACAGATTCCTCATTGCCAAATTCAATGACAAATTTTCAGTCATCTTGGTATCCGAGCTGTCTAGAACATTTTTATTTTTTCTCCTTGTATACAGTCATAGTTTAATTTTCAAATCAGGATATTCTTAATTTTTGTCTATTTCTGTTCATATGATTCACTCACATCTGCTAGTGCTGCTTAAACTTTAAGTGTTAGAGTATTTAAAGTTAAACATGTGGAGTTATCTTCAATGTTTTGTAATTCTTCTATTGGTGTCATTTTAAAACTTTAAACCATATTTGTACATTAAAATCCAAGATTTGTGAAAGTATCCTAAATTTTAAGATGGAAAATCTGCTCCACACCTAATACTCCACATTCCATGTGGAACCAGTTCATTACATTTGCATAATCCCCTCCCAGATTAGTTTAAATACTGAAATCGTTATGTCTGGAACATCCCAGGTCCAAAGCTTTGTCTCAGAAGTTTATGAGCAACTCTCAAACTGTAGGCTACAACTCCTTTGGAGGCCTCATGTCAGATATCCTGTATATCAGATATTTACGTTATGATTGGAAGCAGAATCAAAATTATAGCAATGAAGTACTAACTGATTAATTTTATGGTTGGGGGTCAACACAACATGAGAAACTATTTAAAGGGTAATAGCTTTAGGAAGACTGAGAACAGCTGCACTACAATGTATCACAGTCAAAAGTTATAAGTGAGACCATTCACATTTTTCAACATATAGCCTCTATTCACTCACCAATGAAATCGGAAAGAAGAAAGGTCACATACATTTCCTACTACAAAGAGCTATAAAATCCTGCCACATGTTTAGCTATGACTTTTATTATATAGCACAATGCTTTTCATTGAACGCATGCTTCATTTTCCTATTCTAGGACATTGCAATAACTGGATTATATTTCTCAAATGCCCTACATCCAATATTTTCAAGGTCAGACCCACTTAAGCTCTCCTGTCAATTGAAACTACTTTGTTTTCTTTTTATGAGATATTTATGAACTTTTACTTAAAATTTTAATACTCCCTCTTCCTTGTTTTTATTACCTACTCACTTTTTGAAATAAGACATAGTACTTTTTCAAATTACACAGAATTCTATTATTCATCTGTCTCCTCTACCAATATGGAAAAAACTTGGAAAAGTAAAATTGATCCCAGCAGACAAACTGGGCATTACAAATATCTATTGAGAACTTGCCAGGTAATGGGAACTGGTAAAATAAGTAACTTTGGGTGGTTATATCCCTGCCAGACTCCAGTAACAAAGTAAGAATTTATTTATTTATAGAGGTGATGTGGGTTGAGCAAAATGTGTTATAAATATTCCTTTTTATGTGCCTGATATGTTCAAATTATTTGTCCTTTATTCTTCTTTTAGTTTTCGTTAAATGGCTACCATAGCACTGTCATTATATAGTTCCTACTGTCAAAGAGAAATTACTACTTTGGCAATTTCCAAAATACATCCATAGTTTGAGAATATTTTATCACTTATTTATTATTTATTAATTTATTTGTTTTTATTTATATGCTATGGGAGCACTAGTAGGAATTAGAAGACAAATTACAGGAACACTTTTTCTCTTCTCTTTGTAGTACCAAGAGATTTAACCCAGGTCATCCAGTTCAGTGTCAAGCACCAGGTGAACCATTTCACGGACCCTTGAAGGTGTTTTAATGTCCTTCACCCTTAAGTCTTTTATGCAATTTTAGTAAAATATTTTCAATCTCTTTATATTTCAATGTAACAAAATATAGTTCTAAAATTATGTGTTCTAATCCTTTGACTAGTAGGGTGTTCTTTCATTTACAAATCTGTTTTTCAGGTAATTGTTAAAAAATCTTAATAAAGAAAGAATACACAATGACTTCTTATAGTTGATATTCTATGATTTTTGTTTTGTTTACCTTCACGTTACTAGCCTTTAACTTTGTCATTGTTGTCCTTTCGCTTTTAAGATGGGTCCACTTAGCTTGTGTCATTTGAAATTCTCACTTCCTAATGTTATCTCCCCACTAGTTCTGTGATTTGGGCAGCTCTAATTTGTCTTCGAATCAGATTCTGTACTTTTTGTCTACATGTACATTTGCTGCTGTCCTATATGTTCAAGGAATGTATGGAGGACTCACTTTCTGTGTCTTAAGATGCCCTCCATGTTCATTTTCATACATGTCTCATAGTAAAGCACCCACAACATAGGTGATCTAGAGCAGTAGAATGTCTTTCTAGGAGACAGAATAAAATGTCTTCAGAGGTATGTGAGGTATCATTACTGAAATCACTGCCAGAGTGATAGACTTACCGAAGTAGAAATTCTAAAGGAAGCACCTATTGTCCATCAGTGCTGCTTAGTGTCCTCTGGTACTTGAGCAGAGAGATATTCTTCTTTCCACAGGGCTGCTGATTCCACCACAATGTGTGTCACAGTTGGAATGCTTTAGAAGTAGAATGTAGAGTGGTTGACATTCTTAGCTTGCTCTGTCCCTTGCATTCTAAGCATCTAAGTACCACTGATTTGACAAATGTGCACCAAAGCACCTTATATGGATATATAACTAGTTTTCTCAATTCCCAGTGTATAAATATGGAGTCAATTTTATTTAACATGGTAATTATATGTTATTCTACTCTGAGTTTGTCCTGTTAATTGTTCAGAAAAAAGGAACCTTAGGAATATGAATGGGTGTTTATTGATATGACTTTCATATTCTACTTTTCTAAAAGATTATTCATATCAGTAATTCAAGGAAATGGTACTAGTTTTCTGTTTTGACTCATGAGGCACTGGCATATAAGTTGGGAATTGAACTTGAGTCTTCTATAGTAACAATAAATATTCTTAACCACTGAGCCATCTCTCCAGACCTCCTCCATTTATCAAATGAATGTCCTCTGGGAATCATCAACTTTACTAAGATCATTAGCTCCTAAGGTCTAATTCAGAATTTACGATCATCATCCCAGTATGTATGCACTCTGAACAGTCTATTTAGGAAAAGCCCAGTTGAAACAACACAATGGAAAGAGAAAACATGTCATTGTAGACATTCTACCACCTGGATATTGAATGATCCCTGCATGCAATGCAGCACTTAGCACAGAAAATTAACAATTTGTGAATTATCAATAAATATATATTACACACACATACAACTACACACACACACACACACGATATCCTTTTACTATGAGAAGTAGTTTTAGGAAAATGTTATTTAAACAGAAAATTTTATTAGATTGGCTCTCAAAATTCACAACAGAATTCACAACAGCTTGTCACCCTGGGCAGTAGAGAGCATGTAGAAATATCATAGACCTTTTTTTCTTTTGCACATATGAGGAAATAATGTTGATTTGGGGGAGAAATACAGTAGAATCACATGGTTCTAAGAAAGTGGATAAAAGAAAAAATAAAATTACTAAAGAAAAGAATCAGTCGAGGAGTTCTACAGTATAGCATAGGGTCTGTAGTTGGAGATACATTATATTCTGCAAAACTGGAAAAATTAAAATAGATGATTAGTGCAATATACTTCCAATGTGATGTGGATTCCAGGGAACAAAAGTGTGTTGTCTTGTCTAAATGTCCAAATGTGGCCCATGGTTGACCTGATGCAATATCTCTTTAACCCTCATTTTGCTAAATTTATTGTTTTTTTTCTTTGTTTTATCAAGAGTTAAAGAACTCACAACAGTTTTTCTAGATTATATTGTAGGATATACATACTGTTACAGTTAGATAATGTCAGCAAACAAATTAAACAAGAAAATGTCACTCACAAAATGAGGCTTCAATAAGATTACTCCTGTGTGTAACAGTACTCATTTGCTATAATACAGTACTTATAAAAATCATAAATGAATTTAAATATTCAATGAATGATTCAAATATATTTAAAATACATAGCTCCTACTATTTGTGTCCATTTTGTACTTCTATGTTATCTAGCAGTTGTATTATTTCTTGTGTTATTTGAAAATAACTTATTCTTTTCAGTTCACTGATATCATTGATTTCTGAACTCTGTCAATGTAAACAAGTTAAAAAGATCTCCAATCATGCCTTCCCATGATTTTTATCTTTTCATATACTCTAAAACTAATATAAAAGATCCAACAATGGTTTAACCAAATACCATAAAGTCTTAGTACAGCTACATCAAGCTACACCTCAATCTCTTTGTGTGTAATCATATTCTCTTTATCAGCCTTAATACGCATAGTGACAGGTGTACATTAAAAGATAATCATTCCTATGGAATGGCTGGGATTATGTGATTTGCTTCCATTAGATCTGAATGTTGCATGGTTTCTCTGTAAGTGTGCATATGTTAATGTAAATATAAGGCAGATGTCTTCCTTGATTAAAACAATTTTGATGAATGTAGGTGGATTGCAGTTTAGACTTTTTTCTCGGTTTGAATAATGCATGAAATTTGGTTGGAATATTTTTAAAAAATGACTTTTATCGTTGCGATGAATCATTAGAAGCATTGTTGTAGCATATTTCATTGTGGTAGTATTAGTTTGATGACTATTAAAGTAACCTACCTGTAAACATAATTAAAAAAACCAAGCTATAATAATAAAGTAAAAATGAAAAAGCCTGTAAATAATAAACTTGTTTTATTATTAACATCTAATTTTGATTACCCTGTCCTGACCTGTTTACTGTATCGTATAGCTCTTTCCATATTGACTAAACTCTTGGAACTGATGTCAGTATGAATTCATGTTATCACCACTACCCTTTATAGCCAATTCTTGACCCATCCAAATAGCTTCCTTGTCCTGAATATTCTTTAATCCTCATTGAACAGATGTTTAAGACTGGAACAACTAAGTACCTCAGACTCAGTGAATGTTCTCTTTGTTCCAGCCTTAGAATCAGCTTTTGTAAGTTCAGTCTCTCTGATACAGATGAGATGATATCTCTGTTTTTGTATGATATCTCCTACTCTTTTGTATGATGTCCTACTTTTTTGTAATCATTATTGGTAACTCAAAATTATTGGGTGGCACAAGAAACTATCAATCATAATTTTATCTTTTTATTTTAAGTGTTATTGAAAGCATCATAAACTAACACAACAAAAGCTAACCTTTTTGCAATGAAACAAATAGATTTTTTTCATTACAAAAGAGATTTTCTATTTTTAGAAAATAATATTAAGCTTTCTAGGCACAGGTTAGATTTGACTCTGCAGGTAAGTAAACGTAAAGAACATACAAGATCTTCAGTCTCCTTTACACATTTTTCAATTAACTTTTACCCTTTGGATCAGCTGGCTTCTCCCCAGGGTACAGCCGTGGGCACCTGAATGATGAACTCGCTTGCTCCAACTCGCTCAAAGCACTGAACTATTTTAATTGTTGATCCATGTGGGGAGATGATTGATGTGAAACAGAAATCAGAGTTGTACACTCTCAGACTTTATAAGATCCCCTTCCATTTATCATTCACTGTCCAAAAGCCCTGAAGATTAGCTTTGTTTAAAGACTATTTGCATTTAAATTGTGGGGATATAGTAGAGTACTTGTATTTTATGACTGAGGTTAAAAGCTAAAGTCATCAGTGGTTTAATCCTTTTTAAAACAGCAATCCCTAAGGCAACCCAAACCATTGAGCATACTACATGATGCAGTGGAAATTTCCCAGGCTAGGGGATACTTTTAAATGAACAGTGTAAAAGAGACAAAGAGAATACTGGCATTTTCTGCCAGGTTGTAGTCCCAAAAAACTCTTGTGGAATAATAGCCCCTTTGTGAGATACTCTCTCTACAAAAGATGAAACATTATATTTTATGAAATTACAATTGTATAAGTCAATTTTTCTCAAGTACCATGCAGAGTTAATTGACTTTCAGTAACCTAAATTATGTTGTTACCTTACAGCTCAATATTAAATTGTTAAGCAGAGGATTTTAGAAAATGCATGAAATGAAAACATTAGGCAGGAAGCAAACTGCAATGTTCATTATAATAATTTGAAACAGACTGTACCCAATGCAGGTTATAACTGTGAGAATAACACACTTATCAACATTACTCATTCTTTTCAAAGAATTCAAAGGGTCATTTATGTCAGTCAAAAAAAAAGCACTTGAGTTTTTATCAGTAAAGTTAGCTTATTTGAATAACTCTTAGGTGTTTATTTTAAAAGTTTCAAGAAATCTATTATTTTGTCTTTAAAGTGACTCTAAAATATCAATTTCCATCTTTACATAACATACATGAGATGAGGCCTTATGTTCAATCTTTGGTATCTAAATAAATAATAGATTCTAAAAATATAAAGAACTGGAGAGATGGCTCACTGGCTAACAACACTAGCTGATCTTCCAGAGGTCCTGAGTTCAATTCGCAGCAACCACATGATTGCTCACAACCACCTGTAATAAGATCTGGTGGCCTATAGGCAGAACACCATACATAACAATTGAATAAATAAATACATAAAGATACATTTTCTGCACTAACAGATAAAACCAACATGGTATTGGCATAAAAACAGACAGGCAGATCAATGTAATCAAATCTAAGCACCAAATGTTAATTCACACACTTATGAACACATGTATTTTTGCCAAGGAAGCCAACATTATAAAAATAATAGTAGAATTTGAAATTGGGAATGGTGATACCACTTAAATTATTTTACTGTACAGGAATATTTTTGCTATCCTGTTTTATTTTTTTCAAATGGAATTGAGAATTGTTCTTCCAAATTCTTTAGAATTGTTTTGAGATATTGATGGAAATTTTGTTGAATCTATGGATTGCTTTTGGAAAGTTAGCCACTTTTACTATGTAATCCTACTGCTCTGTAAGCATGGGTGATGTTTCTATCTTCTCATATCTTCTCCAATTTTGTTCTACAAAAACTTGAAGTTCTTATCATATGTGCCGTTCACTTGATTGGTTAATTATACCAAGGTATCTTATAATAGTGGCTATTGTCAAGGATTATTGTCAAGGATTTTGATTCTCTGATTTCTTTTATCATCCACTTATCATTTGTATATAAGAGGGCTACTGATTTTTTAAATTAACTTTGTATCCAGCCACTTCACTGAATGTATTTCTCAGCTGTAGGAGTTCCCTAGTAGAATTTTTGGGGTTGCTTATCTATCATATCATATCACCTGCAATAATGATATTTTAACATCTTCCTCCACAATTTGTATCCTCTTGATCTATTAATTGTCATATTGGTCTAGCTAGATCTTCAAGTACTACATTGGGTAGACATTTAGAGAGTGGACAATCTTGTCTTGTTCCTGATTTTAGTGGAATTGTTTGAATTTCTCTCCATTTAATTTGATATTGGCTATTGGCTTGTTGTGTGTTGTCTTTATTATGTTTAGTTATTTACCTTGCATCCCTTATCTCTCTGAGTCTTTTTATAAATAAGTGGTGTTGGATTTTTCTCAAAAGCTTTTTCAGCATCTGATAAGAAGAACATGTTTACATTTTCTTTCAGTTTGTTTATATGGTGGATTATATTGACAGACAGTTCTTTGTTGAACCATTCCTGCACCTATGGAATGAAGGTACTTGATCATGATAAATGATCTTTTTGATGAGTTATTTGTTTTGGCTTTTGAGTATTTCATTGAATATTTATTCCCTCAATGATAATGAGGGAAATTGGTCTGTAAATCTTTATCTCTGTTGAATATTATGTGCTAAGTATTGTGGTTACTGTGTTCTCATAAAATGAATTTGGAAATGGTACTTCTGCTTCTATTTTGTGGAGTAATTTGAGAAGTACTTCTATTTGTTCCTCTCTGAAAATCTGAGAATTCTGGGTTAAAACTATCTGGCCATAGGCAATTTTGGGGTGGGGGGATTTTAATGGCTGCTACTGTTTTCTTAGGTCTATTTAAATTATTCATCTGATCTTGATTTAAGATTGGTTATCTACCAAGAAATTTGACCACTTTTTAAAAATTTTTAATTTTGTAGAGTATAGGATTTTTAAGTATGAGTTATTGATTCTTTGGATTTCCTTGGTGTCTATTGTTATGTCCACCTTTTTGTTTCTGATTTTGTTAATTTAGATATTCTATCCTCTGCCTTACAGATAGTTTGAAAAAAGGGTTTGTCTGTCTTATTGAATTTCTCAAAGAGAAATTTGGTTGATTTCTTGTTTTATTTGGTTGATTTCTTGTATTATCCTATTTGTTTCTTGTGGTCTACCCCTCTTGAGAATATTTGCTTAGCTTTTTTCTAGAGCTTTCAATTTTCATGTTAAGTTGCTAGTATGAGATCTCTCCAAACTATTTCTGAAGGCACTTTAGTGCTATGAACTTTCCTCTTAGCACCACTTTCGCTTTGTCCCATAAGTTTTGGTGTGTTGTGCATTAATTTTCATTGAGTAATAAGTCTTTTATTTCCTTATTTCTGCTTTGACCCAGTAGCCGCCTAATTGAGAATTCGACAGTTTCCATGAATGTGTAGACTTCCTGTTATTTCTTTTGTTGAGATCCAGCTTTAATTTGTGGTAGTCTGATACTTTTGAAGTTATTATTTCAAACTTCTTGCATCAGTTCAGACTTGCCTTCTGACCAAGTATGTGTTCAGTTTTGGAGAATAATCTTGGAGGTGATGAGAAGACTTTTTTGTTTTGTTTTGTTGAAGTGATATGTAGATACTTGTTTTGTCCTTTTGTTTGATAATGTCTGTTAACTCCATTATTTTCTGCTTAGCTATGTGTGAGTGACCTATTCATAGGTGAGAGTGGGATATTGAAGACTCCCTCTATCAGTGATTGAGGGTTGATTTGTGATTCAAGCTTTAGCAATATTTCATTTACAAATGTGGGGTGCCCTTGCATTTGGTGCATAGGTGTTGAAAATGAAATTGTCATCATGATTGATTTTCTTCTTTAAAATGTACTTCTTCAACTCTTTTGATTAACTTGGAGTTGAATTCCATTTTATTAGAAATTAGAATAGCTACTCCAAGTTAGGTATTGGAGATGTTTAATTGAAAAATCTTTTTACAACATTTTACCTGAGGTAATGTCTTTGATATTTATGCATGTTTCTTGTAAGCAACAAAAGGATGGATTCTGTTTCCACATCCGTTCTGTTAGTCTGTGTCTCTTTATTGGGGAATAAGTCCATTGACATTAAGAGATATCAATGACCAATAATTGTTTTAGTCATTTTGTTGTAAGTGTGTGTGTGTGTGTGTGTGTGTGTGTGTGTGTGTGTGTGCATTGTCTTCTTTTTTGGGTTATACTAGAATGAAAATATTTATTGCCTTTATATTCATGGGTGTAGTTAACCTCTTGAAGTTGGGTTTTTTCTTGTCACACCCTCTGTAAGGCTAAATTTGTGGGTAAATATTGGTTAAATTTTACTTCATAAAGGAATATCTTGTTTTCTTGTATTTATGCTGATTTAAAGCTTTGCTGGGTGTAGTAGACTGGGCTGGTTTCTATTGTTTCTTAGGGTCTGTAGAACACCTATCTGTCCAGGTTTTTCTGGCTTTTAGAGCTTCCATTGAGAAGTCAGGTATAACTCTAATATGTCTGCCTTTATATGTTACTTGGTCTTTTTTTCTTGTAGCTTTTAATATTCTTGCTTTGTTCGGTGTATTTCATGTTATGATTTTTATATGTACAGAGGACATTCTTTTCCATTCCAATGTATTTTGTTTTGTAAGTTTATTTTTTAATAGGCATTCCCTTTATGTTAGGAAAGCTTTCTTCTATGTTTTTGCTAAAAATATTGTCTGGGCCTTTTACCTGGGAATCTCCTTCTTCTATGCCTATTATTATTGGTCTTTATATAGTGTTCCAGATTTCCTGGATGTGTTGTGTCCAGAATTTTTAGATTAGATTTACCTTTATATTTGATCAATGAATTTATTTCTACTATTGTTTCTCCAATGCCTGAAATTCTCTTTTCTATTTCTTGTATTCTGTTGATGATGCTTGAATCTATAATTTCTCTTCACTTACCAAAATTTTATATTTCAAAAATACTCCCACTTTGTGTTTTCTTTCTTTTTCCATTTCCAGGTTTTGGACAGTTTTATTCTTTTCTTTCAACTGTTTTTATTTTTTTTTGGTTGGTTAGTCTTGTTTTTGTTATTATTTTTTGTTTGTTGTTTTGTTTTTGTTCTTATTTTCCTAGATTTCTTAATGTTCTTTAATGCACTTATTCATTTCCCTTTTAAGAATCTCAATCATCTCCTGAAATTTGGTTTCAAGATCATTGTCTTGTGCTTCAATGGTGTTGGAATAGTCAATGCCTGCTATGTTGGTATGTCTGGGCTTTGGGGGTAACATATTGTCCTGGTTGTTGTTGAATGTCTTCTTACACTGACATTTAGGCATCTGGATTTGGAGTAGGTATAGGTCTAGGTGCTGATTTCAGGATTTGTCTTAGTTGGATAATGTTTCTTTTCTTGGCTTCTTTTTCTTTTTGATTTTCTGGCTTAAGAAGTCTGCCAATGTGTAAATAGTCACTCCCCAAGTTAGGGACTAGGCTTATGATGTCCTAGATGGCCTCTGTTCCAGCAGGAGGAGGCTACCCAAGTTGGGGCTGGGGTTCTGATAATGATTGTACAGTGGTCTCCTGGAGTTCACGGTGCTGGTCTGATTTCTGATGGGGTCAGAGCTTCTTACCTGTTTAGGGGTGAGCTGAGTTTGTCTCTGGGGTTCAGTATACTGATATGTCCTCTGCTGGAGTAGGAAGCTACTGGCATATATGTAGGCCTGGATAATGTAACAAAGAGAGGAAGGGCAGCTGGCGTTTTTCTGAAGAAGAGTTGGTGGAGTGGAGGGCTAGTCTTCCTTGATATTCGGGGTAATGAACTTTGTTAAGAGAAGTCTTTTCCTTGAGAAGGAGCCATTCCGCCAGCCTGGTTCTAGAGCCACTTTCCCGCCAGCCTGGTTCTAGAGCCTTATCAGTCCCAAATAAACACACAGGAGGCTATATTAATTATGAAGCTGTTGGCCTTGCTTGTTTCTTACTAGCTAGCTCTGCTTAAGTAATTACCCCATAATTGTTAATCTAAATATGTTTCTTACCGGAGAATAGTTCTGGGCTCCTACCACCATGGCGGTTACATGTTGACTCTCTTGTGTTTGTCCTTCCCAGAATCCTTCTGGACTCCTAGCCCCACCTATCTAGATTCCTATTGGCCAGCAGTAATTTATTGACATATACACAGGACTTCCCCAACAGAACTTGCTTTTGTTTAGGTAAGAAGGCAGCTGCATGGGCTGGATATAGTGATCAGGAGAGGAGGGTCATTTGGAGTAATGCTGGGCATGTGCAGGCAGGGCAGGTGTGGGGTGGGGTTATGGCTTATCTAGTTTTCAGGGCACTGCCCTGATCTCTGATGGGGCAGAAAGCTTCCAGCGTAAATGTGGTCTGTGCTACAGCGATCCAAGAAGGTCGGGTAATTGGGGCTATGGTGGGAAAATATCTACAGGGTAGGGAAAAGTCTTACCTAGGTTTTATGATGCTGGTTTGACCTCTGGTAGTGTAGGAGGCTTCTGCCAGATGTATATGAAGCATTTGTTTAATTACATTTTATCGATAAAAATAATCATGCATCAGATATTAGGGTAAGGACCTGAACAATCAGAGAATCAAAGGAAAAGCCAGAAGTGACCTCCTGTTTCTTCCATTCCTCAATTCAAAAGGGCTGAGATCATCTCTCAGTCCCACCTTAATACATCCTGTATCATATCTGTCCTCAGTCCTTCAAGACCACCATGGTTAGTTTTGGTCAGCTAGTGTTTCCTCTGCCCTCTGACTAGAAGCAAACTTTATTGAATGAATGTATTCAAAATATCATACAAAATTTCCCTCATTTTGTCTAAATAAAAGGGCAAGATTTTATCTAACATACTAAAACTATACCCAATAATTACAATAACTATATACAGATATATACAGGAAAGAAGTACATTAACAACGTGCTGCTATCTGGGGACCAGCCTCCAGCAGCACAGGGATTTTGAAAGGAAACCACAGAATCAGCATAAACTGTACTTTTATATCTGAGGGGTTTTAGGAAAAACCCACACACTGTCTTCATGACTTTATTCTTTATTCTCTGTTCTCATGTTCTTTCTATGTTCTTTCTTCATTCATTCTACTCTTTGCTTTTTTCCTCCAGCTTATATACTCCAATAAAGTTTTTCAGGCAATATAGGAATTACAATGTGGTTACATTCTGTTTTTTAAGTGAATGATTACAACGAACACAAACACCAAAAATAACCAGAAACCATAAAAAAATAAAGTCATGTTTTCCATATCCCATACATGACTAAACATTTTTCGTACGACAGGTGAAAAACAAATTATCCAAAGAGGCCACATGCATTTTTACCCAATGAAATTATTATAAATTAAAAATGTGAGCAGGAAAGGTATTCTTCTCAGGTCTTTTACTGGCAGGCAGCTTTTTGAAGTTACAAAGAAAGGACCAATTACATCATTACTTCTCTTGAAAGGTAATCTTATAAGAAATCTTAAAGGAATAAACTTTTATATATGAAAAGCAATCAGTCAGGTCTACTTTAAATCTTTAGAGTATATACCCATACATCAATAGTTCTTTTATATAATTAGATTAAGGAATTAATTGTCACCTTGATTATTTACCAGACCTAGCAACGGGAGCTAACACCCATTAGCCCATTTTGTATTTCCTACCTTAGCCTAATGAATCAGACAGCTCAGCTAGGTGTCCTTGTGAACTTTAGCTTGTTTTCTGTGATTATTTATCTTAAAACTATTAGCAAGGCATCTGGTCTAACCTGAAGTTATTTTGTAGGTTTGTTTTAGCTAGTGGTGTATGCCTTCTTCTTTTCAGCATTAAGAGAATTAGGACCAGTCAGTTTTCTAGACTCGGGTGCTTTCCATTTAAACATTAACCTGAAAAGCTTCTAATATGGAATTCACAGGTCTTAGCTGTGAAACGTAACCTTGTATTTGTTTCCATTCATCAAAACTCTGTATAGGCTTTCATTATTATTATCAAGTTAGACAATACAGCTTAAGGAGGGATCATCTTGACAATCTATAGGTAAAATGCCCAGTAGAACAGGATGTTTCCAAGAGATAAACAAACTTTATTTCAGGCAGTGAGGATCTCCCCACATCCTCTCACACCACTCTACATACCAGAGAAAGGGAGGTGCAAGAAACATGTATAGGCACAGCAGAAGTAAAAGATATTTCAGAGTCTGCAGAACCATGGCCTTGTCAAAATGAGATGGGTCCATCAAAGTGTTTCCTTCCAGTGGGTTAACACCTGAAACTTCAATTGGCACTCCCTGGTCCTCTGACATGGACAACGGCAACAATGGCTAGTCAATTTTAATTTGGAAAATTCAATGAAAATACCCTACGAAGTATCCTGTCTTGGTGAGTCCACATTTTGTACCTAACTCACTTTCTATTCTAACTTGCATTACCAACCCAAACTATCTTTTTATGTCTTTCAACCTTATACATTTTCAACACTTTGTTGAGTTTCTTTTTTGAATTTGGTAACAAGAAAAACTATAGTTATAACTATCTAGTCTTCAACTTGATCAGAGATAAGACAGATATAATATTAACTGAGTAGACAGAGTGCAGAGTAAACAACTTCCAAAACTAATAAACGAAAGAAACATCTGGTTGCCTGGATAGTCACCCAAGGTTTGTCCACAAAGTTGGAACATCCATGTTTGGTCTATACCTTTAGAACACCTGACAGACCTCTGTGAGGCAAGAATTTTGAAGGACTTTCCTTCCTTGTCTAGCAAAGTTCAGCAGTTGCTTTCTTTTGTATTCTGCCTTTCCAACATTGACAGTACATTATCAGCATTTGAGGAAAGGGCAGTTTCTAACCTAGTGGCTAACTTTTGTCACAAAGAAAACAAACTCCATATGGAGATTCTTTGATGCCTATCATCGGCTCTGAATTTGATTTGTGCTATCGGGATCAGACATGTCTCATTGAAATAAAAATTTACATTATTAAAACATCTTAAATGAGATATTTTATAAATCTCTGAAGTGTTTGAAGACCACCTGTTTATAACATTAACTTCCAGTGACTAGAAATACATAATACATTGTTAAAGTGATGCATACATAAAATACCTTAAACAAGGTGAGAGTGCATCTCTCATTGTTGGAGGCCCTGCCCTGGATAAAAAGACAGACTATGGACACCCCCATGGAGGGCCTCACCCTCCCTGGGGAAATGAGGGGATATTGGGGGGGTTGGAGGGAGGGCACGGGAGGAGGGGAGGGAAACGGAGAGGGACCTGGAATTGACCTGTGAAGCAACCTTGTTTCTAATTTAAATTTAAATTTAAAAATAAAAAATATATAAAAAAGATTAATTAATATGGATAATTTATATCTCTGGTTCTCTCATTTCCATACTGTTACAGATAAAATCTTTTTAGTCAATCTAGTTCAATGTTCTTCAACAAAATAGAAGCTTTTTTGTGTCAAAACATTTAATTATAAAAAATACCTTAAACAAGAACAGAAGCATATATACAAATAAAATAACCTAAAATTTTTATCAATATACAAAGATATCTTAAATAAGAGTAGAAACATGCATACGGCATGAAAAAATTACCTCAAGTGTGTATCAATATACAAAAATCCATACCAGTGTAAACTATTTAGCTACATTGTTGGTTTAACAATAATCTACCTTTTTATCCTATCTGTTCTATATTGACCCTTTTTTTTCTTTTCATAACAAGATTCTTGAATCAAATCTCCTTTGTTCACCCTTTTTCTTGACCATTCCCAACAACAACTTGTAACCAACACCCCTAAATGATGACAAATATCCTTAACCCACTGAATGACCAAAAAACCAGTCCATCTCTAGGGAATGTGGATGTCATGTTCTTATAATTAATTCCTCTCTGGGGGTGACAGCATTTCTAGGCAACCCTGAGAAAATAGAAATAATGGTCAAATCCTGAGAGAAATAGCTGTATCATTTGTTACCAGTATCTGTGTAATTGGAAACTGTGGGGCTTATCTGAAGTCCTGGCTAGAGGAGAGCATGAGACTGCACTACCTCAGCTAGTCAATTTGAAATTGTCCTGAATAGTTTGTAGTCCAAAGCCAATCTTTGGGTGACATTTGTTAGCCTAGTTGTGTTACCACAATCCAGGTGGAATAGTTGCAGAGCCCCATTACCCTTTAGGATACTTCAAATGTCACTGTTAGGTATGATCATGATTCACTGCAGAAAACTTAAACATTTAAAATGTCATATCCAGCAGATCTCAATGAGTTTAAAGTACCACAATTTGTTAAGTACTCAGAGCACACACACTTATTTACTAGTTAACTGATAAAGACTCAAGCCTGAAATCATGCAGAGGAAGCTAGAGGAATCATTTCCTAGAATTAGTACTCTATGATCATTAATATCATGGCATAAATTTTAATATAGATGTTGATTTTATAAATTATGAGATAATATTTGTACCTTAAGAAAAGTTTTAATGAGGCAAAATAAAACCAAACAATTGCAATATTAGTGGCAGAAGACCAGCCCCTTAAGTTTTGTTACTCTTCTGACCCATAGCACATCACTTATGGCATGAAACAGATTTTGGATTTTCCTTTAACAAGAATGCTTGGGTTTAGAGAAGGAGAGAGCCACTCTCTAACTCCAAAGTCAACTTTAATTTTTAAATAAATTGGACTACAAAAAGGTTATTTGTCTTATATATCTGTAAAAAACAGCAGAAAGAAACATTTGGAAATATTTATGAAATTGTATCCTGATGGAAATTTGATATAGCAATAGACCAATTTGCTCCTTTTGGGGGAATATTTCCCCTGGATGTTTCATCCTTTTTCTTCAGATATCTCATTAGTTAAGTGTTCTTCAGATTCTGTGGTTGGATGCCTTCATTCTCCTGAAAAAAAACAAAAACAAGACCTTGCCCCAATCTTAAATTTGTGAGATTTCTTTTTGCAAGATTGTATCTGATCAAATTAAAGGTATTTGATAGTTTTCTATGTTAGTTTAGATTGAATGGTCACATTGTTAATGAACTATTGCCTCTGCTAATGAACAGGTCTCTCCTGTTTGATTCTAATTACCAATTTGATAGTATCCATAGTTTTTCTTCTCTTGTGGAAAAAAAAGCAAAACCTCTTCCCAAATGTAACACAAATCCTGATTTCCATTGTGAGGTCAGCACATTTTTAAAGTATGTAGGCTGACTTAATTCAGCCTTTTGTCTTTTATCGAATATTTCGCCACATCTCTCATTCCTTTCCCATTAGTTGTTGTGGGTGACACCCCAAGGGGTGTTCAAGCAGGGTCACCTGTGACAATTAATATTTTTTTGGCTTTTATTATTATTTTAATTTTAAATACTTGTATTACATGTCAATCCCAGTTCCCTCTCCCTCCCATCCTCCCGCACCACCCCAACTTCCCCACCGAGCCTCCCACCCTATCACCACTTCCTTCCACATAGGGGATATCTAGAGTCTGTCATTTCACTCAGGGCAGGGTACAGGCACTCCGCTGAGAGAGCATCCCTCTTTGTGTTATGGACACACGATGTCTGTTTGTATGCCAGGGATAAACACTGATCCACTGCCCAGGGCCCCATAGGTTGCCCAGGCCTCCTCACTGACTCTCACATTCAGGCGGTCTGGGTCAGTCCCATGCTGGCCTCCCAGCTGTCGGTCTGGGGTCCAAGAGCTCTCCCCTGTTCAGATCAGCTGTCTCTGCTGCTTTTGCCAGACCATTCTTTGCCAATTTGCTCATCGCTCCTCTCTCTCTGTCACTGGCTTCCATGGGTTCAGTTCAGTGTTTAACTGTGTTTGCTTGCCTCTGCTTCCATCAGTCACTGGATGAAGGCTCCAGGATGATTATGGACATCAAGTTCATTATCAGGAATGGGAATTCGAGGAGGTCTCTCCACTATTGCTTAGCTTGCCAGTTGGTGTCATCTATTTAGATCACTAGAGGTCGCACTCATGCCTGATCTGTCTTCTAACCTATGATTCCCTCTTCCTCATATTCTACCCCCCACTCAATCATTCTGTTCCCCCATGACCTACTCTCTCTTCCTCTTCTCCCCCTCTCTTCTTCCCAACTTCACCCCCCCCCCCGCATCTCACTGTGTTTCCAATCTGTTCAGGAGATATTGCCTCATTCCTCTTCTCTGGGGTACCGTGCATATCTTTCTTAGGTTCTTTCCTGTTTCCCAGACTCTCTGTCAGTGGAAGTGCAGACTGGCACTATCCTGATCCATGCCTAAATTCCATATATGAATGAGTACATACCATGTTTGTCTTTTTGTGACTGGGTTACCTCACTCAGGATAGTTTCTTCTAGTGCCATCCATTTACCAGCGAATTTCAAGATTCCATTGTTTTTTTCTGCTGAGTAATACCCCATTGTGTGAATGTACCACATTTTCTCTATCCACTCTTCAGTTGAGGGGCACATAGGTTGCTTCCAAGTTCTGGATATTACAAATAATGCTGCTATGAACATAGTAGAGCAAATTGTTGTATCAATTTCCATCTTTTGGATATATTAATCTGTGTATCTCTAAGTGGTCTTGGTTTACCTGTGATGCCCAGGTGTCTTTTTTCCTCTGCAACTACATGCTGTTGCCTCTGGAGACTCACTCTCCAAGTCCCTCTTCCCAGCATTTTTCTAGGCTGATAGCCCTGCCTATACTTCCTGCTTGGCTACATCCTGCCTGTCCATTGGTCACAACAGCCTTATTAATGAACCAATAAGAGAAACATATTTACAGCATACAGAAGGAAATCCCTCCTCACACATTCACTCAGAGAGGGTAAGGACTTCCCTAGGGAGTTAGCAAAGTCAGGCATACCAATTTGAGTCAGGATCAACCCTTGCCCCCTCCCATCAAGGCTGAGCAAAGTATCCCACCATAAGGAATGGGCTCAATAAAAGCCAGTTCACACACCTGGGATAGGTCCTCGTCCCACTGTTAGCCTCCTCCCCACTACAGATCAAGTCACATAACTGTCAGCGCATTCAGGGGGCCTAGTTCAGTCACATGCAGGTTCCCCAACTGTCAGCCCACAGTTGATGAGCCTCCATTAGCTTAGGTCATCTGGTTGAGGGAAGCTGCAGCTGCTTACATGTAGTTGTGAGCTGGCAGTGTCTGATGTTTCCAATAACAATAAAAGTCTGAGCAGATGCTGAGGTGGCTAACCTGGTGTGACAGCAGCCTGAGGTGGGATCCTCGAGTAGACTGCAACCAATGGGGAGAAGGAGCAAAAGAACCAGCCATTTGAAAATAGGATACAGGGGACTGTGTTAAAGTGTCACATGTGGCAGGAGCTGCTGCAAAGACAGCCAGCTATCTCCAGAGATTGGAGCCCAGTCACCTGTGGAGTTTGGAGTCTATGAAATTTGCATGGCTACTGTAGAGAGGCTGAAACGTGAAAACCCATGCCTCATACAGAGGACTTGGAGCAAGGGAAGAGAATATAGCCAAGTCTGGCAACTGCACACAGCAACCATGGTGGTTTCAAATCCAGGGGAGACCAGCTATGTGGTGATTTTTGTGCCCTGAATTGGACACAAGGTGACATGTTTATAATGTTATTTTTTATCAATAAAAAATTGGGAGCCAGATATCAGGGTAAGAACCTGAATTATAAGAGTAGTGAAGAAGAAGCACACCAGTTCCCTCCTCCTCCCTCCTCTTTCATTCCTCAATCCAAAAGTGCTGAGGTCCTCTCTCAGCCACTCATCACAGCTTGTCTCCTGTCTGTCCTCAGTCCTTACAGACCTTTATGGTTAGTTTTGTTCAGCTAGTGGCTACCTCTGCCCTCTGTCTCAAAGCAAACTTTATTGTCAGAATGTGATCAAAAGATCAAAATATCACAAAACAGGTGTGAGCTGGGACATAGTACTGAGAAGAGGGACAAATGAAGTTATTGGCATTACATATTTATAAAGGATAAATTTACTAAGGTGACATTTCAATTTTGAAGATCTATGCCCTGACACAAGGGTACCCACATTTTTAAATAGACAGTAATACAGGTAAATTTACATATTGACCCTCACATACTGATAGGAAGAAACTTAAATACCCAACTATCACAAACAAACAAGTCGTCTAGACAAAACTAAACAGACAGACATTGAAGCTAACAGACATCATAGACAATGGACCTAACAGAGATTTTTCTAAGCATTTAACTCAAACACAAAAGAGCACACCTTCTTATCTTATCTCATCAGATTTTCTCAAAAATTGGCCACATCAGACACAAAGCAAGTCTTAACAGATAGAAGAAAATGGAAACAACTCCCTCTATTCTATAAGACACCCATGAACTAAAGCTGGATAACAACAGAAAGTTGACAAAATTTGGAGATTGAACAGCTCCCTACTGTATGAAAAAAAGAGTCAAGACAGATATAGAAAGAAATTAAAGACTTCCTAGAATTTAATGAAAATGAATATACTACATACCCAATGAAGTTGATTCTGAGAGGAAGGCTAACAACACTAAGTGCCTAATGAACAAACCCTAGAGAGATCACATACAACTAAGGTAAACGCACTCCTGAAATCTCTGGAACAAAAAAAGGTAAACGCACCCAAGAGATAATCAAATTAATGTAGAAATCAATAAAATAGAAGCAAGGAGAACAATACAAGGAATCAGTGAAAAAGAGTTGTTCTCTAGAAAAATCAACAATATCAATAAACCCTTATTAAAATTAGCTAAACAGCAGAGATGGAATGTAAAAATTAACAAAATCAGAAATGAAAAGGGGCTCTAACAACAGATGCCAAGGAAATTCAGAGAATCTCAAGAGCATACTTTAAAAATATGTACTTCACTAATTTTGAAAATCTAAGAGATGTTTGTCCCAGGTATATGCACATGTGCTGAAAGAGTGAGTTATAAGGCAACCGATATGCAAAACATAAAAGAAGGTCAAAATGAATACCAGAGTTCAATCTTTTCTGGTTGTCCATACCTCCTGGTGCTCGGAAGCATTTTTTTTTTGTCTTCCCTTCACTATTAGGTAAAAGATTTTATCTTTGTCCTTGCATCGACTGCTTTCCTTATTTGCTGATATCCATTGTTACTTTATGTTTTATGTTTTTAAAAACTTGCTAACTTTTGTAAAAATGTTTGCTATATTTGTGACTATAATATAATAATATATATAGTTCGCCATCTCTTTCTTGCATCACACCCTATACATGCCTTCTTCATTACTTTCTTTCTTACATATTCATGTCCTGATTTTCAGAATTTGTGTATGTGTGTGTGTATTCTGAATATACCCTACTGTTGAGTCTGATAAATGTTACCTTTATGTTTATGATTTCATGGTTCAGGGTTGACAATTTGGTATTGAATAAGCAATTGGTGGGCTTTTCTCTGAAAAAGACTATTTCTCCCACTATCAGCATTCCTTAGTTGCTTTAGTTCTTTGTTTAGTTTTTAGTCCTTATGAGGGTTTCAAGTCAAAATTTGCATGCAAATTATTGTTCTTTTTAGGTACTGTTTGGGTCAGCATGAAGGTGAGATTTCAAGGTTTTAATTTCTGATATTCTTTGGAGAACAAATCCCATAGAAAACTCCCTGGTTATCTGGTTCTTACAAATTCTTTGTCCCCTATTCTAGAATGATCCCCTGTGTCAAGGTGCAGGGGAAATTTTTTTAGATGTATCTGTATGGACTGGGCTTCACAATTTTGTGTTTTGATTGTTTAAAGTTTTCTGTAATAGTGTTTTGTTGCAAAGAAAACTTTCCTTGATGAGGCATAAGGATTACATTTATCTGTGGTATAAGGGCAAATATTTGAATGAATGCATTTAGGGATTATATGGTTTTAGTGAAGTGATAGTAGGTTATTATCCTTGAATAATCTATGCCTTCATTAATTCTAGGTGGTTGGCTAAGTTTTGGCAAGGAATAATGTCCCTCTTGTTAAAATTTATTAAGTCTAACTTTAGAACTTTTACATACCAGCAAGGTAAGCATGCTACTACTGACGCTTAGGTTTTCTTTTTTTTTTTTCTTTTCTTTTCTTTTATTTTCCAGTTTAAATTTAGATAAGAAACAAGGTTGCTTCACAAGTCAGTTCCAGGTCCCTCTCCCTTTCTCTCCCCTCCTCCCGTGCCCTCCTCCCAACCTCATTGGGAATTATCCCCTCATTCCCCCAGGGAGGGTGAGGCCCTCCATGAGGGTGTCCATAGTCTGTCATTTCATATAGGGCAGGGCCTAGACCCTTCCCCAAGAGTTCAGGGTGATAGTGCACCTCACATTGTTCTATGGGAGTCCAAAGTCCGTGTGTATACTCGGGATGGGTACTGATCTGCTGCCCAAGGCTCAATAGATTACCTAGGCCTCCTCACTGACACCCAGATTCAGGGGGTCTTGATCAGTCCCATGCTGGATTCCCAGGCTGATGCCTGGGATTCAAGAGTTAACCTTTGTCTGGTCAGCTGTTTCTGAGGGTTAAACCAGCCCAGTCTTAATCCCTTTGATCATCAGTCCTCCCTCTCTGTTACTGGCTTTCTTGAGTTCAGCTCAGTACTTAACCAAGGGAGTCTGCCTCTTCTTCGATCAGCCACTAAATGAAGTTTCTGTTTCCCAGACTCTCTGGCCATAGGATTGTAGGCTGGCACTCCCCAGATCTATGTCTAAAATCCATATATGAGAGAGTACATGCCATGTTTCTCTTTTTGTGACTGGGTTACCTCACTCAGGATGGTTTCTTCTAGTGTCATCCATTTGCCTGTGAATCTCATGATTCCATTACTTTTTTCTGCTGAATAGTACTCCATTGTGTAGATGTACCACATTTTCTCTACCCACTCTTCGGGTGAGGGACATCTAGGTTGCTTCCAAGTTCTGGCTATTACAAATAAAGCTGCTATGAACATAGTGGAACAGACATCTTTGTTGTATGAATGGGCATCTTTTGGATATATGCCTAAGAGTGGAGTTGCTGGGTCTTGTGGTAGGTTTATTCCAATTTTTCTGAGGAATCTCCATACTGCTTTCCAAAGTGGCTGAACCAATTGGCACTCCCACCAGCAATGGAGGAGTGTCCCCCTTTCACCACATCCTCTCCAGCATAAATTGTCATTGGTGTTTTTGATTTTAGCCATTCTGACAGGAGTGAGATGGTATCTCAGAGTTGTTTTGATTTGCATTTCCCGGATGGCTAAGGATGTTGACCACTTTCTCAAGTGCCTCTCAGCCATTTTTGACTCCTCTATTGAAAACTCTCTATTTACTTCTGCAGCCCACTTTTTAATTGGGTCCTTTGATGTTTTGGAGACTTGCTTCTTAAGTTCTTTGTAAATTTTGGAGATCAACCCTCTGTCAGATGTGGGATTAGTGAATATTTTTCCCATGCTGTGGGCTGCCATTTTGTCTTGCTGACTGTGTCCTTTGCCTTACAGAAGCTTCTCAGTTTCAGTAGGTCCCATTTATTAATTGTTGATCTCACTGTTTGTGCTACTGGTGTTATGTTCAGGAAGCTGTCTCCTGTACCAATTCATTCAATGGTACCATCCACTTTCTCTTCTAAGAGGTTCAGTGTGGCTGGATTTATGTTGAGGTCTTTGATCCATTTGGACTTAAGTTTTGTGCATGGCGATAAACATGGATCGATCCGCATTCTTCTACATGCCAGTCTCCAGTTATGCCAGCACCATTTGTTGAAGATGCTTTCTTTATTCCATTGTATATTTTTACGAGGAAACTGAACAATCTCAATGCTGTTCAACTAAAAAATGAACAATAAAAATGTGGCACACACATCTATCTGTCATACAAACACACACACACACACACACACACACACACATCTATCTAGCATTGGCAATAGCCTGTACTGTGTGGGGATCTATGGGGTCTAACTAGCCAAAAACTCTTAGAGATTCCTAACCCTTCATGGTACTGAAAATACAAGTAGCTCAGCATTAAAACAAATTAGAAGGAGACCCCTGTTTTGGCACACTGGTACAAAAGTTAAGCAATGAATAAAACTTTCAAATCAATGCCAACAAGAAGTTTGTTGTAACCACCTCCTTCAAGCATTTTTCTAGTGATGGGAATTTCCTCCCCCTTTGTGAGGATTTTGAGCATATGGAGATTAATCTGTGTTTATTGGGATTTCCTGATTTTATCTTTCCTATAGTACTGTGTGATGCATCAATAGAGGGAGGAAGTAATATTATTGGTAGAGTCACCATCCATGTTTCTCTCTTGACTGCTTTTACTTCCAGAATGAGATGCTGACTCCCTATGGCAAATTAGTGTAGAATTGACCTTCACTGAAACTATTAAAAGACTCTGCATGAGAGCAAACAGTTTCTGGACTGGAGGAGTGTCTTTTGAGAATAATCAAAAGAATAATTGAACGAAAGACTGGAGGCTTACATATAACTCTTGAGTGGAATTTGAAGGCACAGGAAAAAAATATAAAAGATAGAATCCAGCATCATTTAATTTGAGTTAGAGAACAGTGACATTACTAAAGTATGTTGTTTTACATTTCTTTAAACAGTTATAAAGTTCTTTCACAATAATAACATTTGGGGACAGTGGCATGTCTCTGTGGGTAAAGTTATTGCCATTTAATTTTAAAATTTTGTTCTGTCTGTGGAACCCGCGTAAAATTATAAGGAGAGAATGAGCTTCTCAAAGTTATCCTCTGAAATTTGTATATGTTATGTCACAGAGTCTGCCTCCAACAATAACAATAAGTAAAATTTAAAATAATAATACTACTTATACTACTAAAAAAGAGTATTTTGAAAACTTCCTGATTTTAAATGAAATGAAAACCTTTACTTTTGTAGTTGACATGATTTTCTTGCTGTAACATTCAATAAATTTTTACTGGCAAATATCATAAATTTGTGTAGACTATATAATTTTCATGTACTGTAATGCTTTTTATGATTATATTTATCTTCATTTATGCTTATATTATATGTATTTGTCATAATTTATATTGATTTAATTTTACTTATTTATATGGTATAGTGAAATGATTCTGTTTATTATTTGATATACATATCATGAAAGTAATTAATATTCCCTGTCTTCTAAAATTTTGTCATTTTGAGATGTTTGGACAATTTCCATTTTAACTTTCCTAGTTCCTTATAAAATATGGAATTGTAAATTTCTCTAAATTGAAATAGTATTCTTCTTGCCTAGCCTCATGAGATTACAGTTAGTTACCAGTATGTGTGGCTCATATTGTATTCAATATTGAATTCTTTTTTTCAGTTATCTGAAAAAGATGAATGAGGAGAGATCTGCTTCTAAAAAAACCAAATCATTTATTACAATAAATCCACTTAAGTATTGTATTTCTTTTTGTCCCCAAGAGAGAAATACTAGCATTAACTCTTCTTTGAAAGTCTGGTAGAAATCTGTATTAAAGTCATCTTTTACTTTGTGGGGAGTGATAGATAAACAGTTAATCATTGCTACTATGACTGCTGCAGTTATGCGTCTACTTCTACTTAAATTGTTTATCTGATCTTGACTTAATTTTGTTAGGCGGTATATATAAAGATAATTACCCATTTCTTTAAGATTTTCTAATTTGATGTGTGAAAGGGGTTTTCAAATATGTCTTTATGACTCTCTGGTTTTCCTTAGTGTCTACTTTATGTTACCCTTTCATTTCTAATTTGGTTCATTTGAGTATTTTTTTCTTAGCCTTTTAGTTAATTTGGCTAATTGTCAGTATTATTCATTTTCTCAAAGAACCAACTCTTTCTTTTTTGTTTTTTCATACTTTTTGATTTTTTTTAAATTTGAATCACAAACCATCTTATTTTACTTAATCCCATGTCCCTCTCCCTCTCACCCTCCCATGCCCCTGACCAACCACTCCATATCATCCCCCATTTACTCCCCAGGGAGAGTGAGGCCTTCCATGGGGGATCATCAAAATCTGTCACATCATTTGGGGCAGGGCCTAGGCCCTCCACCAGGTATCTAGGCTGATAGAGTATCCCCCCATGAGGGAATGAGCTCCCAAAGTCCAAAGTCCATTCATGCACTAGGGATAAATACTGGTTCCACCACAAGAGATCCCATAGACTGCCCAGGCCTCCTAGCTGACACCCATGTTCAGTGGTCCTGGTTCAGTCTTATGTTGGTTTTCCAGCTGACAGACTGGTATCCATGAGCTCCCACTTGCTCAGGTCAGCTGTTTCTGTGGGTCTCTCTAGCCTGGTCTTGACCACTTTGCTCATCACTCCTCCCTCTCTACAACTGATTCCAGGAGCACACACACACACACACACACACACACACACACACACATGCACACTCACACATGTCCATTTAGATACCCACATACTACACTGCCACAGTGCAGTCAGTATTCCTTCACACATGTGAGATCCAAAGATGCAACTTCAGTCTTTAGGACCAATTTGCCAGTGCCTTTATTCCATCCTTTGTGTTGAGCCATTTTGATCTAACCTTCATGATATATTTAAAGTACAATGTTCATGCATATTTTGGTAAAACTTGGTGTCTGATGAAAAATTCCTCATCCCAATTGCTATACTATATCTTTTACAATGTCTGACCTACACATATTAGATAATCACCAATCACATGGGAAGAAAAGTCCCCCAGAGTTGACTTTTTATCTTCTTGAATGATGCCCATTTGCATATTTGTAGGTACAAGACTATGGGAGTATTCATGCACACTGAGACATTTGTGTGGAAGGAGGAAATTGTGTGTATCTCATGAACCCTGGGATTATAAAACACTATGTCCTATAGTGATTTATGCGGGTTCTGTGTATTCTAATCATTCCACAATTCACAAGCATGAGCAGTACCTCCAAATATCTGTTCTACCTCCTCTCATCCCTAACACAGAAGCAAACTCTAATTGATGAGCACTTGCAAATGAAAATTTAGTGTTCTCTTAAATTTTGTTTTGCAATAATTATAATGCACTCATGTGACTATTTCCTTTAACATGCTGTATATTTATTTATTATAATGATAAAAAATATTTACAAATTACAAATACATGGAATGTATATTTCTTCTAAAAACATCTTTCATTTAGTATGCTAGAAGTAAAATATTTTTAAGTGATAAAGTGGTTGTAACATTATTTACTGTTAAAACAGTATCATATATGGGTGACCCTTACGTTTTAAAAATGTTTCAGTTGTGTTAGAAAATATTCAAGCAGTCTGTTCTAGTTACCATGCTTCAAGCAGCAGTAAATGTGACATCATTAAGAATCTTTTATTAAAATTTTAACTTGATGGCTTCTCACTATGTGTCTAGGATAATAATTTCTGCAATTATTGAAAGTATGTCACTTCTGAAAGATCTTTTGGAAAGTGTTTCAATTCACACAGAGATTTATGATTGCTTATGTATTTGACATTGTCCTAGTTTGAGTGAGGACAACAGAAATGGTATATTCTACCCTTTTGTCCTTTCTTCTATCCTCATTTCTGTATTTCTTTCTTCATTCTTCTCAAGTTCTTTTTATTTAAGGTGATCTTTTTAACTGTAAGCTTACTGGGAAGACTTTATTATTGCAAAGAAAAAACTGCAGTATTAGTTACCTTTGCCATCTCTATACCAACGTTTACCTCTTAAAACATTTCTTTTTATTCCTAAACAAACAAAAAAAAGTGATCATGTTATCAAAATTAGTTAAGGATGAATAGAAAGAATAGTCACCATGTACCCTAATTATAATTATGAGTCAATATTTTGATGTAGCGATGGGTAAGTGTATTACAAGGTACAAATGAACTAAGAAAAAAGCATAGAAAAAATTGGTTCAATGGCTAATAACTTGTAAAAGCAGCTTTGTTGTACATCTGGTCTTATTCCCTCTCCAATATCTCTGACTGAATCTTCAACTTCACATTTAAAGGGCTCACAACAGGTATCTGGAAAATAAGATCACATTACTGATCTTATTTTTCATAGGATCTTGTATTTGTGTTGTTGAATAAGGGTCTTCTATACTGATGTTGGATTTATTTTATAATATAATCAAACAAATATATTTAATCAGAGGATATCTTCACATTTACGAAACTATAAAAGAATATTCCAATGTGGTTATATAACTTCATAGATAATTCAGTAGATCTATCAAACAATTTAATAATAATCACTACAGTGTATTTGTTCAACCTTTAGGTTTGCTTTTCCCCAATAACTTGATGAATCAAAATATGCTAATCTTTTCTTTACTCATTATAATTACTATCATCTATTTATATAGTGTAATAGTATAAATAATTATACATGTCTAACTTTTGATAAATTGTCTCCATTAACCTAGCACTATTTGTATACAGTTTAAATTAATATTTTGAAAGTCATAGGTTAATTTTTATAGTTCCTGTTAAAGATATCATTACTTAAAATTTTAAGTGTGGGGCATAAATCCCTCCTAAAACAATGTAGTATTAATAAGGCTAAGCACTTATCTCTTATATATATTTCATGAGAAAACTTCATAAATAACTCCCCCAGATTAAATATACAGTGTTAATTGATACAATTTAATGATATTAATAATGACATGTAAGAAATGAAACCAACACTAGATATAAAGAACAAAAGAATATTTTTGCAATAATCTGAAAGAAAATATATGATATACATTCTTAATATATGAAAGACATCATGTATAAATTTGACAGATAATTTAGAGGCAGAATCTCTAGGACATACCTGTCCCATGTGTGTATTGATAGCTATTTTTCAGTGTGAACCTCAATAGTTTCATCATTACTTTAGATTGCCACATATTATTCTCAGGCCCATTATGCTAAATGACTTACTCCATTCACTCAAAATATGGATGTTAAAATTCTTTCATGCACTGGACTGAAAATGCCAAAGACTTGTCTTCCTCAGCTTCTAAGTGCATCTTCACAGCAAAGACTCTTGAAAACTAATGCCATTGTGTGCCAAATTCCCCTCTTCACACTCAGAGACATCAGTCTAGTACCTCACATCAGAGCTCCTAGCTTTACCTCCTCATTCTCGGAGAGCAACATAGAATTCCAATGCCATGTGCATCAATTCTCAAGCATCCCATAAATTAAGTTAGAGAAGCCAAGAAAAGACATGGAATAATGCCTACTGATGATGGAATTCCTTTCCATGCATTGTTTCTAATTTTTTTTATGTTTTTCAAACACTGTAAGTGTTGCAAAGTATTCAGGACAACAAAATTAACATGATGATATTTACTAAAGATAAAAGCAAAGCCTATCTATATAATAGTTATTTTAATTGTCAACTTAAATAAAGCCAACTACCTGAGAATACAAAAAAATCTTTAATTGGCAAAATTGAAACTAAGAATTCAGTCGCCAAACTCATAAACAAATTGCCTTTGAAAATAAGGAAAATATGTATCTGTATGAAACAAATAATTAAAAGAATGCACATGACCACAAAATACTGTTCTATTGATATTTAGAAAACTCACTAATGAGTGAATATGTCTGGTTATCAATTTTCAAAATATTAACTAAATGGACAGAAACTCAACGTGATTCCTCTAAAATCAGGAAGAAGACAAGGCTGTCCACTCTGTCCATACCTTTTCAATATTGTCCTTGAAATTCTAGCTAGAGCAATATGGCAACAAAAGGAGATCAAGGGGATGCAAATTGTAAAGGATGAGGTCAAACTTTCACTATTTGCAGATAATATGATAGTTTACATAAGTGATCCAAAAAACTCTACCATGGAACTCCTACCAGTGATAAATACCTTCAGCAAATTGGCAGGATACAAGATCAACTCAAGAAAATCAGTAGCCCTATTATATAGAGATGATAAAAGGGCTGAGAAAGAAATCAGAGAAACATCACAACTTACAATAGCCACAAACAACATAAAATATCTAAGGTTAACTCTAACCAAACAAGTAAAAGGCCTTTGAGTCTTTAAAGAAAGAAATTAAAGAAGACACCAGAAAATGGAAAGATCTCCCATGCTCTTGGATAGGTAGGATCAACATAGTAAAAATGGCAATCTTACCAAAAGCAATCTACAGATTCAATGCAATCCCTCATTAAAATCCCAGCACAATTCTTCACAGGCCTTGAAAGAATTATCAACTTTAAATGAAAAACTGAAAGATCCAGGGTAGCCAAAACAACCGTGTTCAACAAGGCAACATCCGGAGGCATCACCATCCCTGATTTCAAGCTATATTACAGAGCTTTAGATATACCAATGGAATCGAATTTAACACCCCTACATTAACCCATACACAATGAACACCTGATCTTTGACAAAGAAGCTAAAATTATACAATAGATAAAGAAAGCATCTTCAACAAATGGTGCTCGAATAACTGTAAGACCACAGGTAGATCCATGTCTATCGCCATGCACATAAGTTAAATCCAAATGGATCAAAGATCTCAAGATAAATCAAGCCACCTGAACCTCTTAGAAGACAAAGTAGGAGGTACCCTTGAATGAATTGGTACAGGAGACTTCTTCCTGAACATATCTCCAGTAGCACAGACACTAAGATCGACAATTAGTAAATGGGACCTCATAAAACTGAGAAGCTTCTGTAAGGCAATGGACACAGTCAGCAAGACAAAAAGGCAACCCACAGATTGGGAAAAGATATTCACTAACCCCATATTTGACAGAGGAATGATCTCCAAAATTTACAAAGAACTCAAGAAGCAAGTCTCCAAAACACCAAAGGATCCAATCAAAAAGTGGGGGACTGAACTAAATAGAGAATTCTCAGTAGAGAATTCCAAAATGGCTGAGAGACATGTTAGAATGTGCTCAACATCCCTAGTCATCCTAGAAATGAATATCAAAACAACTCTGAGATACCATCTTACTCCTGTCAGAATGGCTAAAATCAAACACTCCAATGACAGTTTATACTGGAGAGGATGTGGAAAAAGGGCAACACTCCTGCACTGCTGTTGGAAATGCCAACTTGTACAAACACTTTGGAACTCAGAAAACTGGCATATACCCAAAAGATACACATTCACACACCAAGGAAGTCTGTTCCACTATGTTACCAGCAGGATTATTTGTAGTAGTCAGAACATGGAAGCAACCTAGATGCCCCTGAACTGAAGAGTAGATAGAGAAAATGTGGTACATTTATACAATGGAGTACTATTCGGCAGAAAAGAAACAATTTTGAAATCTTGCAGGCAAATCGATGACACTAGAAGAAACTATCTTGAGTGAGTTAATTCAGTCATAAAAGAGAAACATGGTATGTACTCACTCATATATGGATTTTGGACATGAATCAGAAAAGTGCTAGCATAAAATCCCACTTCCAGAGAGTTTGGAAAAGAGAACTTTCATCCAGTAACAGATGGAAGCAGAGGCAGACACCCACAGCTAAACACTGAACTGAACTCCTGGAATCCAGGTACAGAAAAGGAGAACTGATGAGCAAAGAATTTAAGACTGAGATGGTTTAACTCACAGAAACGGTTGACCTGAACAAGGGGAAGCTCTTGGACCCCAGATTATTGTCTGTGTGGAAAGCATGGGACTGACCCAGATCCCCTGAATGTGGTTGTCAGTGAGAAAGCCTAGGTAATCTATGGGCCTTCGGTAGTATTTATCCCTGGCATACAAGTAGACTTTGAGTACTCATCCCACAATGAGAGATTCTCTATCAGTTTGGACTCTAGTGGGAGGGGCTAGGCCCTGACCGGATGAAATGACAGACTTTGGAGATCCTCCTTGTAGGGCCTCACCCTCCTTGGGTTTCAGAATGGAGGTTGGCTGGGGGACTAGGGAGCCTGGTAGGCATGTCGAGGAGGGGGGAAGGGAGGGGGAGCGAGCTGGAATTGACATGTGAAACAAGTTTGTTTCTAACTTAAATAAAAAAAGAATGTTTACTGTTCTTCCATATCCTAGATAAGTAGTACTATTGGTTTTTTCACCCATTTCTCCCATTAACTTTTCTAGAATAGAACTAAAGACAATATAAATCTGCTCAGTGATTTAGAAGTAAACATATATTAAATCAATATTGAGATTTAAATTAGATTTTCTCTATTTTCTATCTAATTATCATATAACCTCTTAATTTGAATTGTTTTTTCTATCAAAAGATAAATATTATCTTATAAGAAATTAACAAAACAAAATATCTTTTATGAAATCATACAAAGTTGACTTCCAGTTTTGAAAACATTTTTGGACGTCAAAGATATGTTGGAATAAGTGACCCTTCAAATGCTTGATCACATTTACAAAAGAAACAAGAAAACCAATAGCTCTTTCCCTTCAAAGTTTATTGTTAACACAGATTTAGTATTTTCTTAATTACACTCCATCATATAAGTGATACATATTTATGCAGTGTCGAAGGTCATAAATAGAAAATACTTTGCATTGCCTCCCTTCACTCAGGTCCTCAGTTTTATGACTTGGGTCGTGTGCCCCCCTGGTCAGGTCAGCTGTTTCTGTGGGTTTCTCCAGCATGGTCTTGGCTTCTTTTCTCATCCTTCCTCCCTTCCTACAAGTGAGTTCCAGGAGTTTGGCTCAGTACTTAACTGTGAGTGTCTCCTTCTGCTTCCATCAGCTACTGGATGAAGGTGAAGGATTTGATGGAGACCTTTTGGTTTAGGGATTGAGTTGCCCTTGTTCTCTTACTCTCTACATATTGCGTCTCTGTATTTGTTCATATCTGCTTCAGAAAGTTGTTTCTCTGATGATTATTGAGTAACACACTCACCAGGAGTTTGCCAGAATATTGCTATGCTTCCTTTGTAGAACAATATTTGGTTTTACACTGGGTCCTCCTTGCCTCCTCCTCCATGGAGTTCTCTGAGGCCTGCATCTCATAATTCTTAACTTTTTAACACATAATTTATTATTATGAGCATAATTAAGTTATATGTTATAGCATGTATATAAGGTTTAATGCTCTATACATTTTTCAAAGCATTATATTGGACGTCTTTACAATATAACGCTAAATAAATACTTTTCCTGAAAATGCTCAAACTTTGAGTTTCTAATATTTTAATATGATATTTTCATATCACATATCGAATTATTTTTAATTTGGGATTTCCTACCCATGTGTGTTAAGTGAGTAACAGATAGTAAGATAAACTCTGACATAATTTGCCTCATCAATTATTTTACTATACCTTGGTATTCACAGTCATCATAGTTGAACTTTTTTGTATCGACTGAAGCAACTCTACCTAACTTCCCCAGGTGATTGCTGGTGAGATTATTTGTCCTCTGCCTTCTACTTGCTCCTAGTTTCAGTTAATAACAGCTTTTCTTTCTGTTTGTAGGTCAGGGAGGCTTAAAGCATCATTTCCCTTTATCTTCCCAACTGAATAGTTTCCTGCCATGCTTTACCCCTGTGTCTGTAATGTAAAAAACATCCGTCCTACCTAAATTACCATTCAAGTGTAATACCTTTTTTATTTAACCCTGAGTGCATGACTGCTCTCTTTAATCCTACTCAATCTACCCTGAACAGGGAAATATCGCAAGGAGAATTTATGGTTCCAAGCTTCAAACACTATTTCTCAGTGTACTTGGAAATGGTTTCAAAATTGATGTTCACTGAAGTTTTAGATCAAAAATTGAGCACAGATAAAACCAAGGTCATGACTAGTCTGCTCACAATTATTTCTGTAAAAGCTTACCTAGAGAGAGTAGTCCCACTGTGCTTAGTATCTCAAATGATGAATTAACATGAGACACAAAATTAAAGTATTAAGAAATATAGTCCCTTAATCTGCTTGAAAAGTATTCAGGCGTGACCTGACCAATTAAGCCACTAAAGTGATATGACAGGCAGGTTAGACAAGCTTAGAGAGTGTCTAGAACTCAAATAGTCACTGGGCTCAGGTGAGCATGCACAGAGTAAAAGGATAAATTACAGCTATAAATTATGTATTTTAGAATAGAATTGAACAGCTACTTGCATGTGATCCCTAGAAAACTCCTAACAGTTATATTCTAAGATCTCATGACACTAGAATATATTTTCTGTTTACCCCAGAGACCCTGATGTCCAATGAATGTAAATTCCAAGTGTCAATAATATACATTAATACTGTCTATGGGGAAAGAGAAAATATTATTTGATCCCTTGTGTAGGAGAACTAATCATCATATTTTTAGTTTTACCTAATCTACCTTAACATGCATATAAACATACATATTCCAATATAATGAAAGAAGAATTATTCATTAAAACAATTTAAAACACATGCAATACATAATTTATGAAAATAGAAGAGCCAAATTAGGACACCTATATATAATTTTTGTGTAATTACTGAATTACTTCATATTTGACACCATTATTCAATTAAAGCAATTAAGAGAATAAAGACATTGCACCAGTTTTCTTATATTTTTTACAATATAGTTTTCCTACTATTGTACATAGGACAGTTTCCTAAAAAACTGTTTCTTGACTCATTGCAAAAGCATAACTGCCATATATTTATCTAACCTGTGAACTGTAGAAAATCATTTCTGACCTTTTAAATCCAGGCCTCAGATACAGATCAAGCATGGACAAAATACAGTCCAGTTAATAAATGTAGCTGTGCAAAGCATGATGAGCAGAAACAAAACAGAAAATGAAAAATCAAAACATGCTAGCACTCATTTTGTTCTCCTGTATTAAAAGTCCTCACATAAAAGACAGGGGGAAATAAGAATGTATATTAATACAATGTGTGGGAGGTTGATATTGCTGAAGTAAATTGACCAATGTACTAACTATTTTCTGGATGTTAAAACACTATATATTTTGGGAAATTTCTTCATCTCCTACTCAGTTCTGAATTTGATGGAAGTAATTAAGGGATTAGGAAGGGTGTATTATAGGTACCATATTTCACTGCTCTCTAAATGAACTATACATTTAAAAAGAATATAGTGATTGCAAAGTATACACTTTTTTTGGTATTTGTTCATCTGCAGTTAACTGCATCATACAGTAAAACCATACTCTAATGAGTTAATCATGACCTATCCTAATCCTTAACCTACACCAGACTGGATGAGCAGTTCCAGGTCCCATGATAGACAGGACTATATCCAGATTGTCCAGTAAGTAAAATGGTCAGTGAAGTGAACCCAGGTCACCTCCTCACAATGATCACACATCACTCTCCAGCCACTTTAGACTAGGATTCAGTCTTTGCACCAGTTAGTTGTAATCAGGAGATGCCAATCTCATTAATAACTTTGACAATTGTCTACATTCATACGTTGAATACACGCAAATGGCCTCCAAGTGTTTAACTCCCTGTAGAGTCTTAAAGACAGTCTCTTGACCATGAAGGGAGAATTTACTTCTCCAATGGGTAGGAAGACATTTCTCTATATTATAAAAAGAAAAATGACTTATTAAATATTTTTCCTTTTCATTTTTTATTTAAATTAGAAACAAACTTGCCTCACATGACAATGGAAACTCCCTCTCCCTCCCCTACTCCCCCCCACCCCCAGGCTCCTACCCAATCTCTACTCCTTTACCCATGGAGGGGGAGGTTCTTCATAGAGGCTCTACAGAGTCTGTCATTTCATTCAGGGCATGGCCTAGACCCTCTGTCAAGAGTCCAGGCTGAGAGAGTATCCCTCATTGGGAGATGGGCACCCAAATTCCATTCGTATGCCAGGGATAAATACTAATCTACTACCCAAAGCCCAAAGATTGCCTAGGCCTCCTCACTGACACCCATATTCAGGCGGTCTGGATCAGTCCCTTGCTTGATCAGTCCAATCATTCTGGGGTCCAAGAGCTCTCCCTTGTTTAGGTCAGCTGTTTCTGTGGGTTGAACCAGCACAGTTATGGCCCCATTGCTCATGAGTCCTCCCCTCTCTGTCACTGGATTCTAGGAGTTCAGTTCAGTGTTTAGCTGTGGGTGTCTGCCTCTGCTTCCATCAGTCACTAGATGAAGGCTCTATTTGCCAGACTATCTGGCAGTGGGATTGTAGGCTGACATAACCCTAATCCATGTCTAAGATCCATATATGAGTGAGTACATAAGATGTTTCTCTTTTTGTGAGTGAGTTACCTCACTCAGGATGGTTTCTCCTTATGCCATTCATTTGAGTGGAAATTTCAATATTCCAGTGGTTTCTTTTACACTGAATTGTACTCCATTGTGTAAATGTACCTCTCATGGGTGGAGTCCATCTGTGTATATGTTGTCCTACTGGTTGACTAATAATGCACTGTTAGCCAATAGGGAAGCAAGATAGGTAGGGCTAGGAGTCCTTGGTATTTTTTATTTTAGCCATTCTGACAAGAGTAAAATGGTGTCTCAGAGTTGTTTTGATTTGCATTTTCTCAGATGGCTGGGGATATTGGGCACTTTCTTAAGTGTCTCAGCCATTTTAGACTACTCTATTGAAAATTCTCTATTTAGTTCTATACCCCACTTTTTAATTGGATCCTTTGTTGATAAGGAGACTGACTTCTTCATTTTTTTTTATAAATTATGAAGATCAGCCTTCTGTCAGATGTGGGGTTAGTGAATATATTTTCCAATTCTGTGGGCTGCCTTTTTGTGTTGCTTACTGTTTCCTTTGCCTTACAGCAACTTCTCAGTTTCAGGAAGTCCCATTTGTAAATTTTCATCTCAGTGTCTATGCTACTGCAGTTATGTACAGGAAGAAGGCTCCTGTGCCAATTCATTCAAGGGCACCTCCCAATTTTCTCTTCTAAGAAGTTCAGTGTAGCTGGATTTAGGTTGAGGTCTTTGATCCGTTTGAACTTAAGTTTTGTGCATAATGATAGACATGGATCTATCTGAAGTCCTCTACATGCTAGCATCCAGTTATGCCAAAACCATTTGTTGAAGATGCTTTCTTTTTTAATTGTATAATCTCAGCTTCTTTTTCAAAGATCAAGTATTCATATGTTTATGAGTTAATGTTGGGGTGTTCAGGTCGATTCCATTGGTATACCTGTCTATTTTTGCGCTAATATCAAACTATTTTCAGGACTATAACTCTATAATAGTTCTTGAAGTCAGGCATGGTGATGCCTCCAGATGTTGATTTGTTGAACAGGGTTACACTGGCTATAATGGGTCTTTTGTTTTTCCATGTAAAGTTGAGAACTGTTCTTTCAAGGTCTGTGAAGAATTATGCTGAAGATGGCTTTTGGCAAGATCGTCATTTTTACTACGTTGATCCTACCTATCCAATAGCATGGGAGATCTTTCCAATTTCTGGTGTCTTTCTTTAAAGACTCAAAGTTCTTGTGATACAAGTATTTCAATTGTTTGATTAGTATTATCCCAAGGTACTTTATGTTGTTTGTGGCAGTTGTAAAGGAGATGTTTCTCTGATTTCTTTCTCAACACTGTTGTCATCTATATATATAGTAGGGCTACTGATTTTCTTGAGTTTATCTTGTATTCTGCCACTTTGCTGAAGGTATTTATCAGCTGTTAGAGTTCTCTGGTAGAAGTTATGGGGTCACTTATGTAAACTATCATATCATCTACAAATAGTGAAAGTTTGCCCTCTTCCCTTCCAATTTGTATCCCCTTGATCTCCTTATTGCTCTAGCTAGGACTTCAAGTACAATATTGAAGAGGTATGGAGAGAGTGGACAGCCTTGTCTTGTTCCTGATATTATAGTAATTGCGTTGAGTTTCTGTCCATTTAGTCTGATGTTGACTGTTGGTTTGCTGTATGTAGCTGTTATTATGCATAGTTATATTCCTGTTATTCCGGATCTCTCCAATACCTTTATAATGAAGGGCTGTTGCATTTTGTCAAAGGCATTTTCAACATCTAGTGAGAAGATCATGTAGTTTTTGTTTCTCACATTGTTTACATGATGGATTACAGTGATGAATTTTCACATGTTTAACTATCCCTTTATCCCTGGAATGACACCTACTTAATCATGGTGGATGAGTTTTCTGATGTGTTCTTGGATCCGATTTGCCAGTATTTTATTGAGTATTTTTGCATCAATGTTCATGAGGGATATATAAATTTTCCTTATAGCACTGTTTTCAAAGTGTTCTATAAGTTTGGTTACATTGTATCTTCATTCTCATTGAATTCTAGGAAGTCTTCGATTTCTTTTTTCATCTCTTCTTTGACCTCAGAATGGTGCAATTGCTCATTTGATTTCCATGTGTTTGTAGATTTTCTGCAATTTGTGTTATTGAATTCTAACTTTAACACATGGTGATCTGATAAGATACATGGAGTTATTCCAAATTTTTGGTACCTCTTGTAGTTTGCTATGATGCCAAGTATGTGGTCAATTTTTGAGAAGGTTCCATGTGGTGCTGAGAATAAGGTATATTCTTTTGTTTTTGGGTGGAATGTTCTATATATATCTATTAAACCCAATTGAGTCATAACTTCTATTAGTTTCTTTACTTCCTTCTTATGTTTCTAGCTGGTGGTCCTGTGCACTGGTGAGAGTGGAGTGTTGAAATCTCCCACTATAAGCAGGTGAGGTTTTATATGTGATTTGAGTTTTAGTAATGTTTCTGTTATGAAAGTGGATGCCTTTGTGTTTGGGGCATAGTTGTTCAGAACTGAAACTTCACCTTGGTGAATTTCTCCTTTGATGAGTATGAAATGACTTCCTTCAACCCTTTTGATTGGTTTTAGTTTAAAGTCTAATTTGTAAGATATTAGGATTGCTACCCTGCTTGTTTCTTGGGTCCATTTGATTGGAAAATCATTTCCCAACCCTTAACTCTGAGGTAATACCTGTCTTTGAAGCTGCAGTGTGTTCCCTGTATGCAGCAGAAGTATGGATTCTTTCTTTGAATTCATTCTGACAGCCTGTGTCTTTTTATGGGCAAATTAAGTCCATTAATATTTTAGGGATATTAGTGTCCATTGGTTGGTTATTTTTGTTTGTTTTGTAGTTGTTGTTGATGGAATAGTGTGTGGATTTTCACCCCTGTTTTCTTTTGGCTGTTGGTAAAGTGGGATTATTTATTGCATATGTTTTTCTGGTTGTAGTTAACTTCCTTGGGTTGGAGTTTTCCTTCTAGAACTTTCTGCAGGGCTGAATTAGTGGATACGTATTGTTTAAATCTCGGTTGTCATGGAGTATCTCATTTTCTCTATCTATAGTGATTGAAAACTTTGCTGAACTGGCATCCATGGTCTCTTAGTGTTTGTAGAATATCTATACAGGATCTTCTGGCTTTCAGAGTTCCTATAGAGAAGACAGCTATAACTCTGACATGTTTGTCTATGGATGCTACTTGACCTTTTTCCTTATCTGCTCTTAATATTCTTTCTTTATTCTCTATGTTTTGGGTCTTGATTATTATCAGGTGAGGGGATTTTTTTTTGTGCTCCATACTATTTGGTGTTCTGTAACCTTCTTGTACCTTCATTGGCATGATTTTCATTTGGTTGGAAATTTTTTCTTCTCTGATTTTGTTGAATATGTTTTCTTCCCCTTCGAGATAGTTTACTTCACCTTCTTCCATACCTATTATACATAGGAAATTTTGTGTTAGGGATTTATTGGACTTAAGATTTTCTTTCGTCGATGAATCTAGTTCTCCTAGTTTATCTTCAACACCTCAGAGTCTCTCTTCCATGTCTTCTCTTCTGTTGACTATGTTTGCCCAGCTTTTCTATCTTCAGCATTCCTTCAGACTGTGTTTTTTAATTGTCTCTATTTCAGCTTTTAACCCTTGCACTGTTTGAACTGTTTCTTGCAATTTTTGCTTTGTCTTTTTCTCCCTTATTGCATTTGTTGGATTTTTCATTTATTTTTTCTTCCATTTCATGCATTTTTTGGCTCGTTTTTTCTTCTATTCTTTAAGGGATTTTCTCATATCCTCTTTGAGAGTCTCTATCATTTTCATGAAATTGTCTTCAAGATCATTTTCTTCTTCATCTGCATTGGGGTATTCAGGTCTTGCTAGCATACAGTCTCTTGACTCTGGCAGTTTCCTATTGCTTTTTCTGTTGCTGAGTGTATTGTTATATTGTCTTCTTCCCATCTCTTCTTCCAGTGGGTGCAGAAGGAGTCTCTTCCTATCCTGGTGGGTATGTGAACATGGTTCATTTCTGGTATGTGCAAGCATTTCCAATACTCTGGTGGCTCTCCTCTTGTGTGGATGGAGGTGCTCCTAATACCAGGGCCTTGGTAGTCTTTGGGTAGGCTGGACTCTGTTGGGATTGGATTTGCAGTGCACAGTCCCCAGGCCTCAGGTGGTTCTGTGGAGGGCACCAGAAGGCAGGTCAGAAACAGGCCCACTCTTACATTGCCTGTCTTGTGTGTGGAGAATGCAACTTGTTTGCTGGAATTTTCTGGGTGAGCTGACTTCCATTAGGATGGGATGTGCACTGTGCAGTACTGATGCGTAGCTGGTTGCTCTGCTAACAGGACACTAGAAGGCAGGCTGGAGAAAGGTCCAGACCTGCCTAGTCATATGGGAGGATAAAGGGACCAGGATGCTGGCAGTCTTTGGGTGTGTTGACTCCTGCTAGGTATGGGGATGCAGTGCTCAGTACCCTGGTCTCAGCCACTTTTGTGCAGAGCACCAGAACTCAGGCTGGAAACAGGCCCAGGCCTATCTGCTCCAGTGGGTAGATAAAGGGACTATGGTGCTGGCAGTCTCTGGGCAGGTGAATCCTGTCCTACTTAGTAGCTTTTATCAAAAACACCAATGACAATTTATGCTGGAGAGGATGTGGTGAAAGGGGGACACTCCTCCATTGCTGGAGGGAGTGCCAACTGGTTCAGCCACTTTGGAAAGCAGTATGGAGATTCCTCAGAAAAATGGGAATAAACCTACCACAAGACCCAGCAACTCCACTCTTAGGCATATATCCAAAAGATGCCCATTCATACAACAAAGATGTCTGTTCCACTATGTTCATAGCAGCTTTATTTGTAATTGCCAGAACTTGGAAGCAACCTAGATGTCCCTCACCTGAAGAGTGGATAGAGAAAATGTGGTACATCTACACAATGGAGTACTATTCAGCAGAAAAAAATAATGGAATCATGAGATTCGCAGGCAAATGGATGACACTAGAAGAAACCATCCTGAGTGAGGTAACCCAGTCACAAAAAGAGAAACATGGCATGTACTCTCTCATATATGGATTTTAGACATAGATCTGGGGAGTGCCAGCCTACAATCCTATGGCCAGAGAGTCTGGGAAACAGAAACTACATTTAGTGGCTGGTTAAGTACTGAGCTGAACTCAAGAAAGCCAGTATCAGAGAGGGAGGACTGATGATCAAAGGGATTAAGACTGGGCTGGTTTAACCCCCAGAAACAGCTGACCAGACAAAGGTTAACTCTTGAAGCCCAGGCATCAGCCTGGGAATCCAGCATGGGACTGATCAAGACCCCCTGAATCTGGGTGTCAGTGAGGAGGCCTAGGTAATCTATTGAGCCTTGGGCAGCAGATCAGTACCCATCCCAAGTATGCACACGGACTTTGGACTCCCATAGAACAATGTGAGGTGCACTATCACCCTGAACTCTTGGGGAAGGGTCTAGGCCCTGCCCTATATGAAATGACAGACTATGGACACCCCCATGGAGGGCCTCACCCTCCCTGGGGGAATGAGGGGATAACGGGGGGGTTGGGGGGAGGGCACGGGAGGAGAGGAGGGAAAAGGAGAGGGACCTGGAACTGACTTGTGAAGCAACCTTGTTTCTTATCTAAATTTAAAAAAAAAGAATAAAAAAAATCATTATTGATTAAAAAAAAAAGAAATAGATGGAGAGTGAGCATGGGGGAGGTTGGGAATAAGAAAAGGGGAGGGAGGGGGAACTGGGGTTGGTATGTAAAATGAAAAATAAAATATTTAAATAAATATTATTTTAATGTAAAAAAAATTTCTCATGCCTCTTCCCAATACGTTAGTTCCTAGTTTTTTCAGAAGACATACTCTCTCCATGACATCCAAAGATGCAGAAGTATTTAGAAATTAATAGTATTTGCTTTCTCATCAAAGAGTATTATGATACTATTTAATATTATAATACAAGGGAATTAAATGTACAAATGGAAGTAATGAAGAAAATAAAAGTGCTCTACTTGAATAAAAAAATGTAGAACTTCTGTTATCACTAAAAATTTTTTGTCAAGGGAGTTTTATGATATGGAAAGGTGAAAGTCACATATACTTACCTTTGAATTAGCTTAAATCCTAGAAAATTAGAATCCTATGCCATCCATAAAATAACCAGAGGCTCAGTAGTATATATGTACAACCCCAGTCAATAAGAAGTATAGGGTCTCAGGTAGTAGATCAGTGTTTATCCCTGGCCTCTGAATGGACATTGGGAGCCCATTCCACACGGAGAGATGCTATCTCAGCATGAACAAATATGGGTGGGCCTAGGCCCTGCCTTGGATGATATGACAGATTTTGGAGATCTCCCATGGAGGGCCTCACCCTCCCTGTGGAGTGGAGGTTGTGTTTGGGGGGTTGGTAGGGGTTGGGTCAGAAGGAGAGGGTGAGGGAGCTGGGATTGAAATATGAAACAAGTTTGTTTCTAATTTAAATAAAAATATTATAAAAATAATATATCACCAACACTGAGTCTGTTGCAAAATATTAAAGATATATGGAGCCTATCACCCTCCAAAATGAAAGATCCAATGTCAAGGCCAGTGTGAAGCAGTTTTCCATGACCAGGCCCCAATAAAATAAAATATAAAATGCATTTAAAGTAATATATGTTTTACATGGAAGAATAGTCAGACTCAAATATTATAAACTTCACACACACACATTAATCTACAATTCTGTATCACTTCATTAATATCTTTAATACAGTGGCTCACCTTTGCCAGAGTTAGGAAACTGTTATTTAAATCAGACCAATAATTAAATTATGGATTCTTTTAAAATTGTAAGCATTGCTTTATGTTCCTAAGTAAATTATGAAAAAATATATTATGAGGGCATTTTCTGCCAGGGAAACAATTGAAACAAAAAATAACATGTACCCTTCTGTTCTATTTAACAGATATAGATACGATCTGTGGTGGGGTTGATGTATCACATATGAATACTTTCTTGATATCTAACATCAATGCCTAAATATGAGACTCTTAGTCATCCTTGCCATACTTAGCCTCGTTATACACATCAACTAACACTATGGACATTGCTGCAGTGAATTGACTCAGTTGATCACTGTCCTACAGCATCAAAATTGCTTAAGTTGTAATGATTGTTAAAGTCACACCCCTCATGAAATGTTTCATAACAACAGACATACAAGTCATAATAAAGAACCATTTTTTGCTCTATATGAAGAAACAAACATTGATTATGGAAAATGAGATATATTACAAAAGGCATTCCATTCCCTATCCTGATCTTTAAGATATTTTCTATGTTGTTCAGAATGTCTTATCACTAAACAATTCTTCTGCATTAGCTCTAGTCAGACATTTTTGGAGGATTTCAGCTTACAAATAAAGACAGAAAGATGCTTTTTATTAATTATGAAATCTTGGCCTATGGCTTAGACTTGTCTCCAACTAGCTCTTATAACTTAAATTAACCTGTTTTTATTAATCTACATTCTGTCACATGGTTCAGTTTTCTCTCCTTTGTACAGTAATTCTGACTTGTCCTTGCTTGTCTTGCTGGGTTTACCCACTTCTCTTCTTCCTAGAGTTTTCTGTCTCTCAAAACTCCTGCCTATTATCTCCTGTTTAGTTATTGGACACTCAGCTCTTTATTAAACCAATCACAGTGACATCTTTACAAAGTGTAAACAAATATTCCAAGATATTCAGCCTCCTAGCTGTTGGAATTAGAGGTGTGTGCCTCTACTACACTCACACAAACACACACACACACATACAATTAAACTATACTGGTACAAGTCAGTGAAGTTCTTTGTACTAGTAATTGCTTTTCTTTTTTTTTTCCTTAATATGAAAGAACTGTTCTAACTTCGTTTAGCCTATAGTATTTTCTTGCTCAAGCCATGCTCCTTGCAAACAGAAATTGCTACTGGTTTACCTACTTATGAACTAAGATGAGTGAAGAAAAAATTACAAATTTCATGAAGATTGAATTATATAATAGATATGAAGGACATAGGAGGACATTGGGTGTCCTGCTTTCACTCGTCTTCTTACTCTCTTATGACAGATTCACTCACTGAATCTATAGCTGAGCTGACAGTTGGCAAATCTAGCGATCCTCAAGGCTCTTCCCATTACCCCACTGTGGTACAGGGTTACCCACATAAACCTTCATGAGTCCATGTATGCTCTTACCCACTGAGACATGTTCATAACCCTTATTCATATTTATAAACAGAGGAATATATTTTCCTCACCCATAACCATGGGGATCCAACTATTCATGCAGGAACTTACATTTGCTGCCAGGATGAAGGACATACCTGATGCATCATTGTGTTGTGGGGAATTAATAGGAGACATGTGTTAAACCCAGAATGAGATTTTAAAATATTGAATATAAATCTCATTTGTGCTAATTCTATATTATAATTACTATTATTGTCCTAGTGTGGGGACTCATGGCCTTGTATATGCTAAGTACTTACCTTACCAATGATTGAAGTTTTGGTTTGTTACAATACAATATAGGACATGCAATGAAGATTAAAACAAGTATTTTTTCAGTGGTGCTGCCTAAATGCTGGGTATTTTAAACTTAAGTTCCTAGGGAAATAACCTATGACTTTGAAGTTGCTATAAAAATAATTGACTGTCATGACAGTGGAAAGTTCAGAGTAGAATCTTCTTGGACAATCTTTAGACCATTTCACGGACATATTCTCATTCTCTGTTTCTATCTCTCAGTGTCTCTCTGTCTCTGACTCCAGTATCGTTTTTATTGTGATTGTCATTTCAAATATATCAGATTAGCAGGTAATTTGTTTCCCACCATTTCCAGACTAAGAATGCAATCAAACAAAGTCAGAAACACATAGCAGAAATTTTCCTGCTTTTTTATTTTAAATACAGAATATTCATGTACCCTGACAATATAGATAGTAAATGCCTTGTTTTTGTTCTGTGACTATTAGAAGCTTATGTAATCTCCTCCACATGAAGCAAGCTATCACAGAAAACCCAAATCTGTAATCTCAAGTCATAGTCACTCATTTTGTTCCAGGATAATTAGCATTTTATTTTTTTGTGGTGAGTCTCTGTTTTCTTTCTAGAGTTTACTCTGTGAAACATTTATTACCTTAAATGGACTGGAAATGAAACATTGGTTTCATAGTACATTGTGCTATATGAAGTAGATTACATGATGATGGTGATGATTGTGACCACTATTATTTGTTTGTCAAGGGAATCAAACCTGAATTCTTTCACAGGCTAAGGTAATTAGATTTCACTTTTTTTAGTGTCTTAAACTTTTAAATAATTTCTGGGGCCAGATTTCATTAAAGACTTATATTTGCCACATTAAAATGTTTACTTATGAAAGATAAAGTTTTTCTAAGTCTTTGTTGCTGGTATAACAATATTGCTTTATGATTTTTTTTCTTTATAAACAACAGATAGCATGTACTAAATATTTGTTAATTTTTGTTAATTAAATTTAACATTGGCCAATTTCATTCATGTATATAATCCACTTTGACTACACACACACACACTCACACACACACATCACAGTCCCTTTCAACTATCAACCCTTTTTCCCCAGCAAAGATTCTGTTTAAAACTTTGTTCATGTCTTTTTGTTTGTACTGTGACCTGCTCAGTTTAGTAAGGTCAGTCAATATAACCATAATGAAATATCCATTGGAGCCATGTGTACTCACCAGTATGTACACAATTCAAGACAATGTCATCCAGAATCAATCTATATCCAGTAGCATCTTTTATAATTTTTATTTTTTTATTTGCATTTTAGTCTTGCAATTTTCTGAACAAATCATAGATTGTGTTGCGATGAGATAAAGTTAATTTCCTATCATGGGGCAGTGGTCATTACTTTTCATCTTTTGATTAGGAAACATACCTTAGATACAAAATTCAGGCATTATGTATCTGCAGCGTAACAAATTTGGCCCCCAGCAGCTAATGCTTGAACTTATAAGTACATAAACACTCAACTTAGAGTTCTCTAAAGCAGTAGAATTATTAGCATAGATATATACTAGAACAGTATTAATTAGATTGGCTAATATATTGTCTGGATAGTCCAATAATTGCTGTCTTCCCATTGACAGGGTGAGAACCTAACAGCTAGTTGGTCAATATGGCAGAACACCTCAGAATTCTCAGTGTGTCATTGTAGGTGAAAGATACTGAATTGCTGTTTCTGCCCTTGTTGGAAGGCCAAGAAGCTGAGTTCTGGTGTCAGTAAGAGACTACTCCAAGCCTGTTTTATTACCTCAGTATCATTTATTTATTACCACAGTTCCAAATTTCTCAGGCTTTCCTTATTACTACTCACTAATAAAGTCAATGATAGGACCCGAAACTCTCCGGCTACCATGTCTTCATTTTTATGCACTTTCATGTAGAAAAACCAGTGCTCATTCCTGGGCTCGCTGCATAGTTCTAATAATAAATGTGAGCATTTCACTTTAGTTTGTTACACATAGATAAACTGGCCCCAGAGCCCTGCTCTAAGAAACTTTGTGGCATCAAACTTAACTGAAGTTGTTTTTTTTTATAGGCATCATGTATTTAGCTATTCCATTTCTAGCATCTTTCTTTGGCTTCTGTTTCATTCCATCATCTCCCTGTCTCGATACCTGCCTAAATTCCAATAATTAAGAACATGTAAAAGTGAAGTTAGGTATCACAATTTCACTATGTTAGGTTTAAACACTCTCATAATTAGTGTTACTTTCCTTATTTAGACTCCATATACTACAATATCTATTGGACAGGCAATTTTTTTACTGAAGATCAGCCTAAATTGCCTAAGAAAATGAAAATTTTAGTTGTAATATACTGTGCACTTCAGTTTCTTTCATTGTGATAAAATATGAATATTTTGAATATTTCTATAGGATATGCATTTTTTGTACTACAGTAAATTTGCTATTTCAACTTACCTTACAAAAAGCATCAAATATGTGCTGATTGCCTCCTAAAAATCAAATAGTGAAGTTAGAATTTCAGTTCTTTGTAAATATTAACAGACTGCAATTTCCTCCACTTTAGGGATCTTGATTTTATGACTAAATTCAGTTTTTCTTTTGTCTGACCACTGTTTTACTATTATCATAACATTTTCTCAGAAACTCTTCTGTTAATATCGATGGTCAGTAGTGTTTGAGAATCACAATAAGCATATAATCATTTTCATATAAATCAGTTTTAGAAACTCTCTAGGTTATCATGTAATCAGTTCATGGAATGACTAAACTCATTAAAAAGAAAGAAAATTGACTGACTGTTTCTCATAACAAAATATGACCATTTATTAAATTATAAATCTGGATGCATTTATTACTTTATCTTTTTTCAGTACTAAATTACTTGAAATTTGAAAAACAAACCAAGTCATTACATTTAAAAGAGAAGTAATACTGAGAAAATTGCTGACAAACATCTCAAATTGCAGAGTATAAACAAAATATATTATTAACTAGAATACACTTATGTGAAAATAATATCAAGTGCTTTGTTGTGTCCCTATGTTCAAACACAATGTCAGAATTTCAGTATACTGACCTACATTTATTTTGGTAGCATTGAAGTTTAACAGTTTGAGCAGACTTGCATAAATAAGACTCTTTCTTCATCCAAATCAGGTTTTTCAATTCTGGATTACTAAATATTTTATTTTCAAGCAAGATGCAGAATTTGTCAGTGAATACATAATTCTGCAAGTCAGCATAACAGCTTTATATAGACATACTCCATATTACCTCAACAGAGCTTTGCAAACCCAAAAGTATAATTTTCATTATACAGCCTTTTTTGCTTATACTCTTAGATTTTTCAGGACTGTCATGGTTCCAGAATTGGTAAATTTATAATTATGCCTTATTCTTAAAAATTCTAATTAACATATTATTTCGTAGTTGTATTCCCTAGTCATAATACAGTGAAACCATAGTAGATCCCAAATTTTACATTATCTCAGTTGAATCTTGTCAACTTTTTGCCAACCTGTGCAGATCTTCTCTGCTGGATCTGGGATCTGAAGACATGAAAGAAAGGGGAAAACCACAGCCTAATGTGTAGTTTCAGTGTACTTTTCTATATGAATGAAAAAAAGAGAGCAATGATTCAAGGAGGGTTTCATGAACTCAGCACATATTAAATATTATCAAAGCAGCCCTTTCCCAGAACTTTCTCAGGACAGAAAAATTTAAGTACAATTCCTGGCACATATTGTACATTATATCTGCAAAATCATGATAGCCAGAGAGGCCATATCCAAACTCAGGGCACATTGACCATACTTGGTTCTGTATCTAAGTTCTGACATTGTACAAGAATGAACATGTCTTATAAACTGAATGTAAATGTTTAACACAGGAGGCATGAAATCACATCAAAGAACAATCCAGGGAACAAAATGCACCTGAGGTAAAAGACCATCTGCCACCCCCACTCCCATATGCACACACACTGAAACTTTTCTCTCAGTTCCCCAAGGCGTTGTTCACATGGATCATTCTTTCCACCACAGAGTGAAATATTTCTTCAAAGTCATCGATGAAACCACTATATTTCTCTTTTATTGAAAAGAGTAAACACATAAAAGAGAGTCTAAGCAACACTTTGAGATGGAACTTTGAGCTAGCAAAAATGGCATGTGTGGTTCATGATAGGATGCTTGTCTCTGCATTTCATTTGAGAAGCTCACACCCTAACTTTCAGTTTTACTTTCTATCCAAGGCCATTACACTTTGCCTGAAATTTCATGTCTAAAATCTGTGCTGAAAAACCTTTTTATAAATTACAACTCTGATTCATACTATCTCATTTTGAATTCTTTTTTTCAGGAAGACCAAGAATCAGGTTTTGCCTGGTTAGATGTCCCAAATGATTAAGAAAGCTCCCCAGGTTGCCATTAGTGACATTATGGAATTTTGTCTCTGTCCCTGTTGAACTTACTTAATAGTTATGTTTTTAATTATACATTTTCTTTTATTGTTTTGTGACAAAATCTAATATAGCCCATATGAGCCTGGATCTGGCTCATGGTGAAGGGGAGCTTGAAGTCCAAGACAGGATAGACAGCTTCTGTCTCTGGAGAGGTAGAATTATAGGTCCTGTGGCTTTATCATCTCATTTTATATGGTGTTATGAATGGATATCATTCTGATTTTATTGGCTAGCTCTACCTATAAAGGTAAATTGCCAGAACCTATCTATTTGATTTTCATATGCTAGTCAATCTGTCTTTCATGTATTTCTGTTATGTTCTCTGGTGTTTTGATGGATGCAGAATTTTCTATAGCCCAAAATTATCATTCTTTTTTGATGTACAAGTAAACAGAAGCTTTTCAAGAAGTATCTGTCACATTTGGCCTTTAAGCAATAACCCAGTTATCTTTGAGTATTTTAATCATCTGGCTGTAAATCACTAAAATGTTCTAACAATACTAATCTTCAACACATCCATTGGTAGCATAGGGTGACTGGAATGACACATAAGCCCCGAGGTTTATCACTTGCTTTCACTCACTTGTAGCCCAGATTCTTATATCCCTCCAAGGCTTTAAAATTGTGCATAATGCTGACCACTCAGAAAACTTGCCATGCTCTTCTATCAGAGGCATCTTTGAGTGTACTTTCTCCTTTTCTTGTGCCTTTTGTACATATGCAAGAGGTCATAGAAATTTCCTGTATTTTTTTGTATTTTGAACTAAAAGATTGCATTTTCTTAGAATCAGTCTTTGAGAAATATTACTTTTCCTGAGATACATAAATGTAAATGATGAAGCAAATGATTTCAATACTTTCTGTGACATTGATGACAAAGGGACTATTTCATATGCAGTTTGATTTTCATGAGTAAAATCAAGGCACTGAATCCTTGCCTAACGTTCTTGATTTACTGAAAATAAAATAATATCAGTAAACAAGGCCCTGCATCCTGGCATGCCTTCCAGTGACTGGGGACAGCCACAGAGTTTCCCATCCAGGCAGGAGCCAAGCAACCCAGATCCTAGGTCTTCTCTTCCACCAACAAGACCAGGAGGCCACCTGGGAGGCTAAGCATCCCAGATTCCTGGTCTTCTTCTCCAACTATGGGACCAGAACTAGGACAAAGAATAGAAGAACTACCAGAGTATTGGACTTGCTAGTACCCACAGAAAGGGTACTCTGTTCCCTAACCAGCAGACAAGTAAGGGACTCTTTCTGCACCCACTAGAAGAAGAGATGGGAAAGAGACAATAAAAAAATACACTCTGCAACAGAAAAACAAATATGGCACTGCCAGATTCTAGAGACTCCACACCAGCAAGACTCCAACATTCCAATGCAAATGAAGCAGAATAAAATGACCTTAAAACAACTACATGAAAATGATAGATGCCCTAAAAGAGAATATAGAAAAATCCCTCAAAGAAATGGACAAAAAAAACAAACAAAAAAGGCAGGAAATGGAAGAAAAAACAACCCAAAAAATAGAAGAAATGGAAGAAAAAGCAAACCAAAATGCAAGAAATGGAAGAAAAAGCAAACCAAAAAATGCAAGAAATGGAAGAAAGAATAAACCGAAAAATTCATAAAATGCAAAAAATGGACAAAAAGATAAACCAAAAATTGCAAGAAACAATTCAAACAGGGCAGGGGTTGAAAACTGAAATAGAGACAATAAAAAACACAATCTGAAGAAAGGCTGGAAATAGAAAAGCTGGGCAAACAGTCAGGTACTACTGATAGAAGCATTACCAGCAGAATGCAAGAGATGGAAGAGAGAATTTCAGGTGTTGAAGAAGGAGAAATGGATTTATCAACCAAAGAAAATCTTAAGTCCAACAAATCCTTAAAACAAAACATCCAGGAAATATGGGACATCATGAAAAGACCAAACCTAAGAATAATAGATATAGAAGAAGGTGAAGAAAACCATCTCAATGGGACAGAAAACATAGTCAACAAAATGATAGAAGAAAAGTTTCCCAACCTAAGGAAAGACATGCCAATGAAGGTACAAGAAGTTTACAGAACACCAAATAGTATGGATCACAAAAAAGTCCCCTCACCACATAATAATCAAGACCCCCAAATATACAGAATAAAGAAAGAATATTAAGACCAACTAAGGAAAAGATCCAAATAACATATAAGGCAAATCTATCAAAATTACACCTTATTTCTTCATGGAAATGCTGAAAGCCAGAAGTCATGGAGAGATGTTCCACCAACACTAAGAGACAATGGATGCCAGCCCAGATTACTATACCCAGCAAAGCACTCAATCATTAAATATGGAGTAAATGAGATATTCCATGACAAAACTAGATTCAAACTGGTGAGCAATTTAAATAGACCTATAACCCCTATGGAAATAGAAGCAGTCATCAAAAATCTCCCAACCAAAAAACCCCAGGTCCACATGTCCTCAGTGCAGAATTTTACTAGAAATTCAAAGAACAGCTTACACCAATTCTTCTCAAAGTATTCCACGCAATATAAGCCAAACTCTTTCTGAGAAGCTTCAATAACCTTGATAACCATGCCACACAATGACACAACAAAGAAAGGTAAGTTCAGACCAATATCCATCATGAACATTGGTGCAAAAATACTCAATAAAATACTGGCAAATTGGATGCAAGTACACATCAAAACAATCCTTCACCACGATCAATTAGGTTTCATCCCAGGGATGCTAATATGGTTCAACATACGAAAATCCATTAATGTAATCCACCATATAAACAAGTTGAAAAACGAAAATCACATAATCATCCCACTAGATGCTGAAAAGGCCATTGACAAAATCCAACACCCATTCTTGATGAAGGTCTTGGAGAGATCTGGGATAACAGGAATATACCTAAACATAATAAAAGCTATATACAGCAAACCAACAGCCTACAACAAACTAAATGAACAGAAACTCAATGCAATTCTGCTAAAATCAGACACAAGACAAGGATGTCCACTTTCTCCATATCTTTTCAATATTGTACTTGAAGTTCTAGCCAAAGACATATGACAACAAAAGGAGATCAAAGGGATACAAATTGGAAAGGAAGAGGTCAAATGTTCACTATTTACAGATGATTAGACAGTATACATAAATGACCCAAAGAACTCTATCAGGGAACTCTTACAGCTGATTAACACCTTCAGCAAAGTGGCAGGCTACAAGATCATCTCAAGAAAATCAGTAGCCCTACCTTACACAGATGATAAAAGGACTGAGAAAGAAATCAGAGAAACATCAGCCTTTACAGTTGCCACATACAACATAAAATACCTTGAGGTAATGCTAACCAAACAAGCAAAATACCTGTATCACAAGAACTTTGAGTCTTTAAAGAAAGAAATAAAAGAAGCCCTCAGAAAATGGAAAGATCTCCCATGCTCTTGGATAGGTAGGATCAATGTAGTAAAAATGCCAATCCTGACCAAAATAATCAAAAGATTCAATGCAATCCCCATTAAAATACCAGCACAATTCTTCACAGAACTTGAAAGAACAATAATCAATTTTGTATGGAAAAACAAAAGATCCAGGGTAGCCAAAACAACCCTGTTCAACAAGGCAATGTCCAGAGGCATCACCATCCCTGACTTCAAGCTCTATTATAGACCTATCGTCCTGAAAACAGCTTGGTATAGGCACAAAAATAGACCAATGGAATTGAATTGAAAACCCTGATATTTACCCACACACGTTTAAACCTCTAATCTTTGACAAAGAAGCTAAAAATATACAATGGAAAAAAGAAAGCATCTTCAACAAATCGTGCTGGCATAACTGGATGCTGGCATGTAGAAGAATACGGATCGATTCATCTCTATCGCCATGCACAAAAGTTAAGTCCAAATGGATTAAAGACCTCAACATAAATCCAGCCACACTGAACCTCTTAGAAGGGCAATTGGGTTGTACCTTTGAATGAATTGGTACAGGAGACAGCTTCCTGAATGTAACACCAGTAGCACAGACAGGGAGATCAAAAATTAATAAATGGGACCTCCTGAAACTGAGAAGCTTCTGTAAGGCAGAGGACACAGTCAGCAATACAAAAAAGCAGCACACAGAATGGTAAAAAATATTCACTAACCCCACATCTGACAGAGGGTTGATCTCCAAAATTTACAAAGAACTCAAGAAGCAAGTCTCCAAAACACCAAAGGATCAAATTAAAAATTGGGCTACAGATCTAAATAGAGAATTTTCAATAGAGGAGTCTAAAATGGCTCAGAGGCACTTGAGAAAGTGGTCACCATATGATGGGGGAAGTCCTGAGATTATGTCAATAAAGCACTACTGGCCAATAGGAATCTAGATAGGTGGGACTAGGAGTCCAGGAGGACTCAAGGAAGGAGAAACAGAGGGAGTCAAGATATAACGCCATGGGGTAGGAAGCCCGTAACAATTATGGGGTAATTACTTAAGTCAGAGCTAGCCAGTAAGAAACAAGCAAGGCCAATAGCTTCATAATTAATATAGCCTCCTTGTGTTTATTTGGGACTGATGCAGCTCTAGAACCAGGCTGGTAGAAGGCTTCTCTCAAGGAAAAGGTTTCTCTTTACAAACATCTTTAGCCATCCGGGAATTGCAAAACAAAACAACTCTGAGATACCATCTCACTCCTGTCAGAATGGCTAAAATCAAAACAACCAACAACATTTTATGCTGGAGAGGATATGGTTAAAAGGGAAACACTCCTCCACTGCTGGTGGGAGTGCCAACTTGTACAGCCACTTTGGAAATCAGTATGGAGATTCCTCAGAAAAATGGGAAGAAACCTAGGACAAGACCCATTAACTCCACTCTTAGGCATATATCCAAAAGTTGCCCATTCATATAAAAGAATGTCTGTTCCACTATGTTTAAAGCAGCATTATTTGTAATAGCCAGAACTTGGAAGCAAACTAGATGCCTCTTAACTGAAGAGTGGATAGAGAAAATGTGGTACATTTACACAATTGAGTACTATTCAGCAGAAAACAACAATGGAATCCTGAGATTTGTAGGCAAATGGATGGCACTAGAAGAAACCATTCTGAGCGAGGTAATGCAGTCACAAAAAGAGAAACATAGCATGTATTCTCTCATATATGGACTTTAGACATAGATCTGGGGGAGTGCCAGCCTACAATCCCATGGCCAGATTTTCTGGGAAACAGAACCTTCATTTAGTGGCTGATGGATGCAGAGGCAGACTCACAAGGCTAAGCACTGAGCTGAACTCAAGAAACCCAGTGACAGAGGGAGGACTGATGACCAAAGGCATTAAGACTGGATTGGTTTAACCCCCAGAAACAGCTGACCTAACAAGGGTTACCTCTTGAATCCCAGACTGATGCCTGGGAATCCAGCATGGGACTGATCAAGACCTCCTGAATGTGGGTATCCCTGGGGAAACGAGGGGATATTGGGGGGGGTTGGTGGGAGGGCATGCGAGGAGGGGAGGGAAAGGGAGAGGGACCTGGAATTGACATGTGAAGCACCCTTGTTTCTAATTTAAATTTAAATTAAAATTATATATATATATAAAGAAAAGAAAATAATACCTAAATTGCGTTGAAGAGCACCTATATTGCTCCTGAGCATCCTCCCTCTTGCTCCTTGACATAAGCCACTGGCTTATTATTCTTAGTAGGTTGAATAATGTAAATCAGAAGGAAATTGTATAGTAACATAATAGTTGTGTCAGTCCTGATTAAGAATGTTAATGTGAAGCTTAAATTTTCAATCCATGATGTTGAACACTGTACCAACCTATTTCTGAAAAAAATGTATTTCACAACTCTCACATGTAAGGTATAGGTATATTTTGACAGATACCGGGTTTTCTTTTTCAATTTTACATATCTGTAGAATTGTGATTCATCAAATAACAGCAAAAAAGCAGCATAAGAAAAGTAAGATAAAGAGATTGATTTTCATGATTTAACTATGCAAATGAAAACTTTAAAATTGAGCCCTTTTTAGTGGGGACAGAAACTCTCACTGATAGCCTTATATTTCATTATCTGATTAATATAGAAAACTAACCAGGGAAATTTTATTTTATGATATATAGGTCATTTTTAAATTATTTTCTTTATTTTCTCACCTAATTTCATTCTCCCCAGCCAGTGTCCTTATTTCTATTTTCAACTTCATTGGAATCGCTAAGTTTCAATATGTAAAATCTATAAAGCGATTTTATATGTAACTTATCTATTATCATAGCTAAAGGAAACAATAACCATAAGTATTTGTCTTCAACTCCATCAAAGACCCAAGAAGGGTAAAATATAATCTCTAGCTCTGACAGAGACATCTCACTGCCTGAATGGTTATACAAAGTTTTTCTGTAACATTGTCATTTCTCTTCAGCCTACAGACCGAAAATATTTCGCAGAATTTTCTGTGAAGCAAGACACTTGAAGTACCATCCTGTCCCTTGTCAAGTTCAGCAGTAACTTTTCTTTGTACCCTCTTTGTCCAGTTGGACAGCATGCTGTCAAGCAATCCAGCCAATAGCAGTTTCTTGTCCAATGTGCTATCCTTGCCATATTGAAGTAAAATTCTATAACAAGTTTCTTTGATGCCCATCTTCCTCTCTGATGTTTCCAGTAGTAGTTATGGCTCATCATGAAAAACCATAATAAAGCATTTTAAACACCATATTCTTTAGGTCTTTGAAAGTTTTTGAAAAATACCTATCCATCTGAAATATATCTCTGTATATCTAGAAAACATAAGTAACATAAGTTTTTACTAGTATAGGAGACTCTAATCTGTACTTAATTATACATCACATTTTTAAATGAGCTGTGTAAACACAATATCTGAATAAGAGTAGCAATATACATGTAACAAAACTGACCTTAAATTTATATCCATAAACCAAAATCCATACCAATGCAATATATTCATTTCTATATCATAGTTTTTTAGAAAGAGATTGACCATTAACCATTTATAACCAGCCCCATTTAGATGAAAATAAACATTTATAAACAAAATTTGTGAGTGTGGGCATAATTCTCTCCAAACTGCTTACTTCAGTTTAGGGGTCCTGTCAATCTCAAGGGGATCCTGAAAAAACACAGAACCATGGCCAACTCCTTGCTTTCGTAATCTGCAAGGCTGCATCATCCCAGTTTTCTTGGATATTGTAGTTAGCTAGTGAGTGGCAAGTTCCATTCTATAACCTTCAGACAGGCTTTATTTGTACAAACAATATATCACCACAATATTCGTTTGTATTTATTCAGTAGTGAGAATTACATACCAAATTGAAGTTCCATTTATTTTATATATCTCCATTCTGTTTTTGATAAAGGTTATACCAATTTAAATTCAAAGAACACTGCATAGACATTTCCTTCCTGTGACACCTGTTATCTGTAGTGATTTTGACAATAGTATTCTTTATAATATGTGTGTGTGTATTATGTGTGTGATTCTTTTATTGAATAGTCTTTTTTGATCTAATAAATCATGGTTATATGTTTTCCTCCCTCTGTATCTTCTAGTTCTTTACCATCTTGCTTCCCCTCCTTTCTGTGTCTCATTAGAAAACAACAGAAATCTAAAAGATAACGAAGCATGACAAAATGAAATAAAAAAAACATGGAGCAAGAACCTTAACATCAAAGTTGGAGACAGCAGCACACCATGAGAAAAAGGATCCCCCAAAGGAGACACAAGAGTCAAAGACCTACTCATTCTCACAGTCAGGAATCCAACAAAAATACTAAATAAATAGCTATAATACATATACAGAAGACCTGATGTAGACCCATGCAGTCCCTGTGCTTGCTTTTTAGTCTCTGTGAACACCATGGTCAGTTGATCAGAAATCCGTGTTCTTCTGGTGTCCTCCATTCCCTATGGCTCTTACAATATTTCCCTCTTCTGTGTGATCCTTAAGATCTGAGGATGAGGGATTTGAATGGGACATTGAATTTAGATGCTGTCTCTGAATATCATCTGTTTGATCACTGTATCTATTATTATTTGCTGGCAGAGAAAGCCACTCTGATAATGAGTGGATAAGGCAGTGTTCTTTCTATAAGTATAGCAAAACAGAAGAATATCATTAGGGATTATATATATATATATATATATATATATATATATATATATATATTAGACCAGCAGTGTTTCCTTCTACTATATAGTGCTACATTTAAATACACACATGTAGGAGTCCAGCTTCAGGTGAGATTGGGTCTCTGGCGGGGACCACCCGCCCATCACCCATCCCCCTCCATCTTCGGGGCCGCTCCTGGCCTCCAGAAGAGCCGCCCACACAGGAAAGAGATCAGCTCCTCCAAGACCCCAACCCAGCGAGCCCAGCTTCAGGTGAGATTGGGTCCCCGGCTGGGACCACCCGCCCATCACCCATCCCCCTCCATCTTCGGGGCCGCTCCCGGCTTCCAGAAGAGCCGCCCACACAGGAAAGAGATCAGCTCCCCAAGACCCCAACCCAGCGAGTCCAGCTTCAGGTGAGATTGGGTCTCTGGCTGGGACCACCCGCCCACCACCCATCCCCCTCCATCTTCGGGGCCGCTCCCGGCTTCCAGAAGAGCCGCCCACACAGGAAAGAGATCAGCTCCTCCAAGACCCCAACCCAGCGAGCCCAGCTTCAGGTGAGATTGGGTCCCCGGCTGGGACCACCCGCCCATCACCCATCCCCCTCCATCTTCGGGGCCGCTCCCGGCTTCCAGAAGAGCCGCCCACACAGGAAAGAGATCAGCTCCTCCAAGACCCCAACCCAGCGAGCCCAGCTTCAGGTGAGATTGGGTCTCTGGCTGGGACCACCCGCCCACCACCCATCCCCCTCCATCTTCGGGGCCGCTCCCGGCTTCCAGAAGAGCCGCCCACACAGGAAAGAGATCAGCTCCTCCAAGACCCCAACCCAGCGAGCCCAGCTTCAGGTGAGATTGGGTCCCCGGCTGGGACCACCCGCCCATCACCCATCCCCCTCCATCTTCGGGGCCGCTCCCGGCTTCCAGAAGAGCCGCCCACACAGGAAAGAGATCAGCTCCCCAAGACCCCAACCCAGCGAGTCCAGCTTCAGGTGAGATTGGGTCTCTGGCTGGGACCACCCGCCCACCACCCATCCCCTCCATCTTCGGGGCCGCTCCCGGCTTCCAGAAGAGCCGCCCACACAGGAAAGAGATCAGCTCCTCCAAGACCCCAACCCAGTGAGCCCAGCTTCAGGTGAGATTGGGTCCCCGGCTGGGACCACCCGCCCAACACCCATCCCCCTCCATCTTCGGGGCCGCTCCCGGCTTCCAGAAGAGCCGCCCACACAGGAAAGAGATCAGCTCCTCCAAGACCCCAACCCAGCGAGCCCAGCTTCAGGTGAGATTGGGTCTCTGGCTGGGACCACCCGCCCATCACCCATCCCCTCCATCTTCGGGGCCGCTCCCGGCTTCCAGAAGAGCCGCCCACACAGGAAAGAGATCAGCTCCTCCAAGACCCCAACCCAGCGAGCCCAGCTTCAGGTGAGATTGGGTCTCTGGCTGGGACCACCCGCCCATCACCCATCCCCCTCCATCTTCGGGGCCGCTCCCGGCTTCCAGAAGAGCCGCCCACACAGGAAAGAGATCAGCTCCTCCAAGACCCCAACCCAGCGAGCCCAGCTTCAGAAGAGCCACCCACACAGGAAAGAGATCAGCCCCTCCAAGACCCCAACCCCAGCGAGGCCAGCTTCAGCTTCAGCTGCAGTAAAGAAGGAGACCAGTGGAGACAGAAAGCCCCCACCAGCACCCACTGGAAGAAGAGATGGGAAGAAGACAGAATAAGAGATCACTCAGCAATAGAAACACCAACACGACCCCACCAGAATCCAGGGATCCAACACCAGCAAGACCTGAAAAGCACTACATAGATGAAGAAGAGGAGACAGACCTTAAAAATTATTTCATGAAGATGATGGAGAGCCTCAAGGAAGAAACGAGGAAATCCCTTAAAGAAATAGAAGAAAAAACAAACAAAAAAATCCATGAAATGGGGGAAAAATTCAAGAAATAAACAAATCTCTCAAAGAATCTAAAGAGCACCAAGAAAAAACAACCAAGAAAATTAAGGAAACAGCTCAAACAGTTGAAGGATTGAAAGCTGAAATAGAAACGATAAAGAAAACACAGAATGAAGGGATGCTGGAAATAGAAAAGCTCGGTAAACGGTCTGGAATCACAGATGCAAGCATCACCAATAGAATACAAGAGATAGAAGAGAGAATCTCAGGTGTTGAAGACTCATTAGAGGACATAGCATCGTCAACCAAAGAAAATCTCAAAACCAACAAATCCTTAACACAAAATATTCAGGAAATATGGGACACCGTGAAGAAGCCAAACCTGAGAATAATAGGTATAGAAGAAGGTGAAGAACTTCAACTTAAAGGTACAGAAAACATATTCAACAAAATCATAGAAGAAAACTTCCCTAACCTAAAGAAAGATATGCCTATGAAAGTACAAGAATCTTACAGAACACCAAATAGGCTTGACCAGAAGAAGAAGTCACCTCGCCATATAATAATCAAAACATCAAACCTACAGAGCAAAGAGAAAATATTAAGAGCAGCTAAAGAAAAAGGCCAAGTAACATACAAAGGCAGACCTATCCGAATTACACCTGACTTCTCAATGGAAACGATGAAAGCCAGAAGATCCTGGTCAGATGTCCTACAAACGCTAAGGGAACAAGGATGCCAGCCCAGACTACTATATCCAGCAAAGCTCTCAATTACCATAGATGGAGAAAACAAAATATTCCATGACAAAGCCAGATTTAAACAATACGTATCCATGAATCCAGCTCTACAGAAAATGCTAGAAGGAAAACCTAGAGCCAAGGAAGATAACTACATTCACAAAGACACAGGCAATATAGAATCATACTTTACAAAACACTAAAAGAAAAAGGGAGGAGAAACTACACAAAATAACTTCACTAACAATAAATCAAGCGCAAACAAGGATCACCAATCAATGGTCATTAATATCCCTCAATGTCAATGGCCTCAACTTACCTATAAAAAGACACAGACTAGCAGAATGGATACGAAGACAGAACCCTTCCTTCTGCTGCATACAAGAAACACATCTCAACACCAAAGACAGACGTTATCTCAGAGTAAAGGGCTGGGAAAAGATCTTCCAATCAAACGGCCCCAAGAAACAAGCGGGCGTAGCAATCCTAATATCTAACAAATTAGACTTCAAATTAAAATCAATCAAAAGAGATGAAGAAGGGCACTTCATATTCATCAAAGGAAAAATACATCAAGACGAAGTCTCGATTTTAAATATCTACGCCCCAAATACAAAGGCACCTACATTCGTGAAAGAAACATTACTAAAGCTCAAAATGCACATAAAATCTCACACACTAATAGTAGGAGACTTCAACACTCCGCTCTCACCGCTAGATAGGACCTCCAGACAGAAACTTAACAAAGAAACAAAAGAATTAATAGAAGTTATGACCCAACTGGGTTTAACAGACATCTATAGAACATTCCACCCAAATACAAAGGGATATACCTTCTTCTCGGCACCACATGGAACCTTCTCTAAAATTGACCACATAATAGGAAACATAGCAAATCTCCACAGATACAAAAAAATTGGAATAACCCCCTGCATCTTATCAGACCACCATGCATTAACATTAGAATTCAACAATAACACAAATCGCAGAAACCCTACAAACTCATGGAGATTGAACAATGCACAATTGCACCATCCCTGGGTAAAGGAACAAATAAAAAAAGAAATTAAAGACTTCCTCGATTTCAATGAGAATGAAGACACAACATACACAAACTTATGGGACACTTTGAAAGCAGTGCTGAGAGGAAAGTTTATAGCACTAAGTGCCCACATGAAAAAACTGGAGAACAGTCATACTAGAGAATTAATAGCACAGCTGAATGTTCTAGAACAAAAAGAAGCAAACTCCCCCAGGAGGAGCAGACGCCAGGAAATAATCAAATTGAGGGCTGAAATCAATCAAGTAGAAACCAGGAAAACATTGAGAAGAATCAATGAAACAAAGAGTTGGTTCTTTGAGAAAATCAACAAAATAGACAAACCTCTGTCCAAACTAACCAAAAGACAGAGAGAGAACATGCTAATTAACAAAATCAGGGATGAGAAAGGGGACATAACAACGGACTCTGAGGAAATCAAGAGAATCATCAGGGCATACTTTGAAAATCTGTACTCCACAAAATTTGAAAATTTAAAGGAAATGGACAATTTCCTGGATAGATATCACTTGCCAAAACTAAATCAAGAACAGATAAATAATCTAAACAGACCTATAACCCCTAATGAAATAGAAGCAGTCATCAAAAGTCTCCCAAACAAAAAAAGCCCAGGCCCAGATGGCTTCAGTGCAGAATTCTACCAGAAATTCAAAGAAGAGCTCATTCCAATACTCGTCAAAGTATTCCACACTATAGAAGCAGGAGGCTCACTGCCAAACTCTTTCTATGAGGCTACAATTACCTTGATACCCAAGCCACACAAAGACACAACTAAGAAAGAGAACTATAGACCAATTTCCCTCATGAACATTGATGCAAAAATACTCAATAAAATACTTGCAAACCGGATTCAAGAACACATCAGAAAAATCATCCACCATGATCAAGTAGGCTTCATTCCAGGAATGCAGGGATGGTTCAACATTAGAAAATCTATCAATGTAATCCACCATATTAACAATCTGCGAAAGAAAAACCACATGATTATCTCACTAGATGCTGAAAAAGCCTTTGACAAAATCCAGCACCCCTTCATGATAAAGGTCCTAGAGAGATCAGGGATAACAGGAACGTACCTGAACATAATAAAAGCAATATACAGTAAACCAACAGCTAACATCAAACTAAATGGAGAGAAACTCAAAGCAATTCCTCTAAAATCAGGAACAAGACAAGGCTGTCCACTCTCTCCATATCTCTTCAATATTGTACTTGAAGTTCTAGCTACAGCAATAAGACAACAAAAGGAGATAAAGGGGATACAAATAGGAAAAGAAGAAGTCAAGCTTTCATTATTTGCAGATGATATGATAGTTTACATATGTGACCCAAAAAACTCCGCAAGGTTACTCCTAGAGCTGATAAACAGCTTCAGCAAAGTGGCAGGATACAAGGTAAACTCAAAAAATCAGTGGCCCTATTATATACAGATGATGAAGTGACTGAGAAAGAAATCAGAGAAACATCACCTTTTACAATAGCCAAAAACAGCATCAAATATCTGGGGATAATGTTAACCAAGGAAGTGAAAGACCTGTATATCAAAAACTTTGTGTCTTTGAAGAAAGAAATCAAAGAAGATACCAGAAAATGGAAAGATCTCCCATGCTCTTGGATTGGTAGGATCAACATAATAAAAATGGCAATCTTGCCAAAAGCAGTCTATAGATTCAATGCAATCCCTATCAAAATTCCATCACAATTCTTCAAGGACCTGGAAAGATCATTAATCAACTTTATATGGAAAAACAAAAGGCCCAGGATAGCCAAAACATCCCTATACAATAAAGGAACTTCAGGAGGCATCACCATACCTGATTTCAAGCTCTATTATAGAGCTATAGTCCTGAAAACAGCTTGGTATTGGCACAAAAATAGGCAGGTAGACCAATGGAACCGAATCGAAAGCCCTAATTTTAACCCACACACCTATGAACACCTGATTTTTGACAAAGAAGCTAAAACTGTACAGTGGAAAAAAGAAAGCATCTTCAACAAATGGTGCTGGCATAACTGGGTAATGGTATGCAGAAGACTGCAGATAGATCCATGTTTATCGCCTTGTACAAAACTTAAGTCCAAATGGATCAAAGATCTCAACATACATCCAGCCACACTGAAACTTTTAGAAGAGAAAGTGGGAGATACTCTTCAACGAGTTGGTACAGGAGACCACTTCCTAAACATAACACCAGTGGCACAGGCACTGAGATCAACAATTAACAAATGGGACCTTCTGAAACTAAAAAGCTTTTGTAAGGCAAAGGACACAATCAAAAAGACAAAAAGGCAGGCCACAGAATGGGAAAAGATATTCACTAACCCTACATCTGACAGAGGGCTAATCTCCAAAATTTACAAAGAACTCAAGAAACAAGTCTCCAAAACACCAAAGGATCCACTTGAAAGGTGGGGTACAGAGCTAAATAGAGAATTCTCAGTAGAGGAGGCTAAAATGGCCAAGAGACACTTAAGAAAGTGCTCAACATCCTTAGCCATCAGGGAAATGCAAATCAAAACAACTCTGAGATACCATCTTACTCCTGTCAGAATGGCTAGAATCAAAAACACCGAAGACAATTTATGCTGGAGAGGATGTGGAGAGAGAGGATCACTCCTCCATTGCTGGTGGGAATGCCGACTCATACAGCCTCTTTGGAAATCAGTATGGAGATTCCTCAGGAAAATGGGAATTAATCTACCACTAGACCCAGCAATTCCACTCTTAGGCATTTATCCAAATGAGGCAGGTTCATACAACAAGGGCATCTGCTCCACTATGTTCATAGCAGCATTGTTTGTAATAGCCAGAACCTGGAAGCAACCTAGATGCCCCTCAACTGAAGAGTGGATAGAGAAAATGTGGTACATTTACACAATGGAGTATTACTCAGCAGAAAAAAACAATGGAATCTTGAAATTCGCAGGGAAATGGATAGCACTGGAAGAAACCATCCTGAGTGAGGTAACCCAGTCGCAAAAAGACAAACATGGTATGTACTCACTCATATATGGATTTTAAATATGGATCAGGATAGTGCCAGTCTGCACTTCCACAGATAGAGAGTCTGGGAAACAGGAAAGAACCTAAAAGATATGCATATATGCATAGTACCCAAGAGAAGAGGATGGAGACAAGATCCTCTGAATGGATGGGGAACAGGGCGAGGGGGGGTAGTGGGACCTGGGAAGAGTAGAGGGGGTAAAGAGGAAGGGAGTTGGTCATGGGGGAACAGGAAGTTGAGGGGGTGGGGGTAAAATAGGGGGAAGAGGGAATCATAGGATCGAAGACAGATCAGGCACCAGAGTGACCTCGAGTGATCTAAAGGTATAACATCAATTGGCAAGCTAAGCAATAGTGGAAGGACCACCTCGAATGCCCATTCCTGATAATGAACTTGATGTCTATAACTATCCGGGAGCCTTCATCCTGGGACTGATGGAAGCAGAGGCAAACACACAACTAAGCACTGAACTGAACCCAAGGAACCCAGTGACAGAGAGAGAGGAGTGATGAGCAAATTGGCAAGGAATGGGCTGGCAAAACCAGCAGAGACGGCTGATCTGAACAGGGGAGTGCTCTTGGACCCCAGACCGACAGTGGGGAGGCCAGAATGGGACTGATCTGGTCCCCCCAAATGTGAGTGTCAGTGAGAAGGCCTGGGCAACCTATGGGGCTCTGAGCTGTGGATCAGTGTCTATCCCTGGTATACAATCTGTCTTCATGTGCCTATGGCACAAAGAGAGATGCTCTCTCAGCCTGGACTCTTAGGGGAGTGCCTTGACCCTACCAAGAGTGAAATGATAGACTCTAGACATCCCCTATGTGGAGGGATTTGGCAATAGGGTGGGAGGGAGGGTGGAAGGGGAGTGCGGGAGGAGGGGAGGGAGAGGGAACTGGGATTGACATGCGAAACAAGCTATTTAAAATTAAAATAAAAAATGATTAAAAAAAAAAAAAAAAAAAAAAGCATTTCCAGAGTGAATAGGGCAGCTTCCTATATAACCAGTCACTCCTCACACACACATTAAAAATTATATGTGTCAAGTTAAGGACAATGATCTAACAATGCAAGGAACTTTTTCAAGAGGTTTTCAGTTTCACTTTAAATAATTTAAAGAAATTCAATAGGTTTCATAGTGTGTATTTGGAGTTCTAAATGAATGCAATTTTGGCCACATGTATTTGAGATCATGCTTTAAAATATAAAACCATAATATCTCAAAGATAAATACAATTGTCATAAGGTATTTATTTATTTGCTTAATTATTGTTGAACTTTACTGAGAGATATTTTCATGTGACGCAGAATGGCCTTTTAGTCCTGATCATAATTAATTGCTCCACTACCTTATTGCTAACAGGAAAGCCCTCTCTTATTTTGCATGATAAACGTTGAAGCAGATTCACACACACACACACACACACACACACACACACACACACACCTTAGTTATTTTATGAGAGCCATACATAAAAGAATTCTTTTTTCCTTAGAAATCATGTTTTCATGTAATATTGAATAACAAGAGAGCTCTCAAAGAGAAAAACAGTAATAGGAGTTTGAGACCGCAGCATAATCACATGGATTTCTCAAGTTACAATTAATGAAATTATTCAAGCTGAGAATGTGGTGCTTCTCTCTAGTATTATCTATTCATTTCTTCCTTTATGGACTAGTGAAACATTTCACAAATTGAAACTTGTTCTTTCTATCCCAAAGTATATACTCAAAATTCCATAAAATCAATCATCTGGTTTCTCATATTTTCTTGCACTTCAGTTTCAATAATACAAAATTTAATGGTTGCCTTACTGATATAAAATATATTGTTTACTAAATCACCAAGATTAATAAGATTTTCTTATGTACTGAAAGTGGATTCATTACTTTATTCAATAAAAAATGGCACTTCTATTCACCTTGAGGAAAAGAAAATCAAAACTAAACCAAGCTTATGCTTTCTAACGACTGGACATTTGCAGGAATTTGATTCTTTTTAGTTCAATTAACTGCTTTCCTAAGTGTATTTTTCCACATCTTCTGACATGAAATCATCACTAAATTGGTAGTAATTATTGCAGTACTTACTTATACTAAAATCCTGACTTAAAATTAGCAAATTTATGTGCTTTCTGAAACCCATCTACAGATACCTTTTATTTTGCCACTGTGTGCAACCTGAGGATTTGTCGTTATACAAAGGGGACTCCTTCATGGACTGCAGGGGTGGACTCCAAAGAACAGTCCTCAACATCTAGGGAGAGTGACTGACTGAAGCCCCATGATTTATGAGGGCCTTTAGGATTACAGGAAAACCCAAAGAACACTTCTGTTTGTAGCATCGTATCACATGTCACCCAATTTGTGTGGCAGCAGTCCTACAAGGAGACCCCAGAAAGATTCAGAATATCTTTATGCTAATTTACAAATTAGAGATAAATTACTGAGGTGCCTATTTAATACTCCAAAGTTGATACTGGCCAAAGTTTTCTCAGCATTCCTAACACCTGTTCCCTTGTAACAGATTAGTAGCTCCTCGGCACTTCCCAACCTGTACCCACACTGTTAACCACTCCAACCCCTGAGTTCCAATTTCCTTCCCCTATCCTGTGATTATTACATAGCCTCAATATCTTTGGATTTTGGGGTCTCTCAGACTCCTGGACTCTTGGTTCCTCATACCTATCTTTAACAATATCTTCTCCCACATCCTCTCATTTGTTGCATCATTCTGGATATTTTAGAGGCCTCTGGCTATTCCCCCATCATATCTAACAATAAACCTCCTCTTCCATATATAAGCACATGAAAGAATCATTTCATTAATTTGTTTCCATCCAGCAGGTATTATTTCACAAATATGTGGAGGAAACTGATCAGAGCATTTCAAGAAAAAATAAGAGAACACCCTTTCATAATCCTCTGGGTTGCTATATAAAATATGAAACATTTATTGGTGTACTCTAAACTTTGTCAGAAAAAAATTTAACATAATTTACAATTCAGTGTTTAAATGTTTCCCTATATGCATGTCTGTAAAACACACAATTTCCTGGTGTTAGTGTAGAACAGAGGCAGAAATAGAATCCTCTGCAAATGGAGTTACAATCTAGGTGCAAAAAAAATCATTGCAACTCTACAGGAGGAGGAGCCAATGCTCAAAAATTGAATCATCATACCAGACACTCAAAACTTCAATTAGCCTGGCTTATCCTGGAGGAAATATTGGGTGAAGCAAATGTGAATTTAAAGAAACTTATATTTAATGGAAATCCAAAAGCATACAACATTGAGCAGTTCATGAAATATTCTTGGGAATTGGTTGCTTTTTGGGAAAAGCATGGGGCCTTTTTAGTCATCAGTAAGATGACTAACCCCTGAAAGTTACTTTGTATCACTTCATTTCAGCTTTTGTTTCCTGTTTGGCAAATTGTTTAAATTGTTTACTACAAACAAGCATGGTTTAATGTGAATTCTCTTCTAAGGTGGGAAAATTCAAGTTACCCATATTCTCTAGAATGATTCAAACTGCACTCACCCAAAAGTGAAGATCTTCTTCACTTGTCCTTCTTGTCCTTCTGCAGTTACTCATTATATAAAACTGCTTTACAAATGTAACATAGCCACACACCATCAGTAGGAACCAAGAGGTGAACATCAACGGGTAAACCGATATTAAGGTCTTATTGTTCCCCAGTAAACCCAGCATCTTAGCTGGATTGTGATCCCATGCTTTGTTTTAATACAGATATTGTGAATTTAATTAATGTCATAGTCGGATAGACATAAAAAAGCTTCTGTAACTATACTTACTTGACATGGACACATTAAGAGTAACCGCAAATAAATAGCCTGAGTGCATCAGGTGCCATTTCTTTATATCAGGCATGGGAGAGTGCAGTATCCCAGGCATCCATGCTCTTATGATTATTATTAATAATATTATTATCGTTGTTGTTGTTTTGCTATCAAAGTTATTATAATAACCATTTAAATTACTATTAACTTAGCTTTTCAGCAGAAATTTTCTGTGCATTAATGACTTATCTGGTACTCGATTTGCATTTTGGTCTGGCTTCACAATCAGAGGTTCAACTGTATCTTCCTGTTATCTGTTGAGATTAATAACATTACGCTGCTTTGAGTTCTCACATTTCATTCTTTACCTTAGCAAATTTTCATGGCCTCTAGCAATGTTCAGCAGATTAGAATTCTGTTTTAACTAGGCAATTTGAGAGGAGTTGTAAGTGGCAAAATTAACATCAGGTCCTTTTATAAAGATTCCCACTGGAGTGGGCATTCTTGGTTAAGCAGCATCCATGACCATCAGAGTTTAATTTACCTCTAGCAAATGCTCAACTAGGTATCATTTTCTTTATTTTTTCTTTATAACAAAAACAGGTTCATTCAAATTGGAGGTGGAAAGTTCAATATGTCCAGGCTCCAATTGCTCTTGAACCAGCTGATGAGCAGCATCCAATTTTATTTTATATAGGGCCATTGTTCTACCGACATGAGTAACTCTGAATTCCAAGTGTATAGATTAGGTCATATGGGTGGAGGATTAGTCAAAATAGCCCCAGCTAAAAATGACACAGTCATGTCCAGTTTTCTGACATGTGGGTAACAGAAATATTTGAGTGGTAATAACTTTTTGAGTGGTAAATAGTTCTGTGAGCCCCTCATTATGTCTGCTTTTTAGAGGTTCTGAGCTACACTCAGGAGCTTCAGTCATATCCACTCCTTGTAATGTAGCATGGCACGATGGTAACCAAGCACTAGTAGTTCAGTTTAAAGTTACACATGAGCAGTAATTTACTAACTGTTCTTATTTGGAATTTTTAAATATTTTGTCAAGATCAGACTTCTGTTTCTTCATCTTAGCACTATCTCGAACGGGGAAAGGCAGCAATAGGAAACAATTCTGGTCTTTCATTATGAATACCTTTTGGAGGTCATATTTAATTTGTTCCCAATCATGAATATTAAGTTTTTTGTAGTGTAGAAACCATGTACTTGTTTTCCCAAAGTTTAAATAGAATCTTATCTGTCTTCTGCTTAATGCTGGTACCTTGTCTCTAAAAAAATTCTAATAACTGTTTTATCAATAGAGCCATAGAAGCTGAAGTTCCCATTTTTCTATTATTATCTTAATTTTAAGTAACTTGCTTTTCATGTCAATCCCAGTATCCTCTGCCTTCCCTCCTACCACACTTCCCCACCGTACCCCCCATCCTCCCACCCAACCGTCACTTCCTTCCACATAGGGGATATTTAGAGTCTGTCATTTCACTCAGTGCAGGTTCCAGGTACTCCTGTAAGAGTCCAGTCTGAGAAGGCATCCCTCTTTGTGTTATGGACACACAGTGTCCGTTTGTGTGCCAGGGATAAACGCTGATCCACTGCCCAGGGCCCCATAGGTTGCCCAGGCCTCACTGACTCTCACACTCAGGGGGTCTGGATCAGTCCCATGCTGGCCTCCCAGCTGTCAGTCCGGGGTCCAAGAGCTTCTCCTTGTTCAGATCAGCTGTCTCTGTTGGTTTTGCCAGCCCATTCTTTGCCAATTTCCCTCTGCTTCCATCAGTCACTGGATGAAGGCTCCAGGATGGTTATAGACATCAAGTTCATTATCAGGAATGAGCAGTCAAGGTGGTCTATTAGCTATTGCTTAGCTTGCCATTGGTGGCATCACTTTACATCACTAGAGGTCATATTGCTGCCTGATCTGTCTTCTAACATAGGATTCCCTCTTCCCTCTATTCTACCCCTAGGTTTTACAAAGCCATCTGACTTCATGGTGTTTGATACAAGCAGAGAACACATGACTCTCCGTCTCAACCAAGAAATCATATGGAAAATGACATCTCTTGTAAAATGGGAGAACACCAGACCTGCCTCAAACGCTACAGATGCCTCAGATTGTACACAATCTTAGTCACTGCATTGTCGTTCAAACTGAGCAAAGCCATCTGCAGCCCCCAAACCTCAGGTTCTGCCCATGCCACAGGAAGCTCTGTCATCTATCTAGCTAGTGGCCAATGTCACAGAGGCCGGAAATTATGATGAGGCGTCTAGGGTGGGGCCTGGGAAAACCTGCTCTGTGGGCTGCGAGTTCTGGTGGGAAACAACAGTGGCAGCTGAGGCAGAAACCTGGGATGTGAATCAACTGCCAGGGCATGGAGAGAGAAGTTGCATGCCAGGAATGTGCAGGGCTGATAGTGTCACTTCCTACAGCGTTCGCTAGTGCTAGCCCAGGGACAGGTTCTGAGTCTGTGGGCCTCCTCGGAGATGAGAGGTAGAGACAGAGGAACCCTGCATAGGAAACAGGAGGCCGCCGGTTTCTCGGGGCTCATCTGGCATGGACCGGGTAAGTGTGAACCCTCGAGCTTTGGTCCAGAATTGCTGGCTTTCCCGGGCAGCCTGGAGCAGCTGTCTGCCATCTATGGTGGCTGTCCATACAGGAGTGGATGGGGCAGGAGATACAGGAAGCATCCTCGGCTGAGTCTGCTTGAGCAACTGGCAAAATTCTGCATCTGCTTCCCCGGGTGTCCTAGTCCAGAAGTGCGTGGAACTCTAACTTCTCTGTGTCTGAATGGCCAGGCAGAGTCATAGGGCACCAGTTCCTTCATCAGAACTGTCAAGATGCTTGTGTGTGCCCGATATTTGTAGGCGCCTTTAGTATTTACTTTTTCTTCACTGTCAAATGGGGCTCTGCCATAGACAGAGGTTTATTTTAGGCACATCGGTCTGGTAGTGACGTTGGAGTGCACAGGAGAATTGAGGTAACTTTCACATGATTAGGGGAGATGAGAGCTAAAATAACAGAAGTACAAAGATACCTGAGCAAGATAGGTGAGCAGTTCATCTATAGTGTAAGATTGAGTTCAAGTTTGGAGGATGAGAGAAAAGTAAGAAGTGGTTTTAAGTGTCAGCGGGTGAAGATGGCCTGAGGTCAGAGTGATAAAGTGTAAACCTGGGTCACTTAAGCGAATGCTGGTGTAGCAAACTGGGTGCACATTTTAGGAACTCACAAAGAGCCCGAAGGAAGAGGGCAAGCAAGTAGCTGAGGATGAGTTTAGAGTCACTGTAGTGCACTGTCACAGAAGCTGAGAAGTCAGGGAGATCTCAGGGAGGGGAAAGCGTGGTCAGCGACTTGGAATGAAAATTTGTAATCGCATTGTACCATTGAAAGACATGAACAACAAATATTAGTTTTAAATGTTCCAACAGACACGTTTGCTTTAGTGATTTGTTAATCCAGCATTGCTAAAAGTTTTATTTTACATGTAGTCAGGGTAAAAAGTAACTTGTTTTCCTCTCTAGATAGTAGGCTCTTCAGTGAACAGGAGCAATATCTGATTCTATAATATCCGGGACACATGTCACAGCTTTTCGTTGTGTAAAAGAAACCCAATTCCTCTTTGATGCAGGAAGGATTCTTCTTTGGTTTTCATAATGCCTTGCCCAGTTCCTTGTTTAAATTCAATAAAGCAAGAATATAGGCAATGATACGTATCATTGGATTACAAGTTAATTAGATTTAAATATTGAGTTTTAATTACAAATGCATTCTATACATTTCCACAGAATTTTAAGAAAGTGACTCACAATAATCATATTTTAAGTGCTTTCATACAGTGTATTTTGATCATTAGAAGTTTTTTGTTGTTTTTTTGAGAAAGAATTTCTCTGTATTGTTTTGGAGTCTGTTCTAGAACTTGCTCTGTATACCATGCTGGCCTTGAAATAACAGAGATCTACCTGCCTCTGCTTCCTGAGTGCTGGAGTTAAAGGTGTGGGCCACAAACGCCTTGCTCTTTAGATTTTTAAAAGGTGATGATTCTTAATTTTATGCAGACTAAAAACAATGTTTAGATATCCTGATGATTTTTATTTAAAATTATATTTTGGGGTTCAAGACAGAGTTAACCAAGCTCGCCTCGAACTCAGATACACCCCGGGCTCTACATCAAAGTGCTGGGATTTAAGTTGTATGCCATTTTTGCCTGTCTTTTTATTTATATTATGTCTGTATTTTGCCTGTGTGGACCACCCAGTCCTGTGAGTCACAACTCTTAGTTTGGTTTTGAGGTACTAGGAATAGGATATAAGATTTATTAATGAAGACTGGGCACAGAGATTCAGTCCAAGGGAGGCAATATATTATCCAAAGGGACTGCGATCAGTCATACACAATCCTATATCAAATTATTAAAATAATTCATAGACTAAATGAAAAAGAATATACTCTGTCCCGCGCTACCGTCTCGCCAGCAAGAACGATGCAGGACACTCGGATCCTTCTGCAGTAAAGCTTTAATACATCTTGAGAGATAGATGATCAGCTTCTGAGAGGGAGACCCAAAGCTAAGAAACCCAGCCCCTTATATAAGACTAGGAGCTCCGAGTGAGACGTGTAGAGCCGGGATTGGTGGTTTGCTCATCACCCCAGTTGACAGGTGAGGCACAGCTTAAACGGTAAACTCCAACTGACAGCAGATGTCAGCGCCATCTTCTAATGGCGATAGCGAGAGTGAGGGCGGCTCCTCATATCTCCCCCCTATTCATTTATTTTTGAAGCCATAGGACACCCACAACTTTGGAGTGGAGATAGAGGTCAAATCCCCATGTGCAAATTTGGAACATGTACAAAGCTCCTCTCCAGGGTCTTATCCCCAGAGGGAGCCCTGACCAGTCCCGATGTCGTTTTTCTGGGGGAAGGAGATCATGACATAGAACCTTCATGCAAGATGACTTATCTCCCAGGAGAAAGTCGTTATACCGCAGACCTCTCCTGTGCAGTGCTGAGCCTTGCAACTCCTTGGGCTGCTGAAGCCTACCCACTCTATCCCGTGCAATGAGACTAGCCTCGTGGGGTGCAACAGCCGGGAGGCCAGCGACCTATTGCTTTAACATGGTTAACCAAATGTCAGGGAAGGCTCCGTGTTCTAAGGCAGCAAGTGCTTGTGCCACCATCACTTTGTCTCTTTTGTTTGGGCTCTGAGCTTACACACCATCCAAAGCATCAACACTATTCCACAGCAGAGAACTAGGCTAAATGATCCCACCCCCACCCATTCCTTAAAATAAGAAAATGCAGATGAAATCCAGGAGGAGTGCCTTCCATCAGAGAAAGATCCAGACGCGTGGAATTCACTTGCAGGATCGCCACTCTCAACTCACGGAGTGTCTGCTCAAACTCAAAAGTCCAATTCTGTAATAAATGTTGAGACAGAGCTTTTGAAAGGTAAGCTGCTCTTGTAAAATTCTCATATTGTACTGAAGTGACACAAAGGCCAGGCAACTTTTGTTCACATCCCAATTGGGCCATCTGCCACAATATATCCAATTGTTCCTGAACCAAATTATTCTGTTGGTTTACCAACATCAGGCCTCCTTGTATCTGAGAATTGGCAGTGGCCTGTTTATCTAGGGCCATGGTCACAGTGGCTGATAGTTCATTAATGGTTTGAGTTGTCTGCACAGTGGCGGAAAGTGCAAGGGCCGAGGCGGTAACCGAAGCAGTAACCGCGGCGGCAGCTATCAGGCCCACAATAATAGCAGAGATCCCAAAAATCTCGCTTTTCCCTAAACAAACTCAAACTACTTGGCACCTCAACAGGAACTGGAACAAATCGAGGCATGCGCATTACCAAAGCAAAAGGGTGCTTAATAGCATCCCAGCATAATGCATAAAAACAATTCTAAGCAGAGCAATTTATTTCTTTCTGATTCTTACCTAAGGTATCATTACTCACAACCCAAATAAAGGGCAGCCAAACACAAATTGGAGCAGCTGAATAATTAGTTCTCTTAAAAGGGGTATACTTAACATTGGAGGAGGACCAATCAGATGATCCAGAGCTCTGTCCCTCACTCAGACTGTTGCCTAATGCCCCTTTCCAATCAAAAGTAATCTGTCCCTTCTCACTATATCCTCCAGCAATCATTGCCATAGGAGAAAGATCAGTACAGCTTCCATTAATTCAAAAGGATTAGCATTAGATCTTTCTGGATCCATATGAATAAAATTATCCTTTAATGAAGAAATCACAGTAAAGCACAAGCTTCCTACCAATGACAAGGTTCTCTCATCCTGAAAACTCTGTATCTGAGGATCTAAAGGCAAAAAGGCAAGCCCCAACTCTCTATTAGTTGTGAAAAATCTAGGGAACTCCTGGGCATTATGCATCACTGGCATCGGTAGGGGAAGGTAGACATGATGGCCCACCGTAACTCTCCCATCATACTAGGAACCATCATCCCGAGTAGGAGAGTCTTCATCACCCACTTGGCCTCCATCCTTCTTATTCTGGAGTTGTGAAGGAGCTCTTCGAGTGAGTCTTTCAGGGATCCACAGGGGGTTTTCTTCCTCCTGTGGAAAAACACACACAGCTCCCCTGGATCTTATTAGAATAGGATCCGGGCCTTTCCATTCATTAGTTAGCACATCTTTCCATTTTACAAATTCTTTTGGCCTATCAGGCTCTAAACTGTGGCGATCGGCCGCAGTGTGGCCTTGGGCATCAGAGTTCAAGAAATTAAGGGTAAAAAGTGCCATGGACACAGCAACTCTTGGTACCGAGGGTAGAACATCCTCAATACTCCCCTTTTGTTTAATCAGATATGATTTGAGTGTACGATGGGCACGTTCCACAATGCCCTGTCCTTGAGGGTTATAAGGTAGGCCAGTTAGATGGGTAACATCCATTTGCCGACAAAACTGTCGGAATTTTTGAGAGGTATATGCTGGTCCATTGTCTGTTTTTAAAATTCTGGGTTTTCCCCAAGCACTCCAGGCCTCAAGGCAATGTTGAATCACATATGAGGCCTTTTCCCCTGTTAGGGGTGTGGCAAACATTACGCCAGAACAGGTGTCAACAGAAACATGAACATATTGAAGCCTTCCAAAAGAGGGAATATGAGTAACATCCATCTGCCACATCTGCAATGGTCTAATGCCACGTGGGTTTATTCCCACGTGGGGAGCAGGTAAGAATTCGCAGCAATTCTGGCATTGAGTAACAATTTCCCTAGCCTCTTTCCTGGATAGAGCAAAACGACGGCGCAAGGTCTCAGCCGTCACATGAAAGCGCTGATGGAATTCTTTTGCTGCTTGTGCGTGGGTAGACAAGGCAGCGGCCACCAGCTTTGTAGCCTTGTCCGCTAAGTCATTCCCTAAGGACATGGGACCTGGGAGTCCAGAATGTGCTCGGACATGGGTAATGAAAACAGGAAATCTCCTATTTAACAAGGCAGCTTGTATCTTCTGAAAGATGTTAGCAACTCTGCTGGAGGATCTTATTATTCCAGCTATCTCAAGGAGATTAACTGCATTAACCACATAAGAGGAATCTGATACAATATTGAGGGGTCCTGGAAAAGCCTCAAGAACCTCCAGTACTATCAGACATTCTACAACTTGAGGTGAAGTTTCATTATATTGTTTAGATATAACCCTATCCTTGACCACATAAGCTCCCATACCAGTTTTCGATCCATCAGTGTACACCACAGTCCCATCTGGGAGTGGGTCTTTAGCTGTCACTTGTGGAAACACTATAGCCTGGTTTAGGGCAAACTGTAAAATTGGATGCTTTGGAAAATGATTATCAATTTGTCCTGAAAAGGAAGTAACTAAAACTGCCCAATCACTAGATGTGGCTGCCAAGGTCTGAACTTGTGCAGCAGTATAGGGCACAATCAAGGAATCAGGATCCCTGCCAAAATGCGTAACAGCTGCTTTTATTCCGCGAAGCGCGAGCTGTGCAACAGCATCAGGGTACCAGTCAATAATCTTAGCAGGGGAAGCATTTGGATGAATCCAAAGTAATGGTCCATGTTGCCATAGGACTGCAGTTGGCAATTGAGCTGTCTTAAAAACACACAGATTAAAAGGTAGTGACTCCTCAATACGTTGTAATTGTGCTTCCTGTAAGGCCTCTTCCACCATCTGTAAGGCTCGGTGGGCAGCAGGGGTAAATTTTCTGGGTGAGGAGACATGAGGCTCACCCTCCAGGAGATCGAAGAGGGGTTTTAGATCAGCAGATGGAATTTTTATAAAGGGCCTCAACCAATTTATATCTCCCAGAAGTTTCTGAAAATCATTTAATGTTTGTAAGTGGTCTTTGCGAATTTCTATTTTCTGAGGAACTATATTTTTGGGAGTAATCATTGAGCCCAAAAAGAGCCCTGTATCTGCAATTTGAACCTTTTCTGTGGCAATCTCTAATCCCCACTGTTTTAATTCAGCCACCAGCATGGGAAAAGCCTTTTGTAAAACATCTAACTCTTTGTGACAAATAAGAATATCGTCCATATAATGGATCATGATTAAAGATGTAAATTGCTTCCTAATTGGCTCCAAAGCCTCCTGCACATACAGCTGACATATTGTTGGGCTATTGGCCATGCCTTGCGGCAGTACCTTCCACTGAAATCTCTTGTCTGGTTCCATATGATTAAGAGAAGGGATAGTGAAGGTAAACCTTGGTCTATCCCGTGGGTAAAGTGGAATAGAGAAGAAACAATCCTTAATATCTATAATAATAAGTTCCAATCTTGAGGAAGTGCAGAAAGCAAAGGAAGGCCTCTTTGAACAGGGCCAAAAAGATGCATCTGATTGTTAATGGCCCGCAGGTCATGGAGTAATCTCCACTTCCCAGATTTTTTCTTAATAACAAAAATTTGTGTATTCCATGGGGAGGTAGAAGGCTCTAGATGCCCCAGCCGTTCCTGTTCTTGCACTAATCTTGTGACAGCCTCTAAGTTTTCAGAGGATAGAGGCCATTGAGAGACCCATAACGGCTCCTCTGTTTTCCACGGTATGGGTCGTGAAGCCTCAACGGCCCCTAAATAAAACCCAGTCCTTTTCTACCCCGATTTCCATGTTGTGTAATGGGTTTTATTCTGCCTTGTTCTTGCCTACCCAAGCCTCTACCCTTTGTATACCCTTTGCCATAATGGCTGATGCCTGGGGGGAGTATTCATTAGTTAGGGTCATGCCCATGGCTTGTAACACATCCCGTCCCCATAAATTTACAGGGAGTGGCAACACATAGGGGGTAAAACATCCCTGTTTGCCCTCAGCGTTCCGCCAGGTTAAGGCTGAGGCACTGATGGCAGGAGAGGACTGGTATCCAAGACCTTGTAGAGAATGAGATGAAACAACAGTGGGCCAAGACTTCGGCCACCAATGGAGTGAAATAATGCTTTTGTCTGTTCCCGTATCCATTATCCCTTCAAATTCTTTTCCATTAATTAAAAAAAAGTGTAGGTTCTCCATCCCTGAGGGAGGGTTAAGAAAGATTGTCAATCCCCTGAAAGAACAAGAGAAGTGAAGCTTTGCCATCGTTGTGGTAAAGGTTATCATAGGGCTAGTGAGTGCAGGTCAGTCCGGGATATGAAAGGGAGGCTTCTGCCCCCTATTGAAGAACCCAAGGTACCCCAATCAAAAAACGGGTCATGGGGCCCATGATCCCAGGGCCCTCAGAAATATGGGAACCGATTTCAGAAAAGCAATCAAGAGGAAGTGAGGCTTCCGAGGAACCCCCGGAATGGACTTGCGTGCCGCTTCCGACTTCTTACTCATGCCCCAAATGAATGTTCAACCGGTCCCAGTCCATTCCCCTGGACCTTTGCCCCCTGCCACCATTGGGCTTATTCTGGGCCGTGGCTCCTTAACTTTACAGGGACTCATTATATATCCTGGGATTGTTGACCCGTATCATAAAGAGGAGATTCAAGTTCTCTGTTCTAGCCCTCGGGGTGTATTTTCTATAAAGCAGGGAGATAGAATTGCACAACTGGTGTTGCTGCTCTCCCTCGGGGATGGAGAAACCTACACTTTACAAAAAAGGGCTATGGGATCTTCTGGAAATGATTCAGCCTATCTGGCTATACCCCTAAATGAGAGACCTACAATAAAATTGTTAATTAATGGAAAAGAATTTGAAGGGATAATGGATACGGGAGCAGACAAAAGCATTATTTCACTCCATTGGTGGCCGAAGTCTTGGCCCACTGTTGTTTCATCTAAAGGTCCCTGGTTCGATCCCGGGTTTCGGCACCAGATGTCCCGCGCTACCGTCTCGCCAGCTAGAACGACGCAGGACACCCAGATCCTTCTGCAGTAAAGCTTTAATACATCTTGAGAGATAGATGATCAGCTTCTGAGAGGGAGACCCCAAGCTAAGAAACCCAGCCCCTTATATAAGCCTAGGAGCTCCGAGTGAGACATGTAGAGCCGGGATTGATGGTTTGCTCATCACCCCAGATGACGGGTGAGGCACAGCTTAAACGGTAAACTCCAACTGACAGCAGATGTCAGCGCCATCTTCTAACGGCGATAGCGATAGTGAGGGCGGCTCCTCACAA